>NC_037357.1:6238811-6546348 GCF_002263795.3 Bos taurus
TGAAACCATCAGGCAATCTTGCCCTTATCATGACTACAGCTACCATGCTGTCGTATTATGTATTTATGCTGTGAAAAAAATTGATGTTTAAGTAAATAAGGAAGGTCAGAGACAGCTTGATGAGCCATAGATTCCATTTAGAATATTTCCCCTCATGTGCAATTTTTTTCTTTGCACCTGCAACCAGATTGTAACCTTGAGAAGAATCTTAGGCACAAAATTAGAGGCCACAGTGGAAAATTTACTTCTGAGAGTAGGTCATCAAAAAGAGCATGCTGAGTCCAGATGCAGAGGAAATTAGAACCTTTGTTTGTTCTCTCTTTGAGGACAATTGTGCCCTCTGTGAAAATTACATAGCCCCTCCTCATACTGTTTGAGGACTAGAGAAGCTCATTAACAAAACAAGTAAGGGAGATATTGGAGCACAAAATTGAGAGGAAGAACTAGGAAAATCATGGAGTTGGAAAACTGCTGAGTCATTAGGACTGATTGTATAAGATAAAGAAAGGAAAGGAGAGAGAAAATCTGTTACCTGAGCTAAAAGACCAGTTGGAACTTCCTGAAATAGTGACTCACAGGTCATGGCTTCTACCACAGATTTCCCTTTTCATGAAAATCATCTTTACTTGACCCTACTGCCCTTTGTAGATTCCTCCTTATTTCTTTCCTTCCTTTTACAACTAACTTCTCTTTACAAGTTGACTTTCTACCCTTACCACTCAGTCTCCCCTTAACCCCTGACTTAGAAATATTTCATCTGAAGCTTCTTCCCACCATTCTACTAAATCAAAACTCCTAAAGCTCATCAGAGCCATATCAGACCTTTATTTCCAGGTCCAAATCTCTTTCCCAATCTGTTTCTGCTTTTATAAATATCTTCTGGAATATCCCCCTAAATATAACAGCAACAACTGAAACAGCAGAGGTATGAACAGCAAAGGCAATGCTAGTAACAGTAAGATTATTTATTGAGCACTGCCTTGCACTGTTCCAACTATTCTCCAAGTGCTGACTCATTGGATTCTCTCAATGACTCTATGACGTAGGTGCCTTCATTATCCTTATCATAGAGATGAAATAAGTTGAGGGTAGATTCATAACTTCCCCAAGTTCACATAAACTAGTAAGTTGTGGAGCTAGGATTTCAACTTGGTGCTTGACCACTTGTTATAAGCTATTTTTCTGTATGCTATGCCACTCCAAATTCAGCACATCTAAAATTAAACTCCTAAATCCCTAACCCTAAATAGATTTCTTTACTTTTCCCATTTTAGTGAAGTCACCACTTTCCATTATCTTTAAGGATGAATAATACAAAACAAGTTTTCAGGGTTCTGACGTATCAATGCATGAGAATGTTTGTTCATCAAAAACTATACAATTTTTGATGCTGAATGTGCATGTCCCATCATACACACAGGTCAATGAACATGAATTTGTAGCTCTTAAATATTACAGATTCATTTTAATGCTTTCCTGCCAATAAGCTTGAATTTTAATTACATAACCAGAGTGTGTGATGTTTGGCAAACATTCCTTTGCCTACGATTCCTTTTAACATTTTTTATTATCTCTAGTTGTGGAGAGTAGGGGCTACTCCCCAGCTGTGGTGTGTGCACTTTTCATTACAGCAGCTTCACGTGTTGCAGTGCACAGGCTCTGTGGCACATGGACTTTAGTATCTGCAGTGTGTGGGCTCAGTAGTTGTGGCTTCTGGGCTCTAGAGCGCATGCTCAGTAGTTGTGGTCCACGGGCTTAGTTGCCCCATGGCATATGGGATCTTCCCAGACCAGGGATTGAACCTGTGTCCCTTAACCACTGGACCATCAGGGGATCCCTGCCTATGCTTTCATTTCATGATTCCCTAGTGCTTTGTAAGATATGTAAAAACTCTAGTAACTATGAGGAAATAGACTCCAAACATCTTTTTCCAGATAAAATGTTATATAACTTAACTGGGATTTAACTTAAAATATCTCTGAAGTTAACTAGATAACAGGTTACAAGTGGGGATGGTGAGTTTTTATAGCTAAGAAACTTAAAGTAATTTATATGACATCTAATATCTTAATCTTCCAGATGTTTTTATCTTTCATATTGGGAAACACAGAGGTTTTAGCCAGGTCAGATCAACCAATTCTGTACTTGGATGACTTTTTCATTTTTGGGCAGATAGTTTGGTCTTAGGTTTAGGTAATCTTTATATTTTAGTATCTTTTACTAAATTGCATCTTTTTGATGCAATTCTGCCCTTGAATACATCTGAATGCCAAAATAGAGGTCATTTACTTGCTATTAATAGTTTTAAATTACTGCAAATTCTGGCAGTAGTCCTGTTCTCTAGTAAAGGGAATTTAAGTAGCCATTGGCCAATACTCAACACCAAGTACTTTTGCTGAGGATATTATTTTGACTTTGTGCAACAACTGAGGGCTTTTTGGCCTAGTTTGCTATGACCAGGGAAGTCTGCCTTCTTCTTCAATACCCATAACTAGGCCTTGATTTTCTCCTGTGCTTGATACTTTGCCAAGTATTCTGATTCCTTTGAAATTCTTATATTATCTTTATCACGATGTATTCCCCAAGATTAGAATCCATACCCAGACTTTCATTTCCCATGTTTTGATGCTTTTCAAATGCTGCCTGATTTCTCTGACACTGCCTGTCTACCTAGGCCCCAGGACTGTCACATATGGCCTTGCAAGCTGTACACTGCACAATTCCAGGGGACACCATGGGGCAGACTGTAATGTCAGTGGTGCCCCTGGAGTTGTGCAATGAGGCAGCCCTAACTAGATCTTTACCTATTACGTGCTGACAGAGTACCCTCCCTTTCTGCCTTTTGTAACACCTTGTTTCACCTGTGTCATGGAAATTTGCCTAGTCTTTATTACCAGACTCCCTGATTTCAATTTTCTTCCTTCTTGGACCACCTATTATTGCCTGCTGTTTAAATACTACTGCCAATGATTACAAATGCCATCTTTTTAAACATCAAAATTGCACAGGAAAGGTCGAGTTGTTAGAATGACAAAATACAGAACTCAGGGGTACATGAAATAGCTGGTTGACAAGGTTCTGGTTTTCACTCTGTTCGTTTGAGAGCATATATACACATACACAGCCTGGGTACCTCAGTTCAGTTCAGTTCAGTCGTTCAGTCATGTCCGACTCTTTGCGACCCCATGGACCACAGCACACCAGGCTTCCCTGTCCATCACCAACTCCTGGAGCTTACAATATTTATTTTTCTCTTTGCATTAAATTTCAGTAAGAGTGCTCTTTTGCATTTATAACTTCAGACAAGTGAAACAAATCTAGAGTAATTTTGTCTTTGATAATTCATATGAAGTGAAAATACAAGTTGTTCAGTCAGGTTTGACTCTTTGTGACCCCATAAACTATATAGTCCATGAAATTCTCCAGGCAAGAATACTGGAATAGTTAGCCTTTCCCTTCTCTAGGGGATCATCCCAACCCAAGGATTGAACCCAGGTCTCCCACATTGCAGATGGATTCTTTAACAGCTGAGCTACAAGGGAAGCCCAAGAATACAGGAGTGGGTAGCCTATCCCTTCTCCAGGGGATCTTCATTACTCAGGAATTGAACCGGGATCTCCTGCATTTCAGGCAGATTATTTACCAGCTGAGCTACCAGTGAAGCCCTGGTAATGTTTGTATGTGATAATTCATATACATAGAATCCAAGAAGAAACTAGATTGTCTTTATAATTTCACTTAACAAAATTTTTGACTGACAGAGATGGTTCACAGTGGGTAATATGTATTCTGTGTGGACACTGAAAACTTCATTCAGGCTGTGTTTATATGGTCATTTTGAAAGTTATGCTAAAAAGAACTTAAAGATAAATACAGTCAGGATTGCCATGAGAAAGCATATTATTTATACATGATATAGGGCTTCCCTGGGGTCTCAGTGGTAAAGACTCTTTCTCCCAAATCAGGATTTGGGCTTTGATCCCTATCCCCTGGAGGAGGAAATGGCAACCCACCCCAGTATTCTTGCCTGGAAAATCCCATGGACAGAGGAGCCTGACAGGCTACAGTCCATGGGGTCTCAAAAGAGTTGGACAAAATTTAGCGAATAAACAACAATAGGTCAAATACTGTACTTTTCTAATTTTCTGTTTTGGGAGAAATCCAGACATTTCCTGAAATTGAGTTGCTAACTATTTTTCCACTAAATGAAGTTTCCAAATTGTGGCGATTAGGTGAAAATCACACAACAGGTTTGGTTAGCAATCAGCCTATGGCTCTCTGAATGCTAGGAAGTTCTTAACAGTGGATCATAGATTTATTACAGGGCCTTTTCGTTACCTACCATAATAATCTCCAAAATAAATGTAAGGACTCTACCTCAGAGGCTTTTTTCTCTCAACTAGTTTGAAAATGCATTCCATTTTTATTTTTATAAAATGTGAAGATGAAAGGCAGGGGAGAAGTAGGAACATCCTCATTGACTATAAAGATAGTGACACAAGTGGTATCATTTTCTTGCCTCATGTAAACTGCCTCATTGATGGAGCGTTTTGGATTGTCTTGTGTTTTTGCAAAGCATTGCTGGTAAGTATTGGCTAAGAGCGTAGATTCACAGCAATCACTTTGCTCTGAGGCATATAATTGGAACATGTAATTCTCTAGCCTGCTTAATATAAATGATAACCAATACCATCATATCTTTGTTTAAAGTTTATTAAGTGGGATGGAAATCACAGATATCTAAGATCCTTGCTGCTTCAATGACTAGGCTGAGCAATTTTTTCTTTTCAGCCTCTTTCAGTTATTTCCCAAAGGCAACTTTACTGTACTAGCAAATTCTAGCTAGCTTGCTTCATTTGAGTTTATGATTCTGAAGCAGTGGCATTCTGAAGCAAATTTGGTGCTATGGAAAACTATAGCAAGAAGCTCTTTCCTTTATTTCTTGGTAACAAAACTAAGTAAGTTAGTGAACCTGAGAGTGTATTACACTTTTAAATAAACTCAAATGAGCTTGTGACACTGTTTAATGTCTTTACATCATATGTGTTCTCATATGGCAGCTCATTACAGTATGGTATTAATGATAAAGAGCCATGTTAATGGGATATTAAAGGGTCTGAGAAGTACTATAGTCAATAAACCCACCTAACCAAGAGTTTCTCAAATGTGACAACAGGATCCTCCTTTCTTTATATCATTATTCCCACCCACCACCCCCCATATGCCTGTGCATCTACGCATGAGTGTTTGGCAAACACACAATGCTTGCTTACTTCTTGTGGACTTTTAATGATTTATAGGAAGCAGTTTGGTAAATACCATACTTAGAGAAACCTACCAAAAGCACTTATAAAAGCCAAGCAGTCGTCAACAACTGAGTAAAGTGTACTTCTGTTCGATACTATTGCATAGGCTCTAAATATCCATATTCTAAAAAACAACTAAATATTTGTGATGTCAATTTTTAAGTGTCTCAAAGTCCACTCAAAATAGATGGTTTCAAGTTGAAATTAGTTCTTATACAAGGTGACACACTTTGGTTTTGTAATACTTATCATCATCTAAAGTGATTTGGTATATTAGTTAAAGAATGGCCTAACCTGTTGTAATAAAGAGTCCAAAACATATGTTCAGATACAAAAGGAGTAATCTTCTCTCGTGTAGAACAGTTCAAGACTGTCCACAGCAAGTAGCTTTGTCCTTAAAAAGATGACCCAGGAGCTACATACTGCACTTCTGTCTACACATCCCATTGTGTAGAACATAGTAATGTGGGCATGCCTAACTACAGGGAGACTAGGGAATATAGTTTTTAGCTTAGTAGGTAGGTTCCCAGCAGAAACTGAGAAGAAGGAAAGAATGGATACTAGGGGACAGTTTGCTGTCTCTGTTATACCTCAGAAATGTTTCTGGTCATGGTACAACATATTAGAATGTAGGAGAGAAAAGTTCTAGGTAAGTAGTTCAGCTAAAATGCAATGAATGTCTATTGTTTGGTTCATTTGATGAGCACAGTGATAGATACATGGGTAAATGTATTTATTGAATAGGCAAGACACCATGATTTCTCTTTTATATTTTTAGACACTTAACCTGGATGAACTGCTGATACATGTTTATATTTATTCAACATTAATATCCTAGGAGATTTCTTTGTGTCAGGCACTGTATTGGAGATGCCACAGTGAGTAACACATGGCTATTGCCTGGGCAATGGTTATAATACAGTGAGAATATATGGTGTTGAATCATCCCAGAATATTAGACATGGGCATTTTTTTTCTTGTTTCCGACAGTAAAATAGTAAAAAAAAAAAAAAAAAAGAAAAGAAAAAAAAAAAACACAGAAAACTTTTGACAGGGGATATATGAGTGGCGATTCCTTTGCTGGTATACATTTCTAGCTAAATAAGTGTTCATGTCCCCCTTTGTCCTTAGAGGAATTGCATTATTTAAAGCAATAATGCTTCTATTTTCTTATAAGTCTCCAAAGCAATGAAAGTCTCAAGAAGACAGAATATATTATTTGTTAACAGAGACACTTCTAAATAAGAGTGATATGTGATGTAAATAAGAATTATTTTCACATTTCCATTGGCCTGTATTGCAGTGCAGTTTAGGACTTGGCTGGGAGTCAGAAAAACTAGTTATAGTTTTGTCTCTATGGTCTCAGCCTTATAAAATGGAGATTATGAAACTTGTTCCATCTATTTCATACACTGAGGTCTAAATAAGTTAATATATGCAAAAATACTTTACAACTCCTACAGTAATGTGCATTTATTAGGTATTATTGCTGTACCAAAACTTTGTGACTGATATTAGGACAATTGGTATCCTTATCATAGAGAACATGCTGGTTATGATTCCTAAATATATCTTTTAAAAAAAAAATCTTAATTTCCTTCACAGTTCATATGTAGGTGCTGGAGACCAATGACAAGAGATGAAGTTGATTGGTAGGTAGAGGTTATGTAGGCTGTGGCAAGAACTTCAAATATTTTTTCCAAATGAATTGGTAAGTGACTGAAAGGTTTGAAGTAGTGTGATTTGACTTGTTCTTTGGAGATGTTTGCTCTGGATATTTTGTAGAGACTGAACTTTAAGAGGTAAAATTAAAGACAGGAATCAGATTATTGAGAGACTTACAGAGTGGTCCAAGCAAAAGAAAATATGGTTTGGGTTAGGCTGATGGCTTGCGGGGATGGAGAGGAGAGGAAAATTTGGGAAAAGGTTGGAAGTAAAGGTGATGAGATTAGCTAATAATGAATCTATATGCAAAATCAAGGAAAGAGGATTGGGTTGAACCTGATGCTAGGTCTTTTGTCTGATCTCTGCAGTGCTCTTCATTCAAACAACTTTGGTTTTCTCATTGTCACATACCCCATGAATTCATGGAATATTATGGATATTTTGCTGCAAAGACCATTTCTTTGATTAGATGAAGATGGGGGTACTGTTTTGACTAAGTGGTCAGGAATTGTTTATGATTAGCCAGAACTGGCAAGCATTTTGATTAGCAAGTTTAGGATAGATGTTTTAATTTAAATATATAGAAGTGTGATTTTATACAAAATACTTTCCAAGAGAATAATTGTAAGGTTAAATTGACTTCCTTGAGGGAATGTGGGAAAGCAACAGTGTAAGAATAAAATCTGTGATTTTGGTTTGGGCTACCAAGTAGATGAAACAATTTATGAATATAAAACTTATAGAGCATCATGCTTGGGAGAGAGAATTAGAAGTTCTGTTTGGGGTATGTTGAGTTTGAGATACCTGTTGGATACTCTAACCTGTGGAAGTTCTAAGTAAACAGCTAACAATATGAGTTCAGTGATGAGATTTTTTGGCAGGAGATAAAAATCGGCCATGTATTTATGGATATGTGGTGAATGAGAGGCCTCTATATCCAAATGGTGATGCCTAGTAAAATGTTGAATATACGGATTTGAGACTAAGGAGAATGAGTCTTCAGCTTATTGTGACCATAAGCAATTGAAACCATGGGAGCGGACAATATGTCCCACCAGCTGAAAATGTGTTAGGAAAAAAAAAACAAAAGAGAACCCAGCACAGAATCCTCAGGAATACCAAGAGATAAAAGAGGAAGAGAATCTTAATGAAAAGAGTAGCAGGTAAACCAAAGGAAGAGAGTATTTCTAGAAACAAGGATTTTTTTTAACCAATATTGAGTGCTTTTGATGAGACAAGTAGATAATGACTGAGAAATATCCATTGAATTTAAACTAAGGAACTCCTAGGTGTTCCTGATGAGAGATGTTTTGGTAAATTACTGGAGGCAGAAACCAAATTATATTGAGATGGGTCTTGAGTATAGATTAGGAATGTGGATAGCAGTTGCAAATAGTTCTTCCAAGAAGTCTGTTTGTGACCTGGAGGAGAGAAATAACAAAGCAGCAGGAGGGGCTTAGGGAGTTATGCTTTTAAGATAGGAGAAATTGAGCTTGCTTGAATGTTGATGAAAAAGATCTGGTAGATAGAGGTTGAAGATGAAAGAAAGAAGACCCTCAACCCAATAGGTTTTCTGAAAGGATTGGTATACAAAGAATAACTGAAAATATTAGTCTCAGGCAGAAAAGATACATCTTTTTCTTATAGTATGAAAATACCAGAAAAGGATGGGTGTGAATGCAAGAAAAATTGCAAAAATAGTCATTGGAAAATAAAGAATGGCCCCATCCTATACCTACTGGTTTCTATTTTCTGTGAAGTGGGAGGCAGTTTAGCCTACTGAGAACAAGTGATACTGTAGTGGGATCAGTAGTGAGAGAGTGCGAAAAAACAAGAGCGAGCACAGCCTAGGACAATTCTGTCTTTTGCCCTGAACTTTTTCTACTGATTATCCCTTGAATGAGATTTAACATATAACACTTTGTAAAATTAAGGTAAACAACATGTTGGTTTAATACATTTATATGTTGTGATTTCTATTTTAACAATAGTTATCGCCTCTATCATGTCACCTAATTGTGTGTGTTTGTGTGGCTGGAATAACTAAGATCTAGTCTCTTAGCTATGGAGAGGCGTGTGGAGAAAAGAGAACCCTTATACACAAAGATGTGGTGTGTATATAGATAGATACACACACACACACACACACACACACAATGGAATACTACTCAACCATGAAAAGAATAAAATTTTGCCATTTGCAGCAACATAGATGGACAAGGAGGGCATTATCCTAAGTGAAATAAGTCAGACAGAGAAAGACAAATAGTATGTGATATCACATATATGTAGAATCCAAAAAAAATAAACCAGCAAATATAACAAACAAAGAAATAGTCTCATAGATATAGAGAACAGTCTTGTGGCTACCAGTGGGAGCTGGAGGGGCATTATATGGGTGGGAATGTGGGAGGTACAAATTATTGGATGTAAGATATGCTGAAGGATGTATTGTAGTGTACAACACAGGGAATATAGCCAATATTTGGTAATAACTATAACTAGAGTAAAAACTTTAATAAAGTATAAAAGAGATCAGTCTCTTAGCAAGTTTGACAGTTATAATACAGTATTGTTGTCTATCCGCTGTACTGTACATTGGATCTCCAGGATTTGTCTACTAGTTGCATGTTTCCACCCTTAAATAATATCTCTACTCTTCTCTCCCCTCTCTCGAATGCCCACCCCCACCCATTGCCCCTGAAAACCACCATTCTACTCTGTTTTTACAAATTTGGCTTTTTTGGGTTCCATATAAGTGACATCATACAGTATTTGTCTTTTTCTTTCTGAATAATTTCACAGAGCCTAATGTCATCAGTCGCCATCCATGTCTTCTTCAATCTATAGTTGAAAAGCAATACCTCCCCAAATCTAGTAACAGTTGTATTTTGGTCTTAGCATTACATGGCATTGTCATTTCCCCTCCTTTTTCCTAAGCTGTGAGAGCTTGCTTTAGGAGCAGCTGGCCAGATACCACTTGAAACCTTTTCTGAAGCTTTTTTGTTTTCCTCAAGTGAACAGGTTCTTCACAGGCCATTTTCAAATCCTAGGTCTATAGCAGGCCTGCAAAAGGACATTAAATGCATTGGCAACTCTGTAACAATTTGCAGGTGACATGTTATAAGCTTGTTTCTGCATAGGTCTTTTCCTTGGTGCCTTTTAGAGAGTCCCAGTTGGATTGAGCACCGGGGAATTGATGCTTTTGAACTGTGGTGTTGGAGAAGACTCTTGAGAGTCCCTTGGACTGCAAGGAGATCCAACCAGTCCATTCTGAAGATCAGGCCTGGGATTTCTTTGGAAGGAATGATGCTAAAGCTGAAACTCCAGTACTTTGGCCACCTCATGCGAAGAGTTGACTCATTGGAAAAGACTCTGATGCTGGGAGGGATTGGGGGCCAAAGGAGAAGGGGACGACAGAGGATGAGATTGCTGGATGGCATCACTGACTCAATGGACATGAGTCTGAGTGAACTCCGGGAGTTGGTGATGGACAGGGAGGCCTAGCGTGCTGCGATTCATGGGGTCGCAAAGAGTCAGACACGACTGAGCAACTGATCTGAAGGAAAAACACCGATACAGTGTACTAAAGCATATATATGGAATTTAGAAAGATGGTAACAATAACCTGGTGTACGAGACAGCAAAAGAGAAACTGATGTATAGAACAGTCTTATGGACTCTATGGGAGAGGGAGAGGGTGGGAAGATTTGGGAGAATGGCATTGAAACATGTAAAATATCATGTATGAAATGAGATGCCAGTCCAGGTTCGATACACGATACTGGATGCTTGGGGCTAGTGCACTGGGAAGACCCAGAGGGATGGTATGGGGAGGGAGGAGGGAGGGGGGTTCAGGATGGGGAGCACATGTATACCTGTGGCGGATTCATTTCGATATTTGGCAAAACTAATACAATTATGTAAAGTTTAAAAATAAAATAAAATTTAAAAAAATGAAAAAAAAGTACATCTATGCACCTACCATAGATATTGTTTAGCTCTTTTCTATAGAGTCTAGATAAGAACTATACTGTACTGATACCCCAACTATTATCATCTTCATTTTCATTTTAGTGCTGATGAGTCATTAAGTGGACTGTCAAGCCTTGAATAACTCTGGATCCTTAAGATAGTGTGTGTGTGTGCTGCATGCTAAGTCAGTTAAGTCGTGTACAACTCTTTGTGAGGCCATGGACTGTAGCCCTCTGGGCTCCTCTGTCCATGAGATTCTCCAGACAAGAATACGGGTGTGAATTGCCATACCCTCCTCTGGGGGATCTTCCTGACCAGGGATCAAACCAGTGTCTCTTGCGTCTCCTGCATTCTTTAATGCTAGGATCACCTGGGAACCTTCAGATGGTGTCAGTGCAGTTTAGTCCCTCAGTTGTGTCCGACTCTTTGGAACCCCTTGAATTGCAACACACCAGGCCTCACCTGTCACCTGTCCATCACCAGCTCCCAGAATCTAGTCAAATTCTTGTCCATCGAGTCAGTGATGCCATCCAGCCATCTCATCCTCTATTGTCCCCTTCTCCTCCTGTCCCCAATCCCTCCCAGCATCAGAGTCTTTTCCAATGAGTCAGCTCTTCTCATGAGGTGGCCAAAGTACTGGAGTTTCAGCTTTAGCATCAGTCCTTCCAATGAACACCCAGGACTGATCTCCTTTAGAATGGACTGGTTGGATCTCCTTGCAGTCCAAGGGTCTCTCAAGAGTCTTCTCCAACACCACAGTTCAAAAGCATCAATTCTTCGACACTCAGCTTTCTTCACAGTCCAACTGTCACATCCATACATGACCACTGGAAAAACCATAGCCTTGACTAGACGGACCTTTGTTGGCAAAGTAATGTCTCTGCTTTGAATATGCTATCTAGGTTGGTCATAACTTTCCTTCCAAGGAGTAAGCGTCTTTTAATTTCATGGCAGCAATCACCATCTGCAGTGATTTTGGAGCCCCCCAAAAATAAAGTCTGACACTGTTTCCACTCTTTCCCCATCTATTTGCCATGAAGTGATGGGACCGGATGCCATGATCTTTGTTTTCTGAATGTTGAGTTTTAAGCCAACTTTTTCACTCTCCTCTTTCACTTTCATCAAGAGGCTCTTTAGTTCCTCTTCACTTTCTGCCATAAGGGTGGTGTCATCTGCATATCTGAGGTTATTGATATTTCTCCCGGCAATCTTGATTCCAGCTTGTGCTTCTTCCGGACCACCGTTTCTCATGATGTACTCTGCATATAAGTTAAATAAGCAGGGTGACAGTATACATACTCCTTTTCCTATTTGGAACCAGTCTGTTGTTCCACATCCAGTTCTAACTGTTGCTTCCTGACCTGCATACAGATTTCTCAAGAGGCAGGTCAGGTGGTCTGGTATTCCCATCTCTTTCAGAATTTTCCAGAGTTTATTTCCAGAGTCAAAGGCTTTGGCATAATCAATAAAGCAGAAATAGATGTTTTTCTGGAACTCTCTTGCTTTTTTGATAATCCAGCAGATGTTAGCAGTTTGATCTCTGGTTCCTCTGCTTTTTCTAAAGCCAGCCTGAACATATGGAAGTTAATGGTTTACGTATTGCTGAAGCCTGACTTGGAAAATTTTGAGAATTACTTTACTAGTGTGTGAGATGAGTGCAATTGTGTGGTAGTTTGAGCATTCTTTGCCATTGCCTTTCTTTGGGATTGGAATGAAAACTGACCTTTTCCAGTCCTGTGTACAACCATTTATATTGTGGGTGAAGTAGCTCCTCCAAGGAACAAATGCTGACAGGTAAAATGAACATATTTCATATACATATGACATTATGTTTTACATATTATTTTCCCCATATTTCTTCCTTTATTAAGATATTTTTTAAACACAGTGGATAATAGTACTCATGAAAGAAATCAATCTTTTCCCAATATTATTGAATCCTTACATAGCTTACTATGTATCAGACACTCTTCTTGCTATTTTAAAAATATTAATTCATTAATCCTCACAACATCCTATGAGGTAGATACTATAGTCATGTATATTTTACAGATGAGGAGACTGAAACATAAAGAAGTTGAGTAACTGGCCCATAGCCATATGGTCAGTGAGTAGAACATCCTGAGATTTGAACCCAGGTTGTCTAGACCCAATATCCATGTGCTTAACCATCTCATGCCATGCTTATTCTTTGACACCTTCTTCCTGTTCCATCTAATTTTTCACAAACTTCTGTTGCGTGTAGCTTCTACCGCATTAATAAATTTCAACTGTATTTCCTCTTCTCCATCTTTCCATCCACTGTCATTCCTTTCCTCCATCTTATATTCCTTCTTTGTGAGTTGTTCCTTTTTTATTTTTTGTTTATTTTTTCACATGCCAAATTATTATAATATTTTAGCTAATCTCTTTCCCTGAGTTTAGTCCTTTGAGATGTGTTTTCCAACCTTCTTTAGGGTGGTTTTTCTGAAATATAAAACTAATATTTTGTTTCTGTGATTATAAACATTAGTTTCTCAAAGTTTTTAAGTTAAAAATCTAAACTCTTTAACACAGCCTACAAAACCCTACAGGAGCTAGCCTTTTCCTGATTTTTCAGATACTCTTTCCCCTCCCACACTTGGCTAATTTTTCATATACACCTCTTGCCACTTTCCCACTTATATCTCACATATCACCTATAGTATCTAGCTTTATGATCTTTGGAGAACATATTACTCTCTGATCCACTGTTTCCTCAACTGCAACACAGTGAGATTAGAGTAGAACATGCCTATGTTCCTTCCAACACTTACAAAATCTATAATCCCGATTCTTTGGTTGTTAACTCTTCCACTGTGTAACTTTCTGTATCCTGTATATGTATCCCCAATAGTTGTTCCTGGATATGTTTTAACTATGTCCTTAGAGAAGGAAAATGTCTTTAGTTTTTCTTTTTTGTACTTTGAGACTAATACGGAATGTCATTGTATATTTTTCTTTTGTACACTAATTATTTAAATGGTCTTAAATCAGAGCTATGTCTGATATCACCCACTTTAAAAGCCTTAAAAAAACCTTGTTATTTACAAAGAGTCAACAACCCTTAAAAATCAAAGATTAGAATTTAAAGTTCAGAATCCACAAAGATTGAATGTTTTTTTTTTCAATAATAACTAAATTTCCATGATCCTTTTGAATGCCATCTTCAGCCAAACTGTTCATTCATTCTGGTGACTTATATAGTGATCCGTTTGTGTTAGCTAAATTGAAAGTCTTGCAGCTTTGGCGTATGTAAACACTAATTGTTTCTGAAGGGCTGGGGTTTGTTTCTTCTCCTTTTCAGTATTTTCCCAATCACAGTTGCAGAAACACTAGGACCTCAAAGGCTAGTTGTTTTTATGCAGAGGAAAAATATGCTAATAAACTGTATGTGGAAGTATGGGTGTTTTGAATTTCAGTTTAGTTTTTTAACTTTAAGGAACTTGCTTCATTAGTGGAGTGTTTCATTAGATGTTAAGATTGAGAAGGGGCTACTAAACAAACTTTTTAGAAATGAAATTGGTCGCTTTTTCTTGAATGGAAAATAAGTTGATCTCTAGTACAATGCAATACAGAGTTTTCTAAAACAGAAATAGAGACTGCAGGAAAGAGAAGGCAGAAATGGATTACTCCCCTCCTGCCACTTCCTGCTTTGCATTACTTGGCTTCTTCTCATTAGTAGCCTGGGCTTTGGAACAAAGCAGATGAGAGTATGCATCCTGACTCAGCTACTTCCTAGCTGTGATTTGGGGCAAAGCCATTTAACCTCTGTAAGCCTTGGACTGCAAGGAGATCCAACCAGTCCATCCTAAAGGAGATCAGTCCTGGGTGTTCTGTGGAAGGAATGATGCTAAAGCTGAAACTCCAGTACTTTGGCCACCTCATGCGAAGAGTTGACTCATTGGAAAAGATCCTGATGCTGGGAGAGATTGGGGGCAGGAGGAGAAGGGGACGACAGAGGATGAGATGGCTGGATGGCATCACCAACTCGATGGATGTGAGTTTGAGTGAACTCAGGGAGTTGGTGATGGACAGGGAGGCCTGGCGTGCTGCAATTCATGGGGTCGCTGAGAGTTGGATACGACTGAGCGACTGAACTGAACTGAACTGACTGAAGCCTCTGTTTCCTCAAAATCAAGTGGGGATAATGAAAGTACTTATCTTGTAGGACTGTAATAAAGATCAAACGACCTAATGCATGTTAAGAGCTGGACACAGTGTAAGCAATGAGTCAATGTTAGTAGCTTTTGTTATTATTATTCAATATTACTGCTGTTGTTCCATGAGTTGATGAAGAGGAAAATTCTATTTCATATCACATAGCAAATTTAATTCAAAATGACCAGTGTGATCTTTCCATTCTCTTTTTAAATGTTCTGCCAGACAGTCCCCTGTCTCACCTCCCTTTTTTGTCCTCTTCCTCATATAGATGGTTCAGTTTTCACTGTTGCTTGAGTAATTCAGTTCTTTCCAAAAGTGTCTTCCCAGTTAGCAAAATGAAGGCCTTATAGATTACCTAATCTGACCTTCTTAGAAATTGGCTCAGCAAACATTCAAGCATGACCTTTGTTGGGGTTTGCCTTTCACCTTGTATTGTTTTTCTGGTCCATCCATTTCTACCCCACTCCCCATCCTTCCATCCACCATCCAATAAGCAGGTCTATTGTTGAAAAATGAATTCTGATACTAAGAATGATAGGATTCTCCTCAACAGGCAGAGGATTTAGCTCCAGCATATACATATTCATACACACACACACACACACACACACACACACACACACACACATATATATATATATATATATAAAGTAATTGCATTATTTGATGATGCCTTTCAGGTCTCTGATCACACAGCAGGAGATAGCATTTTAGTTTTGGAGGAATGTGCTACCAGGTTAGTTTATTCTATGGTGACTTTTGACTGCTTAAATCTCTGCCCTCTGAAACTTTACAAAAGCTGCGTGGACTTAAGATATACATTTCTATATCAGACTGGTGTGGTTTAAGCAGTCTAGCATGGTAGAAAAAGCCAGAACTGGATTCATATCCTGGCTCAGATACTTACTGGCTCTGTGATGTTGGGCAAGTGTCTTAACTTCTCTGTACCTCACTGTTACCATTTAGAAAATGGAGATAAAAGCACCTAGCTCTGAGTTATTTTGAGGATAAAATGAAACACAAACTCCAAATTCCTGGTATATAATACACGTCTGAAGTGTTTCTGTAGTCGTTTATAAGTGCAAGTATGTTTAAAAAATCCTTTGTTGAAGAAAATATGTTGAAATACAGTGGAGAGTAATATAGAAGCTACATCTGAGTATATGTGCCGCTATAAATTATAAACTGTCAAGAGCTTAGATATGATTACTCTTAATAGCTATTTGGGAGTTAAGCCAACATGGCCAGTCTTTCTGAGTGGAGTCACCATTTGCATTGGCACCACGTTGCAGCTCTTTTGTGAAACTACACTGTATTGGAGACTGCTGCATAGCAAGGTCTTTTTGGTATTTCAACTTCTAAATCTTTTCTGTGATACCTACTTTGGCCCTATGTAATGGAAAAGGTCAGTTTTCATTCCAATCCCAAAGAAAGGCAATGCCAAAAATGCTCAAACTACTGAACAATTGCACTCATCTCACACACTAGTAAAGTAATGCTCCAAATTCTCCAAGCCAGGCTTCAGCAATATGTGAACCGTGAACGTCCTGATGTTCAAGCTGGTTTTAGAAAAGGCAGAGGAACCAGAGATCAAATTGCCAACATCCGCTGGATGATGGAAAAAGCAAGAGAGTTCCAGAAAGGCATCTATTTCTGCTTTATTGACTATGCCAAAGCCTTTGACTGTGTGGATCACAATCAACTGTGGAAAATTCTGAAAGAGATGGGAATACCAGACCACCTGATCTGCCTCTTGAGAAATTTGTATGCAGGTCAGGAAGCAACAGTTAGAACTGAACATGGAACAACAGACTGGTTCCAAATAGGAAAAGGAGTTCATCAAGGCTGTGTATTGTCACCCTGTTTATTTAACTTATATGCAGAGTACATCATGACAAATGCTGGACTGGAAGAAACACCAGCTGGAATCAAGATTGCCAGGAGAAATATCAATAACGTCAGATATGCAGATGACATCACTCTTATGGCAGAAAGTGAAGAGGAACTAAAGAGCCTCTTGATGAAAGTGAAAGTGGACAGTGAAAAAGTTGGCTTAAAACTCAACATTCAGAAAACGAAGATCATGGCATCTGGTCCCATCACTTCATTGGAAATAGATGGGGAAACAGTAGAAACAGTGTCAGACTTTGTTTTTCTGGGCTCCAAAATCACTGCAGATGGTGAGTGCAGCCATGAAATTAAAAGACGCTTACTCCTTGGAAGGAAAGTTATGACCAACCTAGATAGCATAGTCAAAAGCAGAGACATTACTTTGGCAACAAATGTTCGTCTAGTCAAGGCTATGGTTTTTCCTGTGGTCGTGTATGGTTGTGAGAGTTGGACTGTGAAGAAAGCTGAGTGCTGAAGAATTGATGCTTTTGAACTGTGGTGTTGGAGAAGACTCTTGAGAGTCCCTTGGACTGCAAGGAGATCCAACCAGTCCATTCTGAAGGAGATCAGTGCTGGGTGTTCATTGGAAGGACTGATGCTAAAGCTGAAACTCCAGTACTCTGGCCACCTCATGTGAAGAGTTGACTCATTGGAAAAGACTCTGATGCTGGGAGGGATTGGGGGCAGGAGGAGAAGGGGACGACAGAGGATGAGATGGCTGGATGGCATCACTGACTCAATGGACGTGAGTCTGAGTGAACTCCAGAAGTTGGTGATGGACAGGGAGGCCTGGCGTGCTGCAATTCATCAGGTCGCAAAGAGTCGGACACGACTGAGTGACTGATCTGATCTGAATGCTGAATTCTTCTTTGTTGCAAGTGAAGCGGTTCTTTTTAGCAGAGAAAAAGAAAAAGAAATACCACAGCTTGAAAAGGAAATGGAAGAAGAAAAAAGAAAATCACACCAAATAATAGTTTTTTTTTCTTATGGAAATACAGTCTCTCCACACTTTCCCAAACAAACATTTGTCAGAAAATGATTAACAATTAAATGTTGGCCCCCTCTTTTTTAGTGGTAGATCTTCAATACAAAGTAGGCTGTCAAAATGACAAATGAATCTAGTGTGAGATGATTAAAAAAAAAAAAAAGCTAGCTTCAGACTCTTGTATGTGAACAGCTCAGTTTAGTCGCTCAGTTGTGTCTGACTCTGCAACCCCATGGACTGCAGCATGCCAGGCTTTCCTATCCATTACCAACTCTTGGAGCTTGCTCAAACTTATGTTTATCAAGTCAGTGGTGCCATCCAACCATCTCATCCTCTTATGTGAACAGCATGTTGTATATGAGATTTGCTGGAATTCAATCAGATTTCCTTATAGTCACTGAGAAGAGAAGTTCCACTCTCAAAGAAGGTGGACTGATCTAAGTCTCAATTCTGGAGCATATCTTTTCCTAAGATCTGATTGTTCCAATAATAGATGCTGCTTAAAACAGTATATAGAAAGTATACCTTGTTTCAAATCAAGGTTCTCATTGCTCTTGATCTTCAGGGCCATTGATAACTATCTTTTTGCCATCATCTCTTTGTCCTCAGGGTCCTTGAGCCTATCAACCTGATTTGCTGGTTTCTTTTTTTCTTTTTTTCTTGCCTGTGCTGGATCTTTGTTGGTACATACTGGCTCTCTATGTGTGGCACACAGGCTTAGTTGCCCCACGGCATGTGGGATTGTAGTTACCTGACCGGGAGGTAAAGCCCTGTTCCCTGAATCGAAAGGCAGATTCTTAATTAACTCTATAGCACCAGGGAAATTCCCTGGCTTGCTTTTTGACTCTACCTAGAGGACTCTTCGGAGAAAGTGATGGCACCCCACTCCAGTACTCTTGCCTGGAAAATCCCACGGACAGAGGAGCCTGGTAGGCTGTGGTCCATGGGGTCACTAGGAGTCGGACACGACTTCACTTTCACTTTTCATTTTCGTGCACTGGAGAAGGAAATGGCAACCCACTCCAGTTCTTGCCTGAAGAATCCCAGGGACGGGGGAGTCTGGTGGGCTGCCATCTCTGGGGTCGCACAGAGCTGGACACGACTGAAGCAACTTAGCAGCAGCAGCAGCAGAGGACTGTTGACTTAACATTGCCCAAAGGAAGACTGGGGAGGGAATTCTCTTCCTACCATGCTGACTTCTTCACTTGGTTTGGAACATTCATAACCACTTCAGCTAGTCAGGAACCACTCGTTATTCAAATCTCAGATTAAGTATCATTTTCTCAAAGAAACTTTTTTCTGACAAAATAGATGGAGTTTCCTTAGTGTAAGCTCTAATTGTTAACATCTTCTTTTCCTTCACAGTGGTTATCACATTATGTCATTATGTTAAGTTGATCCATATGTAGTTGCTGTTTACTTTAGTCAAAAATGGTCAAGTATTGGCAGTTTCTTATGGTCCAGACTGAAATAGTTGTTTGTGGAGTAGATTGATTTTTATCTCCCTTACAATACCTAAGCTCCAAGAGGTCAGCATCCAGTCTCTCTTTGCCTCTGTCTTCAGTATCTAGCAAAATGTCTGTCGTAGCAGTTGCTCCGTAAACATTTGTTGATGACTGCATGAATGAGTGAATGAATGACTATCACCTACAAACCAATTTTAAGGATCATATATAAACTTTTGAAACAAGTATTCAAAATACTTTTTTTTTCTTATTTATTTATTTTGGCTGTGCTGGGTCTTCATTGCTATACAAGCTTTTCTCTAGTTGCGACAAGTTGGGGCTACTCTCTAGTTGCTTCTTATTGTGATGGCTTCTCTTGTGGGGCACAGGCTCTAGGGCATTCGGGCTCCAGTAGTAGTGGCTTCTGAAGTCTAGAGCACAGGCTCAGTACTTGGGGCACACAGGTTTAGTTGCTCCATGGCATGTAGGATCTTCCTAGACCAAGGAATGCAGATTCTTTACCACTGAGCCACCAGGGAAGCCCTCAAGATACTTTAGAGTCATAAAATTACACTGTATGTGAAGGGGCAGGTATGCTTTATCATGAGTGAGAGGGGCTTTTTTTTCACAATACATACTCTTAATGTGCTCTAGGGTGGTATACATACGTGCCCACCATGCATACACACCCAAGTCAGAATTATTGTTGTATGTTTCTGTTATGATGAATATCTATCATCTCCTTCAGGAATTTCACATCAAGGCAAACAAAAAGTTTGAACACAACTTCTCTAGCTTCTTCTGACTCCTACTTCCCTGGTCAGCTTCATCTCAACTGTGCTTTAAGACAAAACTTGCATTTAGGACAAACCATTCTGCTTGCTGTTCTCCACATATATTTTGGACTTCTTTTCATCTGCATCCTTGCTCATGCCACTGTCTTCTATCATTTGCTATCCCATCCATCTTTAGAAGCCCAATTCTTATTCCTCCCTCTTTCTGAATCCTTTAAAGTTTCTCCTTTAAACTCCTAGAACACTTACTGAGCATACTGTACAATGCTCTCATCATTTAGTTACTGCCTGGTTTGACAGTAATTTTATCATGTGAAGATCTGTTATTCTCTGTATACCTCTCATCATCAGTGATTTGGGAGAGTTGGGACTTGGAGAAAAACATACCTGCTTTGAAGAAAATATATCACTAAATTTATGTTTAAAGAACTTAAAGCATACTTGTTTTATTATATAAAGTACAGAGAGTTCTGAGATTTTTATGGTTAGCAAAAGGAAGCATTCATTTGAAAAGTAGAGAAAGCACTTCAAAAGGGAAAATAACAGGGCACTATAGGTAATCTGTAACTGCTGCTTCTGCTGCTGAGTCGCTTCAGTCATGTCTGACTCTGTGTGACCCCATAGACAGCAGCCCACCAGGCTCCCCTGTCCCTGGGATTCTCCAGGCAAGAACACTGGAGTGGGTTGCCATTTCCTTCTCCAATACATGAAAGTAAAAAATGAAAGTGAAGTCGCTCAGTCGTGTCCGATTCTTAGTGACCCCATGGACCTCAGCCTACCAGGCTCCTCTGTCCATGGGATTTTCCAGGCAAGAGTACTGGAGTGGGGTGCCATTGCCTTCTCCAATCTATAACTAGAAGGAGGTAAAAAAATGTGCCCTGGCCTGGAGGACAGAGGAAATGGCATACATAGCCCCTCTCCTCTTATACCTACAGAAAGTCAGGACAATACAACAGTATATAGTAGAGCCTTCTGGTGACATACTGACTAATACATGGTTACTAAAAACTCCCTTCATCTCTCTTCCTTTTCTTCTTTTCCTAAGAGCAGCAGTTTGGGCTGTCAGATTTGGAGATGAACAGTTTAGGACTGAGGTGATTTTGCTTTGGAAGTACCTTAGATGCCGAGGTTTTGTTTCTGAGTCCATCTCATGCTTCAGAGTGAGATGTGGAAAGCTGGGAATTTTCCTTTTTCCCTCTAAATGATCAACCTAGGTTGTGCAAGTAGTTAGAGGAGATAGAAAGCAGGACAGACGCTCTGTCCATCCCAAGGGACTCATTTGGCTGGAGTGCCTTTTCGGTTACTCTTTCTAGATGTCATTTTATCACAGACAGTTAGACAGATGCACTATCAATAAATGCTAGAGAACCACCAAGATATTTCCTCTCTCCAAATAAATTATCAGGTTCTAGAAAATAATGGCCATGACTAGTACTTTTATGATATGAAACACAGTACATTATAAATAGTAAATCTTCAACAAATATTTCATTTAATAACAGAAACTAGGCACTGGAAGTTCCCTAGAAATCACATAGTTCAACCTCTTTGTTTTATATTTCATGAAATCAACAGACAATTATAATGTAACTACTCTGTACGAGGTACTTGGTCCACAAAAGATGCAAAGATAAATAAGAAAATAATTGTGTTTGGGGGGAAATTACAGAATGAGAAAACCAGAACTCATAGAGGTAAGTTTACTTGTTTAAACCATGAAGCCTATGGTAAACCTGGTCACGAACAATTTAGTGCTGTTTTCTTTAGAAAAATATGCTTTTGTTGGATCCTTGGTGATCCACTCCACCTTCTTGGATACTGGTTACTTCTTGCTCCTGTTCTAACCCTAGAAGAGGAGATGCAATTAGTAAAGCCCGGTGCTTCATTAGCCCTCATTGTATATAAGGTAATAATTTCTCCTTACAGTAAGTTAACTTTTTGTATTACTTTGTGCATTCAATTGCATAAAGATTTGCAAGTCTGAGCCATTAGCTTAACTATTCCCTCTAATTTCTTTTGAATCAGGTTTCCCTTCATCTACCTCTATACCTGATTTTTTGGAAAACCCCCTTTAAAGAGTACCTTCTTTTCATTTTATCAAAAATATTTCTGTTTGTGACAAATGTTTTTTAGGAAAAATGTGGTAAATTTTAAAGATACAGAATATGGAGCAAAGAACATAAGAATCACCAAAATAGTGCATACCCAGAAATTACTACTTGACTTTAGGATATATTTAATTTTGAGGTGAGCTTGTAGTGGACTAATTCTATAATCTTTAATTCTGCAGCCTGTTTTTTTCCCTCAATAATATATTGTGAATATTTATTCTTATTAATAATCATTCTTCTATGTATATTGAATATATTGGTTATATATTAATAGTATTACATTTTATAAAAGTTTCTCTTTCTATCATGTGACTGATATGGGCAGGGCATAGTGCTTTTTAAAATTGAAGCAGAGTTTATTTGAGACACTGTGTTAGTTACTGGTGACAGCAAAGTGATTCAGTTGTAAGTGTATATTCTGTTCCATTATGGTGTATTCAGTTCAGTTCAGTTCAGTTCAGTCACTCAGTCGTGTCCAACTCTTTGTGACCCCATGAATCGCAGCACACCAGGACTTCCTGTCCATCACCAACTCCCGGAGTTTACCCAAACTCATGTCCATTGAGTCAGTGATGCCATCCAACCATCTCATCCTCTGTTGTCCCCTTCTCCTCCTGCCCTCAATCTTTCCCAGCAATAGGGTCTTTTCCAATGAGTCAGCTCTTCGCATCAGGTGGCCAAAGTATTGGAGTTTCAACCCCAACATCAGTCCTTCCGATGAACACTCAGGACTGATCTCCTTTAGGATGGACTGGTTGGATCTCTTTGCAGGCCAAGGGACTCTCAAGAGTCTTCGCCAACACCACAGTTCAAAAGCATCAGTTCTTTGTGTCAGTTCAGTTCAGTCGCTCAGTCATGTCCGACTCTTTGCGATCCCATGGATTGCAGCATGCCAGGCCTCCCTGTCCATCACCACCTCCCGGAGTTCACTCAAACTCACATCCATTGAGTCAGAGATGCCATCCAGCCATCTCATCCTCTATCATCCCCTTCTCCTCCTGCCCCCAATACCTCCCAGCATCAGGGTCTTTTCCAATGAGTCAACTCTTTGTATGAGGTGGCCAAAGTACTGGAGTTTCAGCTTTAGCATCAGTCCTTCCAATGAACACCCAGGACTGATGTCCTTTAGAATGGACTGGTTGGATCTCCTTGCAGTCCAAGGGACTCTTGAGTCTTCTCCAACACCACAGTTCAAAAGCATCAATTCTTCAGCGCTCAGCTTTCTTTACAGTCCAACTCTCACATCCATACATGACCACTGGAAAAACCATAGCCTTGACTAGACGGACCTTTGTTGGCAAAGTAATATCTCTGCTTTTGAATATGCTATCTAGGTTGGTCATAACTTTCCTTCCAAGGAGTAAGCGTCTTTTAATTTCATGGCTGCACTCACCATCTGCAGTGATTTTGGAGCCCCCCAAAATAAAGTCTGCCACTGTTTCCACTGTTTCCCCATCTATTTCCCATGAAGTGATGGGACCAGATGCCATGATCTTCGTTTTCTGAATGTTGAGCTTTAAGGCAACTTTTTCACTCTCCTCTTTCACTTTCATCAAGAGGCTTTTTAGTTCCTCTTCACTTTCTGCCATAAGAGTGGTGTCATCTGCATATCTGAGGTTATTGGTATTTCTCCCAGAGTTCATTAATCCCCCCAAAAAAAAGTCCAATCAAAAAATTGGCAGAAGACCTAAATAGACATTTCTCCAAAGAAGACATACAAATGGTCAATAGGCACATGAAAAGATGTTTAACATCACTAATAGACAAGTGCGAATCAAGACTACAATGAGGTACTATCTTACACTGGTCAGCATGGCTATCATGAAAAAGTCTACAAAGAACAAATGCTGGAGAGAATGTAGAGAAAAGGTAACCCTCCTACATTGTTGGTTAGAATGTAAATTGGTGCTGCCACGATGGAAGTTCCTTAAAACACTAAAACAGAGCTACCATACCATCCTACAATCCCACTCCTGGGCATTTAAACAGATAAAAATATAATACGAAAAGATACATGCACCCCAATGTTTATAGTAGCACTATTTACAATAGCAAAAACATGGAAGCAACCTAAATGTCCATCAACAGATGAATGGAGAAAGATGTGGGATGTGTATGTATATGTATATATATGTGTGTGTGTGTATACATATATATATATATATATATATATATATATATATCTCCAATATATACATATACATATATACATCCTATATATATATGTTCAAAATATACATATACACACACACACATATATATAGTTGTATATACACACATATACATAAAATAGAGTACTACACAAAGAATACACAGAAGACCTAAACTGTACAAAAAAGATCTTCACGACCCAGATAATCATGCTGGTGTGATCACTCACCTAGAGCCAGACATCCTGGAATGTGAAGTCCAGTGGGCCTTAGAAAGCATCACTATGAACAAAGCTAGTGGAGGTGATGGAATTCCAGTTCAGCTATTTCAAATCCTGGAAGATGATACTGTGAAAGTGCTGCATTCAATATGCCAACAAATTTGGAAAACTCAGCAGTGGCCACAGGACTACAAAGGTCAGTTTTCATTCCAATCCCAAAGAAAGGCAATGCCAAAGAATGCTCAAACTGCCACACAATTGCACTCATCTCACACACTAGTAAAGTAATGCTCAAAATTCTCCAAGCCAGGCTTCAGCAATATGTGAACCATGAACTTCCTGATGTTCAAGCTGGTTTTAGAAAAGGCAGAAGAACCAGAGATCAAATTGCCAACATCCTCTGGATCATCGAAAATGCAAGAGAGTTCCAGAAAAACATCTATTTCTGCTTTATTGACTATGCCAAAGCCTTTGACTGTGTGGATCACAATCAACTGTGGAAAATTCTGAAAGAGATGGGAATACCAGACCACCTGACCTGCCTCTTGAGAAACCTGTATGCAGGTGAGGAAGCAACAGTTAGAACTGGACATGGAACAACAGACTGGTTCCAAATAGGAAAAGGAGTACGTCAAGGCTGTATATCGTCACCCTGCTTATTTAGCTTATATGCAGAGTACATCAGGAGAAATACTGGGCTGGAAGAAGCACAAGCTGGAATGAAGATTGCCGGGCGAAATATCAATAACCTCAGATATGCAGATGACACCACCCTTATGGCAGAAAGTCAAGAGGAACTAAAAAGCCTATAAAGCTATAAAGAAATAGATGGAGAAAGAGTGGAAACAGTGTCAGACTTTATTTTGGGGGGCTCCAAAATCACTGCAGATGGTGATTGCAGCCATGAAATTAAAAGACGCTTACTCCTTGGAAGGAAAGTTATGACCAACCTAGATAGTATATTGAAAAGCAGAGACATTACATTGCCAACAAAGGTCCGTCTAGTCAATGGCTGTATGACATCACCGACTCGACGGACGTGAGTTTGGGTAAACTCTGGGAGTTGGTGACGGACAGGGAGTCCTGGCGTGCTGTGATTCATGGGGTTGCAAGGAGTTGGACACGACTGAGCGACTGAATTGAACTGAATGAAGTCCAGATTCCACTTACAGAAAAATATATCTTGTGGGAAAATTCTTTGGTCAGAATCTTGAGAGTGGAGGGTTGAATGTCTGAGAATGTGAAGTAGGAGCAAACCTGGCATGAAAAGATTGCTATACTCCATTGTAAGAAGTTGGAATATATGGCTGGAGGTAGATGTGGGGTACAGAAATACCACAATAGGAGGGAGGAAGAAGTTAGGGAACATGGATGAAGGCCAGAGCCTGTAGGATACGTCCAGTGACATTAATATCAGTGGTAGATAAAGGACATTTAAAAACAAAAGTCAGTAATATTTAGTGATTCATTTTTTTAAATAGCTGCAATATAAAATCTTTTCCCATTCTCAAAACTCCAGTAAAGTCTGTTATACCTGTATAATCTTGTAGTTCCATTTACAAGGAATGAATTGTACATGTCTAATGGGAAGTGTTTTGCCCTATAACAACTTTGTGATGCTTTGTGGAGATTGGAGCATTCAGTCAGGAGAGAAGTGGTCTAAGAGTTCTAAGAAGTGACCATAAAAAAGGGAAGAGAGGTCAAAGAGACTAAGTAATGCAGACAAAAAGCAGTTTTAAGCTCTTTAGATTTAAGACTGGCTATTGGAAAAACTCCTCCTTTTTATTAGAAATACACTAGAGAAGTAATATTAGAAGGCTGGAAGGTTTTGGGGAGTTGACATCAAGGTTGCATAATACAGCATAAGTTCTATAATAGAGGCATGATCAATATCTTTGTTGGGTCTAATGTGAATTGACATTTATGTATAAAGAGTCCCCATAGCAACCCTCAATTAAACTTTGATTTCAAACTAGGAGTTAGGAAATTCATGGCTGTAGGAGACATATTTTTCCACTAAAATTGCTATTATCTTTCTTAGAACAACTTTGTCAATAATCTTTCTACAGAATTTAAAAACATTTCTGAAAAGATAAGCAAGATTCATCAATAAAGAGTAACTTAGATACTATCTTTTTCTGCCTCTTTCCAAATGACTCAGCTTGTTTCTTTGCTGGTGTGGTATCTTGCTGGTACCTATGTGAATCATGCCTGTCTTTATTTGGGCTTCAGGGGTAGTGCACTGTCCTCTAGTAATATAATAAAAGTCTGTTTTAACAGCTTGTCATCACACTATTAGTTATATCATGGTTAAGACCTAGTCCCCAAAGAAGATGACTGATATAATAGAAGCCTGATATAATATAATTAACCTGGTAGGAGATCTTAATCCTACATCCCAATATCACAGTCATAAAGGAGTTCTGCTGTATTAGTTTAATTGATATGGTTAAAGGTATCTGCCTTAATTCATTTTTTTTTTTTTAGTTTTTTGAAGGTTGAGTTTTTCTTTTCTTTTTTATTTTAAATGCCTTAATTCTTGCTCTGTCTCTTTCCACTGCAATGAAATATGGCCTCTTGAGTTACTATGAAATGTTGGTTGTTGATAGTGTCTCTCTAACTGGCAGACAATATTCTAGATTTTTACTGTTGATTGCAATTCTGGTAGGGATAGATTTGTCTAGAGGTCTAAAATATATGGAAGCAGAATATATTCTGCTTAAGATTAAAATATTGCACACAAGGATAAGTATCAGAAATAACTTCTATTTTTCCTCCCAAAGGAAGCAGTTTGAAGTTAGATTTATAGTAAGAATAAAGTTATAGAAATTGAAAGCTTAGATGCAAAGTCAAGCAAAACACGATTGAACTGGAGCAGAAAAAGTGAGGAGGTGCAAAGCAGTGAAAGGAAGATGAACTTTGAAGCATGTATAACTTGAAGCCTAGAGAGAGATGGAAATTGTTTTGTTCTAGAGACTTCTGATATAGTTGTGTTTGTGGTGATGGTTTAGTTGCTAAGTTGTGTCCAATACTTGCAACCCCATGGACTATAGCCCACCAGGCTCCTCTGTCCATGGGATTTCCCAGGCAAGCAAGTCATGTTGAGAATAATTTAAAGCAAGGTTTCTCAACTTCAGCACTACTATCACTTTGGACCAGATAGTTCTTCTGGGGGCGGGGCAGGGGCTGCCCTCTGCACTGTAAGACATCTAGCAGAATTTCCAGCCTCTATCTACTATTCAAAGTGAAAGAAAGTGAAAGTCGGTCAGTCATGTCTGACTCTTTGCGACCCCATGGACTATATAGTCCATGTAATTCTCCAGGCCAGAATACTGGATTGGGTAGCCTTTCCCTTCTCCAGGGGATCATCCCAACCCGGGGATCAAACTGAAGTCTCATGCATTGCAGGTGGATTCTTTACTAGCTAAACCACCAAGGAAGCCCCTACCTACTATTACTAGATGCCAATGCCCCACCCCAGTTCATTGTGAGTTTCTATGAACCAAAAATGTCTCCCTGTGTGTGCTCAGTCATGTCCAACTCTTTGCAACTCTATGGACTGCAGCCTGCCTGGCTCCTCTGTCCATGGGATTTTCCAGGCAAGAATACCGGAGTGGGTTACCATTTCCTACTCCAAGGGATCTTCCTGACCCAGGGATCGAACCCACATCTCCTATATCGGCAGGATGATTTTTTACCACTGAGTCACCTGGGAAGCCAAAAATGTCTCCAGACATTGACAAATATCTCTTTGTGGAAGAAGGTAAATTTGCCTAGTTAAGGAGTGCTAACTGAAGGGATTAACAGAAAATAGTTAAGTGTTAAAATATACCCCACTTAGGCTACATTTGCCACATACAGATAAACTCATAATACTGTCTTATTGTCATCTCATATTTCTAAAGCTGTGCTATCTCTTCTTTCCCTCCTATCAAAATTAAGATTATTGCTTACACTTTCCCTGTGGTTAGAAAATAGAATGATGATAAAAATGTGTTCCTTAGGTCATGAGACATATATTCAGGGACTACTTTCAAATGAAGAATGGTGTTATCAGGCAAAGAAATCCTTGGAGAAATTTCTATCTTTGAGGCATTTTCAGACGTGCCTAGAAAAAGTTCTAAGAAGATATAAAGCTGATTCTATTTAAATATTTTTGATGGGTTTTCTGTTTATTTGGTGCCCCTGCTTAGTGTGCAGTGTAACCTCTCAACAGGTGTGTGTGTGTTTCTGTGCATATGTGTTGATTTTCTGAGTTTTGTTAGAATTTATTGCTGTTGGTTCTTACAGATGGTAAGAATGGAAAATAAAACAAGACAGCTGCCCCCAGTGACTCTAGTATCCTAATGTTATTTTGGTCTTGAATCTGTCTAGTTTTTAGAGGTTTCTTTTACTTTTTAACCATTTCCTCCAAGGGAGCTGAAAATAGTACATGAAATGTTTTCTGTACTTATTTATAAGATGGGTTTTTAGAATTCACACTATGGTCCCAAACTGTCCTTTTCCATTGATTTCTACAGTTACTCATTTTAATAGCTTCTCTTGAGCAGCAGGGGATTCTGTTCCAAAACAGCATTACCTTTTGTAACTCAAAAATATTTTTACTGACATGAAGACTTATTGGCCTAAACAATTTATAACCTTTTGTTCTACTTGATCTGAACATTAGCCAAGCTACATACTACCATTGTTGTTTTTTTTTTTTTCCAGAACAGGTAGATTACCATTAGTCCCTTATCCTTTCTTGATAGAACAATTGAAACTTCTTTTTTATTCCAGTGCTATTCTTTTACACAGTATTGTGTCTCTTACATGGAAGATTTTGAAGAACATTTTTAAGACCACATTTGTCTTGAAACTTAAGTATTCAACTTCTGGATTAATTTGTCATCTTCAAATATCATATCTAACAAAAGTTCCAAAATTTTGATTTTTAGCAGATGTTGTGAAATGTGGTGGATGAGTTGGAAATTTTTGTAAAATAGTAAAGCCACCCCCAAACCGTAAAGTGCCTTGTTGTGCACAAATATAACCACTACATGAAGAGCCACTAAATGAAAATGTACTTTTACAATCAGTTTAATCAGCCCTTTGGCCTAGTTTTATTTAGGTTTTAACTATAGAATAGTGATCCTTATAAACATTTAAATACAGCAGTGTGTAGATATTAGAAGTGAAATGCTTGGGACTTCCCTGAAGGTCTGGTGGTTAGGACTTTGCATTCCAAAGCCAGGGCTGTGGATTTGATACCTGGTCAGGGAGCTCAAATCCTACATGCTGTACAGCCAAAAACCCAATGCATCAAACAGAAGCCATGTTGCAACAAATTCAATAAAAACTTTAAAAATGGTCCACATCAAAAAACTCTTTAAAAACATGAAAGGCTCTTATTTCTCTCTATTCTTCTGCCAAACTGGTGTGTAATTTTTAGAATGTTGTTCAAAGTATACAGAAGTCACTGACCTCTCATGAGCTATCTTTTCATGATATATACATATTGGCTTACCCTGCTAACACACATAATTTTCTAAATGATAGCTTTAATATTTCATTAAATGGCTATAAGTTTTTTTTAAATTTTATTTTATTTTTAAACTTTACAAAATTGTATTAGTTTTGCCAAATATCAAAATGAATCAAATCAAGGTATACATAAGTTTTAAAACTAATCTTTAATGTTAGGAATTTCTGTTCACCATTTTGTTATTTTACAGATGATACTTCAATATATGTGTTCTCTAAAATGACTGTGAGTTCCATAAGAGTATGAGCTATGTTTTGTTTATTTGCTTATTAGAAATTCAACTTTCACTGCCTCTAGATATTTAGTTAAAGTCTTTCTACTCACTTGCCTCACACAAATGCGTGTGTGAGGTGAAGAAAGGGGAAGCTGGATTAGGATGAAGGAGAAGAAATGATCTCTGGTAATTGGTTGGAGACTGAGCAGTGATGCAGGAAGAGCAGCAGTATGCATAGTAGAAAAGAAATATAGCAAAAGCCATAAATCAGTGCCAGAGAGGATTATAAAAAAACTTAAATTCCCAGGATATGCAGAAATATTAGAGGAGTACATTAGACTCACATGGCAACTGCCCTTTCAAGCCAAATTTACCTGGACTTCAAGTGGAAGGTAATTGCAGTTGACATCTAGATGCTTTAAAAACCTGAAAATGATCCAACTAAGATATATATATATATATATATATATCTTATATATATATATATATATCTTATCATATATAAGATATATAAGATATATGATATCTTATATATATATATATACACACCAAAGAACCTAGATTGCAGTTTAGACAAGATCATGGGGCATGCTTATTTTGTCCACCTCACTAACTTACACATATTAAGCAGCATGCTGAATATTTTTTTTAAGGAAGAAGGGAGGGAGGAAGAAGAAGGTAGGAAGGGTGGGAGGGAAGAATGGAGAAAGGGAGGAAGGAAGAAAAGTTATGTATAACATAACTCCAGGCAGTGCTTCATTTTAGCATAGGAAAGGTCCAAGTATAAAGATCTATTTAAAGATTTGGAGAAAGTTAGGCTGGGAAGATCCCCTGGAGAAGGAAATGGCAACCCACTCCAGTATTCTTGCCTAGAGAATTCCATGGACAGAGGAGCCTGGTGCGTTATAGTCCATGGGGTCGCAGAAAAAGTATACTACTACTGAGCCACTGAGCACTAACACGAACACTGAAGTATTAGGTACATCCGTAATTTATGAATGCATGATTATGTTCTTTAGTAACATATCCATTTTTGCACTTAGTAAATATGTATTGGATAGCCATTGTGTATGTAGCATTCTCTGTTGTGGGAGACACATGGCTTTTGCCTTTAAGGAGTTTATAATCTAGGCTTAAACACATGCACTTCATTTAAATGACTTAAAAGAACAAAAAGAACAAAAACAACAACAGTGTGCCACAGTATGAAAAAGGATGTGAGTTTTTGAGTAAGATTTAAGTTCAAATATTCGCTAGCCATGTAACTATGGCATGATGTATTCTACTCTAAATCTCAGTTTCCTCATCTACAAAATGAGGAAATTAAAATATTATATACCTAAAAAATTATTATCTACTCATAGGGCTGTAGTGAAAACTAAAATGATGTAGTTAAATACTGAGCACAGTGCCTGAAACACTGTAAGCACCTAATGATGGTGTGAATATTATGGTTATTATCTACCAGTAGCAGTGAACACAAGATATATCTCTAGACCGTATATGATGAAGTGCCAAATGAGTACAGAAAAGGAGAGGTCAGGAATTTTCTTTTTGTAAAGGAACACATAGTAAATACATTAGAATTTGCAGAGTACCTATGATCCCCTGTCACACACATAGTCATTATTTTTTATTATAATTCTTAAAAAATATAACAGCTATTCCTAACTCACAGTCTGTACAAGAATACATTTGCAGCTGGATTTAACCAGAGACCATATATTGCCAGCCCCTGCTTTAGATGGTAAAGTACTGTAGGATCTCAAACAGAAGACTAGCTGGCATGGTGAGGTTCTTGTAAAAGTTTGGGCTTTATCTTGATCTGGTTCTTAGAGAATGAATCAACTATAAACATAATTTGAAACTGATAAAAAATATTGCTCAGTGTGTCACTCTGAAAAGTGCATGGACTACTGAATGTAAAGAACTAAAAAGAAAGAATTTAGGATTAGACTTTTAAAGCTTTGGGCACTCAGTGAGTTTCTTGGAACTATGAATGACGATGGCACTCTGATTATTCCTACTTCTATGAGATTTCCCATAGTATTTTTTTTTCTGTATACACACCATTTGTTTCTCTCATAAGGATTCAAAACTGAGAAGTCAGCACATTTGAAAGATGAGTACAAGTACGACAAAAAATGCTAACAATAATTTCTTTATGCAGGTACAATTCAAATGAATCACATTTATTAACTCATTTAATCCTTACAGTAACCTTATGATGTATCTAATGTTGTTATAACCCCCATTTCACAGATGAGAAAACTGAAGCTTAAGGAATATAGGCAAATTATCCTATGTCACAGATAATGAGTGGCAGAGGTGAGATGTAAGCACTAGTTGTCTGACTTTAGAACCTATTCTCGTATGATACCTTTCCTGATGGGCTCTGATTCATGAGCAGTCTTAGGCAGCTGAGACTGAAACTCAATTTTATAGAATTAAAAAATGAAGCTAACATATTTCTCCCATCTGAATTTTTATCAATATATTTTGAAAGGTACACTGGAGTAAGACAATTTGTTTCTGGTCATCCACATATTTCTGTAGTGTTTCATTTACCTAGAAAACAGTGATAAAACTGTGGTTGTGGGAATGGCATAACATTATATTAATGTAGGCAGTAATGTCATCCTTTTCTACAAGTGAGAAAACTTAAATTTGGAGAGATAAAGCAGCTTGTCCAAGGTCACATAGCTAGTTGAATGACAGATTCAGGATTTGACCCCAAGCCTGTCTGATGCTAGAGTCCAAGCTTTAACAATCTTACATATTGCTCCCAAATAAGTTACACTGTAGTTGGGAAAATAATAGAAATTATTACTACTAGTATCCGATGCCATTTATGAGATGAAGAGACATTAAGTGCTGTGAAAATTCAGAGGAAGGAGAGGGCACTTTGAGCTGAGGTATACACAGAGGAGGTGATGCTGATGTTTATGTTTATACCTGTCAGTCGAAAATTTGTAAAGCACGTTATAATGTGGGAGTGGGATGAGAACGGCAAAAATACTGGAGATATGCTAGAAGATTTAGGACAGTGGCACACTGGAAAAAGTTGTTTCTGCTATAATTTATTTTTATGGAAACAGTATGCACTTACAGTAAACGTTAAAAGAAAAAAAAACAAAAACTCAAGGAAAGAGGACAGTGACATCTGAAAGTGATCTCTAAAAAATTAATCAATCATAATAAAAGCTTTGAGCAGGAGACTTAAAGATGATAGTATTTTGCTGCAATACTATCCATTCATAAATAGCAAAAGATTAGAATTAGGTGGGCTACAGTCCATAGGTCACAGAGTCAGACATGACTGAAGTGACTTAGCACACATACTGTTTAGAAATGAACTCTAGCTGTGTGGATACTGTCAGTGTTTAACAATATGCTTATGATTTAACAATTTTCTTGTTAAGGAAACAAGATTTTTATAATAATTTCTTGGCATCTTAGAAAAGTCACCATATTTAAGCATCATTCTTGCAATCATCTGTATCTGCCCCATATTATATTTTTTTTTTCCTCTCTAATTTTATTTTATTTTTAAACTTTACATAATTGTATTAGTTTTGCCAAATATCAAAATGAATCTGCCACAGGTATACATGTGCTCCCCATCCCGAACATATTTTTAACCTCTTAAGTGAATATAATTTAATAATGTCTCTAAAATATGCCACTATCATCCATCAAGAAATATATCATCTTGTTCTATTCATTTCTCCAATATTCTATTGAAGATTCTGTCTGATACCCTTTGTAACTCCTGATAAGGTTTTTTTTTTTTTTTTTGATTAGAAGGTGATTACAAATCTCTGAGTAGATTGATGAAACTGTTAATTTACCTGTCAAAAGATGGCCACAGATGTGCCTGAAAGAGGTGTGCTAATGGCATGGCACTAATGCAATTTCACAAACGACTTAATGGAGCACATAAAGCATATTTCCTCTATTAAATACACATAGCATGGAGTCATATCTTGCTTTACGGGCTGTGAAAAATATTTTTAATCAGCTAAAGGATGAAGAGACTCTTCAAGGTTATGCAGATTAAGTTATAAAAAGCCCTTAAACACATAATCCTCAATGAGTGTTCAGGAAGGAAAATTTCAATCAGGGATGTTTGTTTAGACTGACAACATTTGTGAGTTTAAGTTTCCAAGAGGATTTTAAAGGGAAAATTAGAATGTGAGTGTCATTTTTTAAAAATAGGGAAAATGAAAGTTATTCAATGCTTATGTTCATTAAAATATATTTACTGAACCATGATCCTAGATTGCTGACTTCCCTTCTAGTATAGATCAGAACACAATTATAGCTACAGTTGCTTTGTTTGTTTTTAATTACCTGACCACCTACATATATTTCTCACTGTCCTTGAGATTGTGATCACCACTTTCTTCTCCTAGCAGCAAGTAATTATCAAAATGCCTTTAAGTACGAACTCTCTGACCTCAAAATAAAGAATCTTTTATACTTCATTGATTCATTCACTTATTTATGCAACAAATCTCTATTGAACTTCTGTAATATACTCGGCACTCTAGTAGTCACTTGAAATAAAATGGGCTTCAAAATGCTTCTATAGGTCAATTATGCCTCAAAAAAACAAAACAAAACAAAACAAAACACTTGTGTAACAATGACTTTTTTAGGAGATAGGCTAGGACTTAGATTGAGAATGTACAGGTCGGAGTTCTGGCCCCTTAATAAATAGTCGATGCGGGGACTGTAGTTCCCCTTTGGGAAGGATATTATGCAAAAATTGGAAAACTGGCACTTAAGGTAGTGTCTGGGGAATTAGACATGCCTAGAATTAAGCCAAAGTCCTCTAAACCCGGAGATTGCAGCAGAGGTCAAATAACCTCCAATCACTTGAGATGAGAGGCAAGCTGAAGGTCTTCCAGTGAGGGGATCAGTCTCCAGGATCCCTACTTTAACTTCCAAGCTGCCCACTCTTCTCTTCTCCCTGATAAGAAATAAGCATAGGTATCATGAAATGGTCAGGAAATTGAGGACCCTGACTCTGAAGCACCATTCTTTAATCATCCAAGAATGATTACAATTCTTTTCAGCATATTTGTCTTCCCAAATTAAGAGAAACAAAGCTTCAAGAAGAAGTGAATCTAAAATTACTTTCTGCTTTACATTGAAATATTCTGAGAACTCCATTAGAGTCCCAGGAACTGAATGTTGGGCCCAACTGCATTACTTCTGAGCTGTGTAATCTTGTGCATATCACTTAAGTTTCTGGAGCTGCATTTGGGGTTGTGTTAGGAGAACCTAATGGTATTAAACATGAGAGCATTTTAAAACTTGTTCAGCAATATACAAACATAAGGAATTTTACTTGAGAGTATCTCAGGCTCTGAAAAAAATCTGGTTTAGTACTTAAGTAGCAAGTTCCTTATTGGAGAAGGAAATGGCAACCCACTCCAGTGTTCTTGCCTGGAGAATCCCAGGGACGGGAGAGCCTGGTGGGCTGCCATCTATGGGGTTGCACAGGGTTAGACACAACTGAAGCGACTTAGCAGCAGCAGCAGCAGCAGCAGCAGCAGCAGCAAGTTCCTTACGAGTCTCATCTGAAAGTTATTGCAGTAGTTGAAAGTATTTTCAGAGTTTATAATAAAACTGGAAACGACAGATATTCTCATTTGATTATGTAGGAGATAGAATTGCCAGTTATCGAGTTTTAGGACTGCTTGTTTTATTCTTGATAAATATACTGCATACTGACTCTGTGTAAGTACCTGTTCACAAAGAGCTGAAAACATTGAGAGCTGTGCTGTGCCCTTCTTTGTAGAAGGCATTTTGTCTACTAGGTTGAAGTAAAGGCCAAAGTACCTTATCAGACACGGAAGTACATTATCTACTCAGGGCAGTAGGACAGAAATAAAGGCCAGAGGTTGAATTTATGCTGGCCCAGTTAATGATCAACACCACTAAGAATTTGCAGCATAGAAAGTATAGAAGTATATCCAGAATGAAAATAAAAGCCATATAAACAAAACATACAATTATATCTGACTCAAAGTTGTCCAGAGATGTTGTTCATCTGGAATGTAAATGTAGACATGACTATGATCCCCACTTTTTTCCAGCCTTATTTTTAATAAAATTTGCATAGGTTAAATTTACATGTAATCTTTATAGCATAAGTTATGTCTGTATTGACAAATGATAGAATTGTGAAACCATTGTCAAGATCAAGATAGGAAATAGTTTCTATATCCCAAGAAAACTCCTTCATGCTGCACCTTTGTAGTCAAACCTTTCCTCCCATTCTTAACTCCTGTCAATCCATTCTCAGTTCTGATAGTTTTGCCTTTTCCAGAAAGTCATCTGAATCAAGTCATACCTAGAGTACACTTGCCTTTTCTATCTGACTGCTTTCACTTAGCATATATTGCATTTGAAATTCATTCATGATGTTACATTTGTCAGTAAACCCATTCCTTTTCATTGTTGATTAGTATCCCATTGTATGACTTTACCACTGTCTGTTTATAAAGTCATCTGTTGATAGACATTTGGGTTATTTCCATTTTTTGGTGTTTATGAATAAAGCTACTATAAACCTTCTCAATTGATTTTTGTGCCAACAGAAAGTTTCATTTCTCTTGCCATGAATACCTAGGAGCTGGATTGCTGGGTCACATGGGAAGTATACATTAAACATTACCAGAAACTGTTTTCTAAAGTGGCTGTACCATTTTCCATTCCCATCTGCAATGTTTGAGAATTCCAGTTGCTCACACTATCCGTGAAATGACAGCAAGGAAATGAAACTAACACATCTCTCTACCTGAGGCTTGTCATTCTAGGAGATATTTGCAGGAAGTAAATTATCTTTTTACTTCATCTCCTCACCTGCCCCCATCACTGATCCTTAAAAGAATCGATATGCAGGCCCTGACAAGATGGTTATTTTTAAGGTGCTAGCCTGCCATCTTCTCAGTCAGCTGGTCTCTTCCTTGCCTCAACATCTCTCCTTGGCCTCCTGTGTGGAGAGCAGAGTGAGCTTGGACTGGGTAACTGTATCTCATCAAGATCTTTATTTGTATTTTTTTCCTCTAGTAGTTAGACTGAATACCTATTCATGTACTTACTTGCCATCCATATAACTTATTTGACAGAATGTTTCTTCATGTGTTTTACCTATTTTAAAAATTAGGTTTTTTTTTGTTTCCTTATTTTGGATCTCTGAGAACTCTTTATATCTTCTTGATATAATCCTTTGTCAGATATATGATTTGTAATTATTTTTTTCTCAGATTGAATCTTATTTTTTCATCCTCTTAAGAGCAAAAGTTTTAAATTTTGATAAGTTCCAAATGATCATTTTTTTTCTCTTTAATTGTGCTTTGGTATTATATCTAAGAACTCTTCCAGACAAGCATAGAATGATTTTTCATCTATGTTTTCTTCTCTAGGTTTTATACTTTTTCATTTTGCATTTAAGCCTATGATTCATTTTGAATTAATTTTAAATAAAGCATAAGTAATAGATTGAGGTTTATTTTTTTATACAAATGTTTAGTTGCTCTGGAATCAAGAGTTGAAAAGCCCTATTGTTAGTTGCATGTACATTTAGGATTTTTTCTTCTTGATGAAATCACCCTGTTATCATTCTGTAATATCCCTCTTTATCCCTGATGATTTCCCTAATACATAAATGTGCTTTGTCTCATATCAGTATAGTTAACCAGTTCTCTGTTGATAAGTGTTTGCCTGGTATTGCCTTTTCCAGTCTTCTATTTTTAACCTGTATATATCTTCTTCTTTGAAGTGGGTTTCTTATAGAAGTCATAAGTTTGCTCTTAATGAGAGGATATAGTTCTTTTTTTTTTTTAATTCAGTCTAACACTCTATGTTCTCGTTTGTGGTCTTACACTATTTATATATTTAATTTCATTATTTTTCTTGGATTAGGTCTACATATACTTGTATTCATTGTTTTCTGTTTGTCCCCCTTTTTTTCTATTTTTTCATTTCCTGTTTTCTTTTTTTGATTATTTGAATAGCTTTTGGTATTCCATATCAATGTAACGTTTTTGCCTATATATACACTTATAAATTTTAATTGTTGCTCGAATTACAATATACATATTGTCTTTTCACATTCTATGTAGAGTTACTATTGTACCACTTCAAGTAAAATGTAGGGTTTCTCCCCATTTAAATTACAGTTGCCATCTGTATTTCATTTACATATATTAAAACCCTCCCTCAGACAAATGTTTTGTTTTCAAGAACCATACATATTTTACAGAATTTAAGTGGAAAGAAATACTCTTATATTTTGCCCAAATAATTGCCTTTTCTGTCAATCTTCCTTTATTCCTGGAGCAAGTTTCCTTCTGGTATCATTTTTTTCTAGCCTGAAGAATTTTTTTAGCAATTATATCTGATTGTGACAAATTCTCTTAGTTTTATTTCACCTGAAAATATCTTTAACTTTTCTGGACAAAGAATTCCAGGTTGACAGTTCTTTTTTAGGTTTTCAAAAATGTTCTATTATATTTTGGCTTATGTGGTTTCTCATTCACCAGTTATGCAAATTCTCTTGTACGTAATGTGTCATTTTTCTTCTGGATGCTTTCAAGATTTTTTTTTCTTTATTTTCATTTTCAGCTGTTTGATTATTATGTGTCTGGACACGGTTTTCTTGTAGTTTATCCTTTTTGTAGTATGCTGTACTTCTTGAATCTATAAATTTATGCCTTTCATTAAATTCAAGATTTTTCAACTATTATTCAAATATATTTAATCTACCAATCTTTTTCTCCTCCCATTTGGGGGCTCCATTAACACAAATATTAAAACTTTTAGGTTGCTAGCCTTTGTTCATTTTGTTAAAATCTGTTTCTCTTTGTTATTCTGATTATATAATTGCCCTTAATCTATGCTGTTTTCAAGTTCATTTATTATTTCCTATGTCATGTCCATTCTACTATTGAGCCCACCACAGTGAAGTCTTTATTTTGAATACTATATTTTTCAGTTTTATAATTTCCCTTTAGATCTTTATTGTAATATACGTTTTTTTTTTTTTTTTGGCTTGGACCTTCTATTTATTTTTTTATTTCAAGAGTGTTCACCTTTAGTCAAACAATAATTACCACTGTATGCCTATTAGGGTAGCTTTAAACAGAAATAACAATACCAACTGCTGTAAAGAATGCAAGGCAATAAGAATTCTCATGTTTTGTACAAAATGGTGCAATCACTTTAGAAGATATGTTGGCAGTTACTTACAAAGCTAAGCAATTCTTATCATATAATCCTGCATTCATGAACTTTGACATTTACTGAAAGAAGTTGAAAACCTATGTCTGCACAGAAACCTATGCATGAATGTTTTTTGAAACCTTATTCATATTTGCCAAGGTTTGGAAATCCAAACCCTTAATTTATTTGGTTGAAAGGAGAACTTGAATATCTTTGGATGATTTTTGTTTCCTTTTTGAGATATGTATATTGTTGTCAACTTTTCATTTTCTAGCTGCTCATGCACCATGTTGGATTAGGGCCCTACCTTTATCACCTCATTTTACCTTAATTACTTGCTAAAGACTCTGTCTCCATATTTATTCACATCGGGAATTAGGGCTTCAACTTATGAATTTTTGTGGGACACAGTTCAGTTTGTAGCAATCATAGTTTATGCTTGTGACAGCCCTACAAGATACTATATTCCTTATTTAACAGAAAAGTGCAATCAAAAAGATGTTAATAAGTAAATGGCCTAGGGTTACTGGGCTAATAAGTGTTCTATTATTTGAGCCCACATCTCTCAGAATCATTTCATCAGATCAGGAGCTGGCAAACTACAGTCCAGGGGCCAAATCTGATCTATCATCTATTTTGTTGAAACACAGCCATGCACACTTTGTTATATATTGCCTAACTGCCTATGACTGATTTCATGGTACAGTAGCAAGTTGAGTAGTTGTGATAGAGATCATATGGCCTACAAAGCCTAATATTAACTATCTGGCCCTTTGCAGAAAATATTGACTTGTACCTGTACTGTATCACACTGCTATCAAACACAGCATCATTTTTGAGAATGTACCCAAGTCTTTATCACATTATCACTTTTACTTTTTAATCTATCATGGTGTGCCATCATTCCTTTCTAACTGTCCCCCCCTTTTTTTTTTCCAGAGATGATGACTAGCTCAGGTGATGTTCATGGAGACTAAATGTTAACAGAAGATGCTAAACCTCTGGCTTTCATGGTCTACTAGGAAACACAGATGAATGAATAAGAGAAATGACTCTGGCAACAAAGATTCTGGTGCTGAGAAACAAGAGTATGGTAAAAGTAAGTTTTGGAGAACTGGATTAGTTTCATGATATAAAAAAAAGTATTTCACTAACACAGGGCAATGTGTTTGGTGTCTGACTCACTTGGTAAAGAGATAACTTTCTTTGAAACCAAATGTTTGCTTTGGCAATTTTCACTTTTAAGTGGCAGAATTAAAATTGAAAGTTGAACACAAGCTCAGCAAATGTAACTCTCAGGGAGGAATGTCAGGACTAATTTTTATATGGATGCTGACTTTTAAAGATTGACTGTTTCAAAACCAAGCTTTAGTCAAGGACAATAGAGCCTTAGGGTAAGATTGCTTACTATTACATAGACCCAGATGTATTTTTTTTTTAACTTTACAATATTGTATTGGTATTTTGGATCAGATCATGTCACAGGAATTGTAACTACTCTATCCATTAGCATAAAGTTATAACACAGTTAGTAGAAATATTAGTCCTATTTTGTTTATCATTTTTATAAAAGGTACTTATCAAACATTATATGGAATCATTCATTAGAATAGGTGACACTGCATGGAAGGTAACTGTAACTCAGAATAAATATGTCAGTGAAATAGTAAGTTACTTTAAAATAAATACACATATTTTATTTAAAATAAATTATATGTTAAAATTAGATGATTTTGAATTTCTTTAAATTGTTATGTGACTTAATTTTTTAATAGAATGAAATGCTATTTAATGTAGAATTATCAGATGTCAGAGCTGAAGGAGCCATTAGAAATTACTTAGTCCAATCTTCTCACTTAACAGAGGAGGTAACTGAGGTCCAGAAAGGAAAAAGATGTTATCAAAGTCTCACAGGGAATTTCATGGCATAGTTTGGACAAGAAGTTCTTAGTCCATACAAAGCAGATTATTTGGGCTACATAAGTGGTAGAAATGAATGTGAGAGACAGTGATACAGGCAAATAAATAACTTCCATTACCATTTGCCAAAGAATTTGTGCAACATAGTGAACCACATTTGAGGGAAGGAGGAAGAATTCTTTTTTAGTGTAACAGGCAGCAAAATCAGGTTTCTCTTGGAGTTGCTTTTAATTGGGAACCTTTCTTTCTAGTAGGGTTTCTGAATAAGCCCTCATCAGATAATGCTATCCTCACTAGTAAAAAGAGCACTTGACTTCAAGTTAAAAAACCTGGATTTAAGTATTGCCTATACACCATGGACAGGTGTCACTTCTTTTTTCTAGGTTAGTTGTTATACATATAAGATGAAAATATGAGACTAGAAGATCATCTCTAAGGTTCTTTCTAATTCTCAAGACTCTCAGACTCTAACATTTTAAGTTAATCAGTTTTCACTTTATCACCTGTGGTGGTAAGAAGCACATTATCTATGCAACTTCTAGATTTTGTTTGTGAACATGTCTATTCATTAGAAAATCATATCAATATATAGGACCAAAATCAGCATTCTCATCAGTTCAGTCCAGTTCAGTCACTCAGTTGTGTCCGACTCTTTGCCACCCTATGAATTGCAGCATGCCAGGCCTCCCTGTCCATCACCAACTCCCGGAGTTCACACAGACTCACGTCCATCGAGTCAGTGATGCCATCCAGCCATCTCATCCGCTGTCGTCCCCTTCTCCTCATGCCCCCAATTCCTTCCAGCATCAGTCTTTTCCAATGAGTCAACTCTTTGCCAAAGTACTGGAGTTTCAGCTTCAGCATCATTCCTTCCAAAGAAATCCCAGGACTGATCTCCTTCAGAATGGACTGGTTGGATCTCCTTGCAGTCCAAGGGACTCTCAGGAGTCTTCTCCAATACCACAGTTCAAAAGCATCAATTCTTCGGCGCTCAGCTTTCTTCACAGTCCAACTCTCACATCCATACATGACCACAGGAAAAACCATAGCCTTGACTAGACGAACCTTTGTTGCCAAAGTAATGTCTCTGCTTTTGAATATGCTATCTAGGTTGGTCGTAACTTTCCTTCCAAGGAGTAAGCGTCTTTTAATTTCATGGCTGCACTCACCATCTGCAGTGATTTTGGAGCCCAAAAATATAAAGTCTGACACTGTTTCCACTGTTTCCCCATCTATTTCCCATGAAGTGATGGGACCAGATGCCATGATCTTCATTTTCTGAATGTTGAGCTTTAAGCCAACTTTTTCACTCTCCACTTTCACTTTCATCAAGAGGCTTTTTAGTTCCTCTTCACTTTCTGCCATAAGGGTGGTGTCATCTGCATATATGAGGTTATTGATATTTCTCCTGGCAATCTTGATTCCGGCTTGTGCTTCATCCAGCCCAGCGTTTCTCATGATGTACTCTGCATATAAGTTAAATAAGCAGGGTGACAATATACAGCCTTGACGTACTCCTTTTCCTATTTGGAACCAGTCTGTTGTTGCACATCCAGTTCTAACTGTTGCTTCCTGACCTGCATACAGATTTCTCAAGAGGCAGGTCAGGTGGTCTGGTATTCCCATCTCTTTCAGAATTTTCCACAGTTTATTGTGATCCACACAGTCAAAGGCTTTGTCATGTTAATGATGAGGGGAAACTGAAACAACTGTAATTTCCTCTTCTTAACAATAGTCCAACAGAGATTTGAAGTCACTGATAATCCTTTTCTAGGCTCAATCTCCCCATTTCCTTCAACTATTCTTCACATGATATGGTTTTTAACACCCCTCCTCCACCATCTTGCTCAGGTTCCTTTGAATATTTGGTTTGCCACTGCGGAGTCCAGAAAGGACCTAACCCAGATTGTCCAATGGTTTGTCTGGCTATCCCAGAATAGAACAGGCCTATCATCTTTTTTGTTTTTACTAAACGTGTTTATTTAATTTCATTCCAAGACTACATCGGTTATTTTCAAACAGCTGACTCATATTAAGGGCTTTGTTTCAGCTGTACTATGTGGCAAGCAGAACTTCATTGACCAGGGATTGAATCCATGACCCTTGCATTGGAAACACAGAGGCTTAACCTCTGAAACACCAGGGAAGTCTACAGCTGACTCCTAGTAAATGTGTAGTGAGTCCATGCAAACCTTATTTTGTTGATATTTGTGGCTTCAGATTCATGATTTTATTCAGTCTTTACTTGAACACTTTATTATTATGTAGACCCAAGGGCAAGATTCTGTGGTAATCCTAGGAACAATTCATCTTGCTAATATTTTTGGTTTTTATCTTTGTCATTCATTGTGTTCATTCTCATTTGATTCTGTCAACAGAACTAATAAGCCAAACTTCAAAATTTTCTTCTAAATAATTAATAAAAATTTTACATGAGAATAACCACCTAATGTGACCAAAGTTCCAAGCTGACACTGTTTTACTTAACCAAATTTTTGTGAGATCTTTCAAATACAAATAAATCTAATTCTACCAGCACTCGGTCTGTATTTTGCTGACTTTTTTACATTAAGGCTATTGAGACAGATTTTTTTTCAGAAATTCTATTTTTGTCATGATTAGCATTACTATTATTTCTCTGGAGTATAATTTATTTGGGTCTGATAGTTTAACTTCATTTATGACTATATATGTCCTCTTAAAAAATCTTCCTCTCTTAGGATTCCAATTTCCTCTTGACCATTCCAACTGTTCTAATCCAAATACTGATCTCATACCCACTCTGGCTTTGTATTTTCTCCCCGTTGTTGATTCACATACAGTCTAAGTACTATCTGAGATGCAGTCTCAGATCTTGAGGTTCTGAATCACAGCCTATCCTTGATGTTGTATTGTGGGCTCAGAACACTAGCTTTCCTTTCTCACTTATTTCTTCTGCCTTACTTTGAAAGTAAAACATATATTTCCCAAAGATTTCTCTTCCTTGCCTTCTCAGATTCTTATTAGTTTTTCTTCAGGCTTTCCATGTTTTCATATAATCCAAAATGAATCTTTGATCCCTGTTTTCTCACTATCTCCTTGAAATCTGTAGTTCTATAGTAGAAACCCATAGAATGTTACAAAGGAATATTTTTCTGTTTTATAAGTGACTGTATCTGAATTCTATTTTCCATGTCACCAAGAGATTAATACATGTTAGGTATATATTCCTGGTTGATTATATGTTCTTAAAAATCTGCTCTAATATCTATTTTCAGTATACACAGGATAGGGCTGAAATGTGTTCTCTGTAAGGAGTTGTGCTCAATTGTAGTAATGTGGGATACATTTTTTACTCAGAGTTACCTTAAAATTTCCATGACTTCTTTGCATTGCAAAATTTGATCTCTGTTAACCAGACTATCGGATAAGGCAATGGCACCCCACTCCAGTACTTTTGCCTGGAAAATCCCATGGATGAAGGAGCCTGGTAGGCTGTAGTCCATGGCGTCACTACAGTCGGACACAATTGAGCGTCTTTACTTTCACTTTTCACTTTCACGCATTGGAGAAGGAAATGGCAACCCACTCCAGTGTTCTTGCCTGGAGAATCCCAGGGACGGGGAAGCCTGGTGGGCTACCATCTATGGGGTCGCACAAAGTCAGACACGACTGAAGCAACTTAGCAGCAGCAGCAGCAGCAACCAGACTATAGTTTTCTTGGAAAATCTCTAGAATTATAGTGAGGAATGGTTTCAGGAATAACCATGAAAGCCCTGACTAGCTTGTTGGATGTTGAGATCATATGGAGAAGAGCCAAGCTTAGCTCTCTTCAGGATGAAATTCAGTCACTTTCAAATGATATATAAGACCTGACGTGATCTGACCTCAACCATAACAAGGTACACTTTTAGTGTGTCATATTTTCTTTGTGTCTATAACTTTGCACATATTCTTTTGTCTGTAAATCTCTGCTGGAATTCAAGAATTACTTCTGTGATCACATCTCCTTTTGTAAGTCTTCATTGTTGTTGTTGTTCAGTCACTAAGCCATGTCCAACTTGTTGAGACTCCATGGACTGCAGCACACCAGGCTTCCCTGTCCTTCGCTAGCTCCAGGTGTTTGCTCAAACTCATGTCCATTGAGTGGGTTGCCATTTCCTTCTCCTGGGGATCTTTTTGACCCAGGGATTGAACCCATGTCTCCTGTATTACAGGTACATTCTTTACCACTGAGCTATCCAGGAAGCCCAAGTTTTCATTGAGCTCCTTCATTTCTAGTCTGAGGCAATATGACATCTTTGTAATCCCATGTGTGTGTGTTCAGTCACTTGGTCATGTCCAACTCTTTGTGCCTTCATGAATTGTAGCCCACCAGGCTCCTGTGTCCATGGTATTTTCCAGACAAGGATACTGAAGTGGGTTGCCATTTCCTTTCCAGGGGATCTTCCCGACCCTGAGATCAAACCTGCATCTCCCACAATGGCAGTCAAATTCTTTACCACTGAGCTACCTGGGAAGCCCTTGTAATCCCATACCACCTGCTTTTTGCTCTCTCTTGGTACTTATTAAACTGTATTATCAATGTACCTATCTATCTTCCCAGCTGGCCATATGCTCCTTAAGGGCAATGATTTTACCTTATTTATTTCTATATGCACAGTATTAAAATAGCAAAAGAGTAAGTGGTTGTCAATTAAAAAAAAACATTTATTTATTTGGCTGCACCATGTATTAGATGCAGCACATGGAATCTTTAGTTGTGGAATGTGAACATTCAGTTGCAGCATGTGGGATCTTGTTCTCTGACCAGGAGTAAAATCTGAGTGCCCTGCATTGGGAGTGCAGAGTCTTAGTCACTGAACCACCAGGGAAGTCCCATGGTTGACAATTTGATTAGATCCATTTGTCTAATTAGTAGAGACTAAGAAGGGATGTCCAGAATTTCTAACGCTGTCTGGGGAGGCCTTACAAATAGCTGTGAAAATAAGAGAAGTGAAAAGCAAAGGAGAAAAGGAAAGATATAAACATCTGAATGCAGAGTTCCAAAGAATAGCAAGAAGAGATAAGAAAGCCTTCTTCAGTGATCAATGCAAAGAAATAGAGGAAAACAACAGAATGGGAAAGGCTAGAGATCTCTTCAAGAAAATCAGAGATACCAAACGAATATTTCATGCAAAGATGGGCTCGATAAAGGACAGAAATGGTATGGACCTAACAAAAGCAGAAGATATTAAAAAGAGATGGCAAGAATACACAGAAGAACCGTACAAAAAAGATCTTCACGACCCAGATAATCACGATGGTGTGATCACTGACCTAGAGCCAGACATCCTGGAGGGTGAAGTCAAGTGGGCCTTAGAAAGCATCACTACGAACAAAGCTAGTGGAGGTGATAGAATTCCAGTTGAGCTATTCCAAATCCTGAAAGATGATGCTGTGAAAGTGCTGCACTCAATATGCCAGCAAATTTGGAAAACTCAGCAGTGACCACAGGACTGGAAAAGGTCAGTTTTCATTCCAATCCCAAAGAAAGGCAATGCCAAAGAATGCTCAAACTACCATACAGTTGCACTCATCTCACACACTAGTAAAGTAATGCTCAGAATTCTCCAAGCCAGGCTTCAGCAATATGTGAACCGTGAACTTCCTGATGTTCAAGCTGGTTTTAGAAAAGGCAGAGGAACCAGAGATCAAATTACCAACATCCGCTGGATAATGGAAAAAGCAAGAGAGTTCCAGAAAAACATCTATTTCTGCTTTATTGACTATGCCAAAGCCTTTGACTGTGTGGATCACAATCAACTGTGGAAAATTCTGAAAGAGATGGGAATACCAGACCACCTGACCTGCCTCTTGAGAAACCTGTATGCAGGTAAGGAAGCAACAGTTAGAACTGGACATGCAACAACAGGCTGGTTCCAAATAGGAAAAGGAGTACGTCAAGGCTGTATATTGTCACCCTGCTTATTTAACTTATATGCAGAGTACATCATGAGAAACCCTGGACTGGAAGAAACTCAAGCTGGAATCAAGATTGCCAGGAGAAATATCAATAACCTCAGATATGCAGATGACACCACCCTTATGGCAGAAAGTGAAGAGGAACTAAAAAGCCTCTTGATGAAAGTGAAAGTGGAGAGTGAAAAAGTTGGCTTAAAGCTCAACATTTAGAAAACGAAGATCATAGCATCCGGTCCAATCACTTCATGGGAAATAGATGGGGAAACAGTGTCACACTTTATTTTTCTGGGTTCCAAAATCACCGCAGATGGTGACTGCAGCCATGAAATTAAAAGACGCTTACTCCTTGGAAGGAAAGTTATGACCAACCTAGATAGCATATTCAAAAGCAGAGACATTACTTTGGCAACAAAGGTTCGTCTAGTCAAGGCTATGGTTTTTCCTGTGGTCATGTATGGATGTGAGAGTTGGACTGTGAAGAAGGCTGAGCGCCGAAGAATTGATGCTTTTGAACTGTGGTGTTGGAGAAGACTCCTGAGAGTCCCTTGGACTGCAAGGAGATCCAACCAGTCCATTCTGAAGGAGATCAGCCCTGGGATTTCTTTGGAAGGAATGATGCTGAAGCTGAAACTCCAGTACTTTGGCCACCTCATGTGAAGAGTTGACTCATTGGAAAAGACTCTGATGCTGGGAGGGATTGGGGGCAGGAGGAGAAGGGGACGACAGAGGATGAGATGGCTGGATGGCATCACTAAATCGATGGACGTGAGTCTCAGTGAACTCCGGGAGTTGGTGATGGACAGGGAGGCCTGGCATGCTGCGATTCATGGGGTGGCAAAGAGTTGGACACGACTGAGTGACTGATCTGATCTGAGACTAGAAATGAGTATATATGAAAGACATTTATTAATCAATATATATAAATGCATAATGCAGTATGGACTGGGGAAAATTTTTTTTGTCATTTGTTGAATAGTACGAATGGTTGTGTATTTATAGTCCACATATATCATGATATATCTGCTAACAGAACTATTTTTTGAAGAAGTAGTGTGCTGTGTTTCACTCTGTATTGCACAGTTAACCTTATAAACAGGTATATACATATATGCACACAGACATACATATATGCGCTATTCCTGTCCGAGAGTACTCTAGATCCCAGAAAATAAGGAGATACTCATTTAATTTTGAATTTTTGAAGTTTGACTCAGTATGTTTAAATACCCTACAAAAATAACATTAAGACTAGTCATACCTTTCTTCTGGTTGGAATATTTATGTAGTACAGAGGCATGATATTCCTGAGGGAAGCAGTTTGGGAGAATGTCTTATTGACTGAGGGTCTGGATTCATTAAAAATGCTTATTTATAGCAAAAGGTGCATGTGTGTATATATGTGTGCATGTTTACACATATAAACATTTTCTGTTTATAGCTTCCATGATCTGTATAAAGAGACTTATATTTATAATATACTCAAGCAATGGAATTCTGCTCTGTATTCACTTCATTTATTGTACCTCACCAGTACACAGTGCATGCTTGAAAGCTTTTAGGGGAATTATATGTATGACATAGTACACCTGTAGAAATCAGCCATTTTGTAAATGGTCATGAGTGTTCAAATTAAATCTATCAAATCAAAGGGTGGAATTGCAAGGAAATTTCAGTTTCTAGTCATTTGTATTTTTGTTATTTGAGTATTTCACTAAGTGCTTATTTTACTTTTTTGATCAGAAAAAAAATCAATTTTTAGAAGATAGTTGTCAGGATACTTCTGTCCTGAGTAAAAATAATTAATCGGTGAACTCATTAGTAGTTCACTATCATGTAAATTTTGACAGTTTTGCTAGAATTTCTTTGAGAGATGAAGTTAGTTTCCATTCAACTCTGTATTTTATAGTAAAGGAATGGCATGCACACATATTCAAATTTATGAAAATGGAGATTTTAAAGGCCACAACAATTCCCAAATTAAATCTGTGAATGCTCTGCATAAGAGTTAAGTCCCTGATGGTTGCACACATACAAATTTTCTTTGAAATCTCTTAAGGCAGCTATGTATAATAAAAGAAAACTGGAAAATTGGAACCATAGCCATCTACTGTACTGTGTGAAGTCTTGATCTTCACAGTATTTTGGCTATTTTCTCATAGTTGTTATCTTACTTGCTTTCTTTTCACTGGTAGACTCATGGCCACTTTAACATTTTACTTGTCAAAAAAAAAAAGAAAGAAAAACACCAAAAAACAAAATAGTTTTCTGTTACCTTTGCTGAAAGGCAGCACTTAAGAAGAAAAACATACTAATTTGATATAGTGACCTGTGTTGTCCATTTAAACAATGGCCTTTGGAATATAAGAACAATTGTGATATATCTTGTGAAGCAGTCTACTTATTGGTAGTAAGAATATCTGGCTCAGCAGAAAGAGTGAGCCTGAACACTGGTGGGGATGGAATAGATTGGGGTAGGCAGAGTTGTAGCATGCTCCTCAAATGACACTGTTTCTGAAATGATCTATAACACTTAAACCTGAGATCTCTCAATAATATCAACTATAACTTGTGTATTCACACACACAAAAATGATATTTCTGGTATTTCATATTTCTACAAGGGTGAACATGTTAATTTGGCTCATCAAAGTAGTCAAATGATTCTTTGTATATAAAGTATCACATGAGGAAGGAAATACATTTTAATGAGTCAGTGTAAATGAATCAGAAGCACATTGGCATGAACTTCCTTTCATTTTGAGACACAGGAAGGATTCTAAACATTCCAAATAGAGGGCTGTAAGCTTAATGATAGTATATCAAACTTAATCCATGATGCTAGTCTGAAGTTCAAAAACTTCAAACTGAAAACAAGGTCAGCCCTCTGTGGTCTGGGATGCATTTGTTACATCAGCTGGTGAACAGATAAAATCCATTACATTCTGATTTTCCAGGGTTTTTGTTTTCTTCCATCATTAATTTGGTACTGTTTTTCTGCCTCATAATTCATTCAGTTCACCTACTGAATTGGTAAGAGAAACTAAAGCCTACATTATTATAAATAAATGTCTGAGTGGTTATTTTATATTAACCTAGTATTTTCCCCTAACTTGGCAAAGACTTGAAATAGCTAGGATATTTATTCCATTGTCTGTAGGTTTTTTCCCTCCCATACCAGTACTCCCCATCATTAGTGAAAATAGTCAATACTTTTAGTGATCTGCAATTCTGTTCTTTCTCTTCCTTCACTTTGTTATTATTTTGAATCTTAACAGCTTTGAAAGTGGATCTGGTCCTTCCTGGAACTTATATAAGATCTTTATTCTCTATACATCTGTAGTCAAATATGATTCTAGGATTTGAGAATATGCTTCTCTGGAGGGGGGGAAAAAAAAAAAGCTTTATTTGTCTTTTGCTCTGTAAGAAATGCTAGTGTCTGCAAGCCAAATGTTTCTCCTTGCTGTGTGCTGAATTCTCAGGTTCATTAAACAATTTGTAACCTCAGCTCACAATCCAGGCTGAAGAAATGTTGGTCATTTTATGTGATGGAACCCACTGATAGGGCCTCTCTTAATGAGAATTTAGCTGGAGGGGAGTTGGGAAAAACATAAGAGATTTTGAGTAGCGTTTCTGTCTTCTCAACAACTGAAGTCTCAGTTCAAAACTCAGAGGAAAGAAAATAAAGCCTACATGTTCAGACCAGAGTTATGTAAGAATGGTCTTAGGCAAAATTCCTAGAGAGATAATCTTGTTTATTAAAGTTTCCTGATGATGCAAGACACTAGGAAAGTGTCAGCAATGAACACATCTTGTTGTGAAACTTATTCTAATAGGTTTATTGCATTGCCTTTTCAAAACAATAGTTTTAAATAATAAAATAGTCATTTCTTACTTTGATTCCCAATGAGCATTAAACACTCCTAAATGGAGGTGTCATTCATGATTTCAGATAAGATACTCCTTGATAGCAGTTTTGGTTAGTTGCAGTAACCATAAAATTAGTAAATAGCAATGATGCAGCTATGAAAAAGTCAAACTGTTTTACAGAGGTATACTTGACATATAACATTATATTAATTTCAGGTGTACAACATAATGATTCATTTTTATGTTGTGAAATGATCACCATGATAAGTCTAGTTAACATTCGTCCTGTTGCATAGTTACCAGATTATTTTTTCTTGTGATGGGAACTTTTAAGATCTATTCTCTCAGCATCTGTCTCATATGCACTACAGTATTCTTAACTATAGTCCCTGTGCTGTCCATTACATTTCCATGACTTATTTATCCTTTAACCAGAAGTTTGTTCCTTTTGAGCCCTTCGCTCATTTTGTCCTTCTTCTACTCCCTGCCTTTGGCAGTCACCAATCTGTTACCTGTATGTGAGCTCAAGACAATAAACATTTGTTGGTGAGGACTGAAGTCCCCATTATCAGGGAGGAAGGAGCAAATAGTATGTATCTAGAACAACAGTCTATATGGAAGTATGTGTGTATGTGTGTGTGTATGCATGTTATGTATTTAAGGGTACGCACTGTCCAACACTTTTCTCCTTCTAGGTTAAAGCCTAAAGAAATAGAGTTAGATGAATGGAAAGGGGTTGGGAAGATGGGAAATAGTTCAGGGCAGATGGAACAGTATATGCAAAGTCCCAGAGATGAAGAACATGAGGCTTTTAAGGAATGGAAAGGTGCTCAGTACAATGGGAATTCAATACAGTATGCATAATGCACTGGCATGAATAGGAGATGTGAACCTCTGGAGTGCAGCAGAGACCAGATCATAAAGGGTCTTGTAAGCCAAGGGCTTCCCTGGTAGCTCAGTGGTAAATAATCCCCCTGCCAATGCAGGAGACATGGTTTTGATCCCTCAACTGGGAAGATTCCGAGTGCCAGGGAGCAACTAAGACCATGTACCACAACTACTGAGCCTGTGCTCTAGAGTCTGGGAGCCACAACTACTGAGCCTCATGCCATGACTGCTGAACCCTGTGCACCCTAGAACCCATGGTGTGCAACAAGAGAAGCCCCCGTGATGAGAAACACACACACTAGAACTAGAGAGTAGCCTCGCTCGCTGCAACTAGAGAAAAACCTGCACAGCACTGAAGACCCAGCACGGCCAAAAATGAATAAATGAATAATTTCTAAAAAAGATCTTGTAAGCCAGTTTGTGAGTTTGAGCCTCATCCTTAGGGTAGTGGGAAACTATTGAAAGTTTAGGAAACAAACATGATTAAGTTCATGTTTTGTAAAGCTCATCTGACTACTGTAGAGAATGAATTTGAAGCCTCAAAAAGGGAGGTGGGGAAACTATTTTGGAGAATTGGAATAATTAAAATAAGAGAGTAATAAAAAATCCAGTAGTAAATGATCCATTCAGTGATTGATGAATGGTCTTCTTTTCTTCGCAGCTGAGAGGACCCGAGCTTAGGAAACCCCAATATTTTAAACTCCCCACCATTGGTACTGGAGGAAGATATTATCTTTATTATCCCAAAGAGCAAACAACTCTGTCCTTTTCATTGGAGGAAGATACTTTCTCCATCTTCCAAAGTTATTTGCTATATAAACATCCTTGAGAAAATAGTCCAGAACAAAAACTCCCAGTGCTTCTGATGAGAAGATGTGCACACAAGTAAGAAACCCTTCCCATGGACTGTAGCCTATCAGACTCCTCCATCCATGGGATTTTCCAAGCAACAGTGCTGGAGTGGATTGCCATTTCCTTCTCCAGGGGATCTTCCCAACTCAGGAATCGAACCCAGGTCTCTCGCTTTGCAGGCAGACGCTTTACCGTCTTAGCCACGAGGGAAGCCTGGATAATTGTCTACTAACAATAATATCTCCCCTTGAATATCAAAACCCATGCATGTCCTATATTCCTGTACTTGCACAAGAGTTATAATTTTGTGGGCACTTTGACAACATTGAATTGTCAAAGCCTTTATATGGAGACCAGTTTGCTGTGAGATCTAGAGATTTTTGTTCATTGTAGAATTGTAGAAATGAGTATTCTGCCACAAAAATATTCTCATATCTTTCCTTGCTCTAGCACTTAGGAGTTTTCAATTATTGCCACTGTCTGGATTTAGATGAATGAAAATTAAAGGAGCATGGCTGAATGGTTATTTATTTATTAGACTTTCTAAATTGCTCCTTCATGGAGATTGGAAATGCAGACCATCACTGCTACCAGAACCATTTAATGTGAAAGAAATGACAGCAGCTACAAGGAGCAAGAGAAATGCTTAACTCTCCGACATATATCACAGGAGGATCCTCTATGACCCACCTCCCAGAATATTGTAAATAAAAGCAAAAATAAACAAATGGGACCTAATTAAACTTAAAAGCTTCTGCACAACAAAGGAAACTATAAGCAAGGTGAAAAGACAGCCTTCAGAATATATAATTCTGAAGAGAAATAATAGCAAATGAAGCAACTGATAAACAACTAATCTCAAAAATATATAAGCAACTCCTACAGCTCAATTCCAGAAAAATAAATGACCCAGTCAAAAAATGGGCCAAAGAACTAAATAGACATTTCTCCAAAGAAGACATACAGAGGGCTAACAAACACATGAAAAGATGCTCAACATCACTCATTATCAGAGAAATGCAAATCAAAACCACTATGAGGTACCATTTCATGCCAGTCAGAATGGCTGCGATCCAAAAGTCTACAAGCAATAAATGCTGGAGAGGGTGTGGAGGAAAGGGAACCCTCTTACACTGTTGGTGGGAATGCAAACTAGTACAGCCACTATGGAGAACAGTGTGGAGATTCCTTAAAACATTGGAAATAGAACTGCCTTATGATCCAGCAATCCCACTGCTGGGCATACACACTGAGGAAACCAGAAGGGAAAGAGACACGTGTACCCCAATGTTCATCGCAGCACTGTTTATAATAGCCAGGACATGGAAGCAACCTAGATGTCCATCAGCAGATGAATGGATAAGAAAGCAGTGGTACGTATACACAATGGAGTATTACTCAGCCATTAAAAAGAATACATTTGAATCAGTTCTAAAGAGGTGGATGAAACTGGAGCCTATTATACAGAGTGAAGTAAGCCAGGAGGAAAAACACCAATACAGTATACTAACGCATATATATGGAATTTAGAAAGATGGTAACAATAACCCTGTATACGAGACAGGAAAAGAGACACTGATGTATAGAACAGTCTTTTGGACTCTGTGGGAGAGGGAGAGGGTGGGATGATTTAGGAGAATGGCATTGAAACATGTATAATATCATATATGAAATGAGTCACCAGTCCAGGTTCGATGCACGATACTGGATGCTTGGGGCTGGTGCACTGGGATGACCCAGAGGGATGGTATGGGGAGGGAGGAGGGAGGAGGTTCAGGATGGGGAACACATGTATACCTGTGGCGGATTCATTTCGATATATGGCAAAACCAATACAATATTGTAAAGTTAAAAAATAAAATAAAATAAAATAAAAAGAAATGCTTATCTAGTGGAGTCTCAACAAATAGTAGAACTACATTAGATGTGTCCTTCAATGTGTTAGGACTCAGAATCAAATGCAGCTACTGTGCTGGTTTTATACAGTGAGAAAATATCATTTATATTGTCTAGAGAAAAGCAAAAGATTTGTGCTACTTTGTAAGGTGCTTGGAACCCACTCTAGTGTTCTTGCCTGGGGAGAATCCCAGTGGTGGGGGAGCCTGGTGGGCTTCCGTCTATGGGGTCGCACAGAGTTGAACGCAACTGAAGTGACTTAGCTGCAGCAGCAGCAGCAGCAAGGTGCTTGGAAAACTCCAAATCTAAATACAGTTAACAAAGCTGGAAGGGAAGGAACTATGAGTTTCTGATCACTTTCCATATGCCATATGCTTGTACTTAATTCTCATAGCAACTCTATGAAATCATTATTATTCTCATTTTAAAGATGAGGAATATGGATTTTGGGAAATGTAAGTAACTTGCCCAAAATGTTACAGTTGTTAAGTGGCTGATCTAGGTTTGAGTTTAGTATAACTCTCAATGCTTGTGTTCATTCTGTGCTACCGTCTACCTATGTATAAATTCTTATGACTTCACAGGTTAATTGGAATGACTATTTCGCAGGAGTACTTGGAGACGCTTAATGAAATATGTCGATGTGCCCAAGTCAATATATTATTCTTTGAGGGGGGGACTTAAAACTGCAAATGAAAACAAGAAGCTAGATCAGTTAATAAAGCAGTGACTGTGATGGATTGGGGTTAGAAGGTGCACATTCAGCAATGACCATTTCTTGAAGAGTGGAAAGCCTTCTAGAAGGAACCAGTGTGTATGTGTATTATTTAGTTGGATACAAGATGATATATAAATCCCCTATGCCCAATTCTGCCTAAAAGAATGTGTTCACAGTGGATATGGTTGAATTGTCTGTACTACTCAATCAGGTGAACTATCTGGAGATTGCTTCATTACTCAAAAATAATTCATTACAGTAGTTGAAGAAAACCTTGTGGTCTTACTGCCCACACTTTCTGTTTAAAAAAAAAAAATGGTCAATTCAGTTATAGAGCTCAGTGAAACTTGATTATTTGTGTCCTGTGGACAAACTAATAAATCAAAGAAGTGATTTAACAGGATTTCCCCCCTTTTCGGGCACTTGGAGTTGGCTTCCTATAGACATAACTTATTCTTAAGAGCCTGAAGTAACAAATACTGCTTTTTTCATTCTTCCCCCTGGTCTTTAGTACAGACTGTGTAAGATTTTTCTTTAACTATTTATTTTGTGATGGGATATAGCCAATGTTGTGATAATTTCAGGTGCAACAAAGGGGCTCAGCCATACATATCATATATGAGAATGCGTTCTCCTCCTCACCAAACAAGGCTACCACATAGCATTGAGCAGAGTTCCCTGTGCTAGACAGTAGGTCCTTTTCGGTTATTCCTTTTAAATATAGCAGTGTGTGCCTGTCCATCTCAAACTCCCTGTCTCTTCCCCTCATCCTTCCTCCTGGCAACTGTAAGTTTGTTTTCTAAGCCTGTGAGTCTCTTTTTGTTTTGTAAGTTCATTGGTATCATTTCTTTTTAGATTCCACATATAAGGAATGTCAAACAATATTTCATCTCTGACTTACTTTTTCACTCTTACTACTCAGCCATTAAAAAGAAAGAAAGAATGCCATTTACAGCAACATGGAAGGACTTAGAGATTGTCATCCTGAACGAAGTGTAGGATTTTGAGATATTCATAGTAAGGAGCAACAATATTTATGTTTTGTGATGTTAATTGGGGAGCTATGCTGATACTTAAGAGTGTTACCTTGTCTGCCTGGAGTTACTCAGGTGTATGGTTCAGCTTGAACTCTGAAAAGTAATCTCAACATGTTTCCAAGAAGATGGAAACCTCTGGAATGAAATGCATTACTGAGAATAGAGTCCAAGGTCACAAATAATCTGGATTAAATATCTGAAGAAAGGCTGTATAGAATCAATTAGAATGAAAAAGCTTAGCAATACACACTGGAAAATGATTTGAGAGAAGAGTGGAAAATTGATTATTTGTTTATCAATTTGGATAAGCATGTTTTTCACTTAGTGCCTTTAATGAAAATCCTTGTAATGGAATTAATGGTGTTAAATTTTTAAAAAATGGATTAAAGAAAATATTTTTAAGTAACATAAAATTAACCTGTGAGACTCATAAATACAGTTTATATAAGGCAAATAAGGGTTTCTTAAAAACCTGAAAAGTGCAGTAAATTGGGTAAAATTAGAATTGTGTTTTTATTTAAAAAAAATTTGGGGGCTGTTGCACTGGGACGACCCAGAGGTATGGTATGGGGAGGGAGGAGGGAAGAAGGTTCAGGATGGGGAACACATGTATACCTGTGGCGGATTCATTTCGATATTTGGCAAAACTAATACAATATTGTAAAGTTTAAAAATAAATTGTCTTGTAAGTAATACATGATATCTGAGGAATTAGTGATATTTACCCATGCCTCCATGCAATATTGGATAAACTACATTGCTATTAGTAAAGTCCTGACTTTCTTCCAAGAAAATCACAACTTTTAATTGATATTGATAGTTCTTTAATACATTATTGTGTGCAGACTTGGGAAATACAAGGCTGATGTCTGAATTTATATTGTGATCAGGAATTAGGGATTGTAGAGGTAAGAATTTGGATGTGGGAAGCTTTTATTTATTCCTTCAGTAGGAGAGTTTTAAAAGCAATGTTTTTTACTTTAAGCAAATATCAGATTGTTTTCTGAGCTATTTGAACCTAATGAACAGTCAGCAAGAGAGTGACTCTTCCAAACTTGTTCTTCAGAGTTTTCCTTCCTTTCCCTCTCCTTTTGTCTCCCCTTCCCTTTCACCAGGAAATTTTTATTGACTGTCTACTATATGTCAGATAGTTTTGCCAAGTTCTAGTGGTTTAATGGTAAACAAGAGCAACAAGTAAATGAATTCAAATGCAGTGTGATCAGTACTAAGATAGAAGTTCAGTGTAGTCTGTAAACAGAGGAAAAGCATCTCAATCAGTCTGGATTTCAGGGAAGTCTTAACATATAGAGACCCGAGGATAAGTAGTAGTTAGCCAAGAGAAGAAAGGAAGAATGAATGTGCTTTTGTGGAAGAAACAGAATGTGTCAAGGTTTTGAGGTGAGAGCAAACTCAGGATCTTCAGGAACTGAAAATTCATTCCTGGAGCAGAGAGCCTGAAGGTAGGAGTGTAACAGTTGGGTAAAACTTGGGAGGGAAGCTAAACAATAAGGACTGAAAAGCCACATATTAGACTCAATACTGATTATAATGAGAAACCATTGAATGATTTTAAGTAGGGAATGGCACGAACAGGTATATGTTTTCAGAATTCCCTCTTACGGCTCTGTGCAACTAGTAGGGCAGAGTGGAGTGGAAGAACAGAAGGAGAGGTGTGTTATCATCTAGGAAGGTGTTGCAACAAGAGCTTTCCCAGTGGCTCAGACCATAAAGAGTCTGCTTGCAATGTAGGAGACACGGATTCGGTCCCTGGGTTGGGAAGATCCCCTGAAGAAGGGAATGGCAACCCACTCCAGTATGCTTGCTTTACAATTCCATGGACAGAGGAGCCTGCTGGGCAATAGTCCATGGGGTCGCAAAGAGGCGGACAAGACTGAGTGACTAACACTACAACAATCAGCATGAAACAAAATGGAAGCGTGGACTAGTGTTGTGGCAGTGAAGATAGATTCAGGAGATTTTGGTGCTATAGTTCACGAGACTTGATGGACTGCATCAGCCAAGGCTTAGACCACCATTTTCTAAGCGAGGTAACACTGTAGGAAGAGAATTATGGAATTGGAGTGATAACTGAGTTTTTCCAATGAGATGTTGCTTTGGAATTATTTCCGAAGCTGTTGGATATGTGAGTGGAATGTAGAGGAGAATTTGGGTGGTGGTGTTTTAGTTGCTAAGTCACGTCCACCTCTTGCGACCCCATGGACTTTACCTTGCTAGGTTCCTCTGTCCATGGGATTCTCCAGGCAAGAATACTGGAGTGGGTTGTCATTTTGTGGAGAATTTGTGATGAAGATATAAATATTATTCATCAACATATGGATAGTGACTGAACACCAGAACACCAGGGAGAGTGTATAGAGTAGTAAGATAAGAGATTAGAATAGAATCCCACTCATATTTAAGGAATGGGAAAAGTAAAACTAGCCATCAAAAGAGATTGGAAAGGAGAAAAATCCAGAGAATGTGCTTTTATGTAAAGCAAGGGAGAAGAGAATCTTGAAAAGGAGGCAGTTGGTTTTAGGCTGAGTCTTAAAAAGAAGTCAGTTGGTTTTAGGATGAGTATTACAAAAGGAGTCATTAGATTCAACAATGAGGGTAGTTGTGATTTTAGCAAGAGTGGTTTCAGTAGAGTGATGAGTATAGAAACAACATTGGAATAGATTACAAAGTAAATGCGATTTGAAGAACTTTGTGGCTCAGACGGTAAAGCGTCTGCCTACAATGCAGGAGATCTGGGTTCGTTCCCTGGGTCGGGAAGGTCCTCTGGAGAAGGAAATGGCAATCCACTCCAGTACTCTTGCCTGGAAAATCCCATGGATGGAGGAGTGTGGTAGGCTACAGTCCATGGGGTCGCAAAGAGTCGGACATGACTGAGCGACTTCACTTCACTTCACTTCACTTGATTGAATAACTGGGGGAAGGTGTGTGTAACAGGGGCCAGAGATCTTAGTGGTAGTGGTGCTGGGGATGTATCCTAGAATTTTGCATACTGCATTGTTATATCTGGGCTTCGCAGATGGTGTTAGTGGTAAAGAACCCACCTGCCAATGCAGGACATGTAAGAGATGTGAGTTTGAGCCCTAGGTCAGAAAGATCCCCTGGAGGAGGGCAGTGCAACCCATTCCAGTATTCTTGCCTGGAGAATCCCATGGATAGAGGAGCCTGGCGGGCTACAGTCCATAGGGTCCAGCGTTGGTCATAAATGAAGAGACTTAGCACGCATGCACACATTGTTGTATCTAAGAAATACTTGCCTAAATCAAAGTCAGTTTATCTCCTACATTTCCTCTAGAAGATTCATAGCTTCATGTTTGTGTTCAGATCTATGATTCATCTTAAGACACTTTTTATACATGATGTGAGATTTTTTATTATTTTTGCACATAAATATCCAGTTATTCCAGGACTATTTCTTGAAAAGGTTTTTCTTTCTCCACTGAACTGCCTTTGTTTAAAATCATTTGCCCATTTATGTGTGGATCTATTTCTGTACTTTACATTCTTTTAATCTGTTTCATCTTTAGGCCAATACCACATTGTCATAAAGCTTCATAATACTGAAATTTTGTCTGTTCTAGGGCCTTTGCATTTTCATATGAATTTTAGATCCAGCTTGTCAATTTTCACATAAAAATCTAGAGAGATTTTGATTGGGAATATTTTATTTTTTAATTAATTAATTTATTTTAATTGGAGGCTAATTACTTTACAATAGTGTGGTGTTTTTTGCCATACATTCACATGAATCCACCATGGGTGTACATGTGTTCCCCATCTTGAACTCCCCTCCCACCTCCCTCCCCATCCCATCCCTCAGGATCATCCCAGTGCACCACCACTGAGCAGCCTCTCTCATGCATCAAACCTGGACTGGCAATCTATTTCATATATGATAATATATATGTTTCAATGCTATTCTCTCAAATCATCCCACCCTCGCCTTCTGTCACAGAGTCCAAAAGTCTGTTCTTTACATCTGTGACTCTTTTGCTGTCTCACGTATTGGGTCATTGTTACCATCTTTCTAAATTCCAAATATATGCATTAATATACTGTATTGGTGTTTTTCTTTCTGACTTGCTTCACTCTGTGTCATAGGCTCCAGTTTCAACCACCTCAATAGAACTGATTCAAATGCATTCTTTTTAATAGCTGAGTAATATTCCATTGTGTATATGTACCACAGCTTTCTTATCCATTCGTCTGCCAATGGACATCTAGGTTGCTTCCATGTCCTGGCTATTATAAACAGTGCTGTGATGAATATTGGGGTACACGTGTCTCTTTCAATTCTGGTTTCCTCGGTGTGTATGCACAGCAGTGGGATTGCTGGGTCATAAGGCAGTTCTATTTCCAGTTTTTTAAGGAATCTCCACACTGTTCTCCATAGTGGCTGTACTAGTTTGCATTGATTGGGAACACTTTAAATGTATACTAGAATCTGGGGAGTGTTGACATCTTAATATTGAATTTAACCCATGCACCAAGATCTCTTTTCATTAAATGAATTCTTCTTTAGTTCATGTCAGCAATGTTTTGTTGTGTTCAGTGTATAGGTCTTGCACATCATATTTATCCCCCAATATTTCATATTTTATGCTCTTTATGAATATTGTTTTTAAATTGAGTTTTTTATTATTTGTAGGAAATTTATAATTGATTTTTAGTTAAACTTTTTATTTTTAGATAATTTCATGTTTATATGGAATTGTAAGAAATGATACAGGAAAATTCCACACATACTTAACCTAATTTGCCTCAGTGATAACATGTTACAAAATTGTAATACAACATCATAACTGGGCTATTGATATTGATACCATCAAGATACAGAACATTTCCATCACTACAAGGATCCCTCTTATATAGCCCCATCCACTGTCATCATTCCTTCCCACCTCGACCTCTGCTTATTCCCTGGCAACCATTAATCTGCTACTCTTTGTATAATATTGTTATTTAAAGAATGTTATATATCAATGAAATCATACAGTACATAACCTTTTGGGAATTGACTTTTTCATTTATCATAATTCTCTTCAAATTCACCCAGGAAAGATAGAAATGTATCATTAAAATTGTGTATGAGATTTGTATTATCATCATAATTTCCCTTTCCCTCTCTTTCCTACTTTTTCTGAAAATATATTAACCAGGTTGGACACACTAAAGCAGTAGCCATGTGATCAGTGGAAGATGGTGGAATCAGAAGTAGATAAAGTATCTTTAAACTTCAAGTTGTAGCCATTACAGTTCCTATTTTCCTCTTCAGACCCCTAGGAGGAATGAGGATTATAGGCTCCTGAGTTGTCTACCTTTGATTGTTTTAGCAAGAACTTTTCTCTCCCCCAAACTGTACATACACATTTACATATATATGTATGCATGATTAATTGTTGTTGAAAGTTTATATTTTCTTTTATCTAAATTGTAGTGGGGAGCTCTTTGGGCATTTGTCAGATTTTTCAGGAATTTGAAATATGTGCAAACAGCAGGCATTTCTTCAACTGGATAACTAATTTTACACTTAACCAAATCTTCTCTCTTCATTAAGATTAATGCCAAGATAACTGAAAGAAAAATGCAATGCCAAATAGCAAGACCTGCCCTATATTTTCACAAAAAGACAATTTAGAATAGGTATTCTTCTGTGGGCTAATAGAATAATTGCACACTTAGGGCATTCATATTCAGCATGGATATCATTTCCCTATTGCTGTGTTTCTAAGGAATCTGTCGCCTTGGTATCTAACCACTGAAACACTTTTTAAAGAAGGAAATTCTTCTTTTAGTCTACTGTCTACATGTAATTTGTGGAGAGCTATGTAGCTGGGCTCGCGTCTAGGGCTATAACTTACAGTTCTGCAGATTTTAGTTAGTTTTTTTCTGGAAAGCACATCTCAGAGCTGAGAACTATTCTAGTCCACTTTCATTCACAGTACCAGATGCTCTTGAAAGGAATAGGTAGCTGGGAAGGTGTGGGGCAGGGACTGTGTAGATATTTACATATACAAATGAAAATGTGCATACATATTTATATATTCTGGCTAGTACAGATTTAATGGTTCTCAGACTCACTGCATCTAGGGTGTTAACAGCCTTTTCAGAGTAGAGATGGGTTCAAATTTAGGAGACTGAGTCCAACACTGTTTTTAATATCAGTAACATTATAATGCAGTTGGGAGCTTCCTATTGCTTCTGAGCAATTCTCATGACAACTCCTGGGAGAGTTTTACAGAGAAGGTGAGTATAAAAGAAAATGTGTGTAAAACTGACAATCATTTGTTTTAATTATCATTATATAAAGTATTTGCAATAAATTATAAAATGTATTTCTTTATTTGAATTCTTAGATTCTTTATATGAATCAATAAACTATTTACAAGGACCAGTGTGAAGATGGGCATGTGAGTGGTACAGTGTGTTTGCACGCTCAGTTGTATCCGAGTCTTTGCAAAGCCATGGACTGTAGCCCGCCAGGCTCCTCTGTCCATGGGATTCTTCAGGTAAGAATACTGGAGTGGGTTGCCATTCCCTGCTCCAGGACAGTATGTTTACCATTCCAGTTTAATGGTAACACTGGGGTTTACATTGCTTTAAAAACTGAAAATATACACTTGCTTAGAGGATATTTTTAGGATCGGTTTACATTGATTATGAGCAACTGATGACCTTGTCTATTTCCTGGAAGCTCTAGGAGATTCTGTTTGTCCTGATTTTGCTTTTAATATTAGAGGGAGAGAGAACAAAAGAGAGCCCGAGGAAAGAAGGAAAAATATCTGAATGGAAAAAGAAAAAATAAGTCAACCATCTGGGTGTTTTAGATTAATTTAGATGGTGCAAGAAAGAGAGTGACTATTTTACACACCCTCATCAATGAATTCATTCCCTTTTTGGATGAAACTTTCACACTAGTTTTGGAATTTCATCTGATACCAATTTTTCAAATAGTTGATATCTAGCCACAGTCTTAGTGTATATGAGGCTAGGGATTCATGTGTTTGAAGATAATCTTCATAGAAGACATATTTGAAGATAATCTTTTAGACAAAATAATCCTTTCCCACTTTTTTCCCATAAAATTTGCCAATGCTAGATATTTCATATAAGTAGAATTAAATGTTACATTTTGTGTCTTGCTTCTTAGCAAAATGTTTTCAAGGTTCATTTATATTATACCATGTCTCAGTGCTTTATTCCATTTTTATGGATGAATAATATTCCATTGTTTATGGGTGTTGTGTGTATATCTTACAAATGGTTACCCATTCATCTGTTGACAGATATTCATGTTATTTACAGTTTTTGGCTATTATGAATAAACTATTATAAACTGTCTTGTACATTTGTTTTTTAAATACCTGCTTTCAATTTGAGTAAATTTGTTGGATTATAGGGTAATTCCACGTTAACTTTTAACTTTTTGAGGAACTGCCAGATTCTTTCCCACTGTGGCTACTACATTCTCACCAAGCAATGTATCGCTCACCAAGCAATGAACTCCAGTTTGATGGATGTTGGAATGAGAGAGGTTTATTACTTACATACATTGATAAGATAACAAAATTGGGGACTAGCATCCTGGTCTTTTTGGTAGAAACCCATTATTTATTACATCATTCTGTGGTTCAGATGATACTATTTTGGAAATTAGTTATTTCTGGGCATGGAGAAAAGGTTTGTGTGTGCATGAATAAAGAAACAATAAAAGGGATTTGTCAGGAGTTCTACCAGATATTAGGTTCTCTTAACAAGCATTTTGGTTGTTTTGTTAAATGTTATGACAACTGACTTTGCTAATACTCATCACAAAGAAGCCTACAGGAAAATTCACATACCATAAAATTCACCCTTTTAAATAGTAAATTCAATTTTTTTTTTCATTCATAGGTTCTGCAACCATCACTATCTAAGTTTAGGACATTTTCATCACTCCAAAAAGACACTTTGTACTCATTAACAGTAACTCCCCATATCCCCTTTCCATTCAAACCTTAGCAGTAACTAATTTTTTTTCTATCTCTGGATTTCCCTATTTCTGGTCACTTTATATAAAGAATCTACTTTATTCCCTTGTAAAACTGAATACTATTCTGTTATATGGATATACCATATCTTTAAACTTCATTGATCAGTTGATGGGCATTAAGATTGTTTCCACATTTTGGCTATTATTAATAGTGCTGATATGACCATCCATGAACAATTTTTTGTGCAGTAATGTATTTTCATTTCTCTTATATACTCAGAAATTGAATCACTATTTCATACCATAGGGCTTCCCAGGTGGCAGTAGCTGTAACTCTATGCTTTTTTTGGAAAACTGCCTGTTTCCCATAGTAGTTGAACCATTTTATAATACCACTGGCAGTATCTGAGGGTTTCAGTTTCTCTACATCCTCACCAACATTTGCTACTGTTTATCCTTTTAATTTTTAGTTAACCTAGTGGATGTGAAGCAGTATCTCAGGGTGGCTCTATTTTGCAATTTACCTGATGGCTAATGATGTTAGGCATCTTTTTATGTATGTATTGCCAATTTGTATATCTTCCTTGGAGAAATATATTTTCAGATCCTTTATAGATTTTTAATTGTTTTTTTTTTTAATCTTTTTAGTGTTTAGTTAAAAGTCAGGTGGTGCTAGTGGTAAAGAACCTGCCTGCCAATGCAAACCTGTGTAAGAGACACAGGTTTGATCACTGTGTCAGGAAGATCCCCTGGAGGAGGGCATGGCAACCCACTCCAGTATTCTTGCCTGGAGAATCACATGGACAGAGGAGCCTGGGGGGCTACAGTCCATAGGGTAGTGTAGAGTCAGACACGACTGAAGCAACTTAGCACGCATGCACATAAGTATTTGTATGCATTCTGGATGCAAATCCCTTATAAGAGACATGATGGGAAAATATATTCTCTCATTACCTGCATTGTTTTTTCACTTTCTTCATGGTTTCCTCTGAAACACAAAGGTTTTAAATTTAACCCAGGTTGCCCGCATTGCAGGCGGATTCTTTACCAGCTGAACCACAAGGAAAGCGGAAGAATACTGGAGTGGGTAGCCTATCCTTTCTCCAGAGGATCTTCCCCATCCAGGAATCCAACCGCGGTCTCCTGCACTGCAGGCAAATTCTTTACCAACTGAGCTATCATGGAAGCCTTGACAGTCCTTTTTATCTTTTTCTTTTGTTACTTTTACTGTTGGTGCCCTGTATAAGATGGCTTTGTATAACCTGAGGTCTGGTGATTTACACCTATTTTTTGTTCTAAGAAGTTTGTATCTTTAGCTCTTACATTAATGTCTGTGATCCATTCTGAGCTAGGGGTTCAACTTCATTCTTTTACATGTATGAGATGTCACAGTAGTGAATTATGATAACAAGTCAAGTTGAAATTAACCATCATAGCTTTATTCTCTTACTGTGATAGTATAAGCAAGAGGTCAAACAAAAGGTTCTTGCCATTTTATGGACCCAAGGACTGAGGAGAGGGAGAAGTGGAAGGTTTGGGAGTCAAAAGTGTACTAAACAATGGAGATAAGGCCCTTGATAAGTAAGTCCCATTGAGGCACATGAGATAGGAATATAGATGTGCATAGTATCCTGGCCCGTGTTGGCTCTGACTGCAGTTCCCTTCAGAGCTTGAAATACACTGCCTGTCTACCACATCTGGTGTGGAGAAGGCAGCTTTCCTCCATTAGGCCTGCCAGATCAAACCTTCACAGTTGCTTATGGTCTACCCTGAAAGGTCACTATAGGATTTTGGCTTGGAGCCAAACTTCTCAGCTTGTGATATAGCTATTTGTCCCAGAAGAATTTGTTGAATTCCTTCCCCATTGAATCATCTTGGCATCCTTTTTGAAAATCAACAAGGATTTAATTATGGACTCTCAATTTGGTTCCATTGGTCTGTATGTCTATCCTTATGCAAGTACTACATTGTCTTGATTGCTGCAGCTGCAAAATATGTTTTGAAATCAGGAAATGCAAGTCTTCCAACTTTGTTCTTACCAAGATTTGTTTAACTATTTTGGATCCTTTGCATTTCCATATGAATTTTAGGAAAATTTTGTCAATTTTTGATGTCCTTCTCAGTCATAAAAACTTAAATTGTTATCAGGGTAACCTATTATGTCATATATTTTTCAAAATTGTTACTTAGATGTGTCACATATAGTAGCTTTATTAACAGAATATGTGATCACCTGGAATACCTCGATTCCTTTTGTTTGTTAAAGAGATGAATTTTTTAAAAGGATAATTGAAAATAAATTTGTGAGTTCCTAGACTAAATACAAAACCACGTATAGGCATATCTCATCACCTTATTTATTTGGAATTTTTTGGAACATGGATGTAATACAATGTAATAAAAGAAGAAATATTGAAGTAATAGAATAAGAAGAGAATTCATGACAGAATGTTGTTATTAAAATGTAATAATTTTTATTAAAAGCCAGTAATAATATTTAATGGAAATGACTAGAAATTGATATATACTTCATGGTTTCTAATTTTAGTCTCACAACTCCAAGTAAGAGGAGGGGAAGGCTGATGTTTTTTATCCAGTTTTACAGAGATGGAAATTGTAGCTCAGAGATTTGAAGTGATTTGCCCTAAGTCATACAGTAAACCAAATAACAGCCCTTGAATCTGTTTTCACTCATCATATGTAATACTCTTTTCCTCTAAGCCACCTGTCTTCTTATGGATATAAATTATTATTTTACTCATAATGAAAATTTGCATTGAGTTTAGAGTTGAGTTTAGAAACAGAATTACATAAGATGTTTTCATTCTATGGCAGTTGTGGAGTTAACCACTTGATGCCATTCTCACACTCCTTCATATATATATACTTTGACTAGTCAATCCCTTTGAAGAGCTTAGCATTCAGCTGCGTAGATACACATACATATTTGAGTCAATATGAAGTCAAAGTGGCAAGCAAACAGAAGAAATTAAATGTCATTCATAATGTATAACCTTCATAAATTAATATTGGGGGTGGTGGTAAAAAGCTTTGTATTAGGAGACAGAAGTCTAAAGCCAAGTTTTAAATACATTCACAGATGTAGTTTGAACATATACTGCTGCTGCTAAGTTGCTTCAGTCATGTCCGACTCTGTGCGACCCCAGAGACGGCAGCCCACCAGGCTCCCCTGTCCCTGGGATTCTCCAGGCAAGAACACTGGAGTGGGTTGCCATTTCCTTCTCCAATGCAGGAAAGTGACAGGTGAAAGTGAAGTCGCTCAGTCGTGTCCGACTCTTTGCGACCCCATGAACCGCAGCCTTCCAGGCTCCTCCGCCCATGGGATTTTCCAGGCAAGAGTACTGGAGTGGGTTGCCGTTGCCTAGGCAATGTGAAATTAGAGTCTCCGTTAGGGAAGGACCATACCCTATTTATTCCAGAATTGTCAGTGACTAGTGATTAGCAGTTTACTATGTACAGAGTAGGTGCTTAATGATGTAAATCACCTTAATTGAAGGAATAATGCATCCTACACAGGGAGAACAATATGTATAGAAGTGTTATAACATGTATAATAATGTTGGCATGGAGAAGAGCATTGCAAAGTCTTGGAGTACTGTATGGTACTTTTGATAGCTCCTTCTCTTTCTACATTTAACTTACATTGTGGAAAAATTGCATATTTTTCCCATGGCCTCTAGTACTAACACAGAAGATGTGTTTATTTCTTATATTGGTAGGGAGTGATGCCTGGGTCACATCTCAGATATACATTTCTCTCTGTGAATAAGCTAAAAAATTTCATTTCCTCTGGGCTATTGTTTTTGTGTGTTCCCCTTTGTTTTTTAATCATTTTCCAATTCCATCTCAACTATTGCCCTTTTCTGATAATAGCTATACATTGTGTTTGTGAGATGAATTTTAATAAACAACGAGCTGTAGAGTCAAGCCAACATTTTAGACAGTTGGGAACAAGCCTTAGAAAAAACAATACTGTCATGAAGATTTATATTCCAAATAAGCCAGCTTCTGATAGTGTGGAGCTCAGCTCCTTGTGTGTCCCTTTAAGAATGTTCCAAGTGACAGTCCTTGCACGTGCAAATGCAACAGAACCCCAGAGCTGAAATCTTTCTTTTTGACCTCCCAGCAATAGAAGACCCTGGAGGAAACAAGACAGTCTGTGAGCTGGAGAGAGAGATCCTTTTCTAGGAAGTAATACAACTGGAACCTCCTGTTTCTCAATCTTATCAAGTGAATGTTACTTCCATCTTGAAGTCATACTTCAAATATGTTGTTGTGTATTTGGGTTTAGTATTCTGTTTTATCCACCGTCCCCAGGACCATGCCTATTGATTCTAGTCAAGTTAATGAAACTGTGGTGATGATTTAAGCGCCTCTGTTGACTTACGTATCTCTCAGCATAGATTACTTTATGAAGTTTAAAAAGCAAATAAAGCAACTTCCCTAAGTTTGGGATCCATTTATTTTTCATAGGCGGCTATTGATGAAATAAGCATTGAAGAGCAGGGCATGGGGAAGAAGGATTCACTCCGTCTTTATTAACTATCTGTTAGCAGCAGCTGCCACAAAGCAGGTAGATTAAAGCTAATTTCTAAAATGGGTTTAAGTGAAACATGAAATGTTTTCTATTTGAGAATTTCAAATGCCACATACTGGACTGATTCCTGCCCCATGGTATGGAATAATTTATGCAGAGAAGAAAGGTTCTACTATCTTATATTGGCTCTAGCCAGCCAGCCAGCTTATAAGTATATACTATTGGTTCAAGGGAGTTAATGTGAGCTTGTTGTGGCTTGAGGTAAATTCAACCCCATGACTGTCTCCAGTTTCTTGCCTTCCTGATGCTCAGTCAAACGAGTCATCTGTGTATGAAAGAAAGTTTTCATCTTGAGTTATGCGAATCGACAACATGATTCTCTGTCAATAAACCTATGCATGAATTTTATCCTGAATAGTAGGGAGTGTGTACTGCAAGAGGGCTTTCAAACTGGTAGTCCTTGGGCTTCTTTTGGCATATGCACTACACATGCACTGCTTCAGCAAGAGGGCATAGACCTCCATATGGTTTAAAAGAAATGTAAAACTCCAAAGATTTCACCTAAAAATCCAGATCTATGGCTTTTTTTTTTTTAAACAATCTTACCACAGGGATCTCATATTCATCCTTAGCTCTAGCTCTGGCAGGAAGTCTATTGAACAGCTTTCACCAAATCCTGTTTTTAAACACTCCATTCACTTCATGTATTCATGTAACCAGACTGGCACTGTAAGAGTCTGTGTTTCAGACTTATACAAAGACTGCTATATGAAGTGTAAAGCTTAGCCTGAACCAGTGAAAGATGAAAATTACAATAATTTTAAAAGAGAGGCAGTTGTTCTCTTCAAGCACATAATTCATCAGAGCATGGAATCAGTCACTGAATCACAGCCTGAACATGGTGTTGCTCCCAGTGTCCTTAGAAATCATTTAGCCATATCCCCTCATCCTATGAAGAAAACCTGAGGTCCAGATTGTCTAAGCAACTTGACTACAATTTTTACAGTTAGTTTCTAAAAAACTAGTATCAGAAATACTAGTTGTCAACCAAAATTTCATAACATTTTGATCACTGTTGCTATTTCCAATTAACGTGTGTTTAGTCACTCAGTTGCGGAGAAGGCAATGGCACCCCACTCCAGTACTCTTGCCTGGAAAATCCCATGGATGGAAGAGCCTGGTAGGCTGCAATCTATGGGGTCGCTCAGAGTCGGACATGACTGAGTGACTTCACTTTCACTTTTCACTTTCATGCATTGGAGAAGGAAATGGCAACCCACTCCAGTATTCTTGCCTGGAGAATCCCAGGGACGGGGGAGCCTGGTGGGCTGCCATCTCAGGGGTCGCACAGAGTCGGACACGACTGAAGCGACTTAGCAGCAGCAGCAGCAGTCACTCAGCTGTGTCTGACTTTCTGACCCCATGAAAAGTAGCCTGCCAGTCTCCTCTATCATGGGATTATCCAAGCAAGAATACTTCAGTGGGTTATCATTTCCTGCTCCAGGGGATCTTCCTGACCCAGGGACGGAATCTATGTCTCATGCATTGCAGGCAGATTCTTTACCCTCTGAGCCATCAGGGAAGCCCTCTTCCAATTAATAGGTAGAATATTTTCAAATAGCACATGATTCAACTTCTACTGTATTTTAAGCAACCCATCTCACATTCCATTTCTTCTCCAAAGTCATTTATGATTGGTTCAATATACCAGAGCTTACCCTACTATAATTGTGATAATCATGGTGATTGCAGCCATGAAATTAAAAGATGCTTACTCCTTGGAAGGAAAGTTATGACCAACCTAGATAGCGTATTAAAAAGCAGAGACATGACTTTGCCAACAAAGGTCCGTCTAGTCAAGGCTATGGTTTTTCCAGTGGTTATATATGGATGTGAGAGTTGCACTGCGAAGAAAGCTGAGCTCTGAAGAATTGATGCTTTTGAACTGTGGTGCTGGAGAAGACTCTTGAGAGTCCCTTGGACTGCAAGGAGATCCAACCAGTCCATTCTAAAGGAGACCAGTCCTGGGTGTTCATTGGAAGGACTTATGCTGAGGCTGAAACTCCAATACTTTGGCCACCTCATGCAAAGAGTTGACTAATTGGAAAAACCCAGATGCTGGGAAGGGATTGTGGGCAGGAGGAGAAGGGGATGACAGAAAATAAGATGGTTGGATGGCATCACCAACTCGATGCACATGAGTTTGGGTGACCTCTGGGGGTTGGTGATGGACAGGGAGGCCTGGCGTGCTGTGATTCATGGGGTCGCAAAGAGTCGGACATGACTGAGTGACTGAACTGAACTGACCCCTCCTATAAACTGCTTCAGAATTTGTACCATTCACTTGCATGCTTAATCATGTATTACCTGGTATGTTTACTCAACTCCACTATATGTTTGTTAAAACAGAGAAGTTATGAGTTTCTCAAGGGTGGGAGCAGTATTTTGTATCTCTTTCTCCACAGTGGCATCCAACACTCATGTTGGATGAACACTCATGTTCAGTTATATAGGCTTTCCTGGTGGCTCAGATGGTAAAAATACCTGCCTGTAGTGCAGGAGACCCAGGTTTGATACATGGGGTGAGAGGATTCCCTGGAGAAGAGAATGGCAACCCACTCCAGTATTCTTGCTTGGAGAATTCCATGGACAGAGAAGCCTGGAAAGGCTACAGTCCATGTGGTCTCAAAGAGTTGGACACAACTCAGTGAGTAAAACTTTCACCACTTATGTGCTTGATAAATCATTGTTGGGTTGAAATGAATTGAATTAAATGACCATGGCTGCAGAACAAACCAGGAAACCTTGTTTCCTTGAGGGCCTTTAAATAGCCAAATCCCTCTCTCCACACCCTAAAAGATGATGCTGTTAACGTGCTGTACTCAATATGCCAGCAAATTTGGAAAACTGTGCAGTGGCCACAGGACTGGAAAGGTCAGTTTTCATTCCAATCCCAAAGAAAGGCAACGTCAGAGAATGTTCAAACTACCTCACAATTGTATTTATCTCACATGCTAGCAAAGTAATGCTTAAAATTCTCCAAGACAGGTTTCAATAGTACATGAGTCAAGAACTTCCAGATGTTCAAATTGGATTTAGAAAAGGCAGAGGAACCAGAGATCAAATTGCCAGCATCTATTGGATCATTGAAAAAGCAAGAGAATTACAGGAAAACATCTACTTCTGCTTTATTGACTATGCAAAAACCTTTGTGTGCATCACAACAAACTGTGGGAAATTCTTAACAAGATGGGAATACCAGACCAACTTCCCTACCTCCTGAGAAATATATTTGCCGGTCAAGAAGCAATGGTTAGAACTGGACATGAAACAAAGGACTGGTTCCAAATTGGGAAAGGAGTACATCAAGGCTGTATATTGTTACCTTGCTTATTTAACTTATATGCAGAGTACATCATGTAAAATGCTGGACTTGATAAAGCATCAGCTGGAATCAAGATTCCAGGGAGAAATATTAATAACCTCAGATATGCAGATAACACCACCCTTATGGCAGAAAGCAAAGAGGAACTAAAGAGCTTCTTGGTGAAAGTGAAAGAGGAGAGTGAAAAAGCTGGCTTAAAAATCAACATTCAAAAAACTAAGGTCATGGCATCTGGTTCCATCAGTTCAGTTCAGTTCAGTCACTCCGTTGTGTCCGACTCTTCATGACCCCACGGACCACAGCATGCCAGGCCTCCCTGTCCATCACAAACTCCTGGAGTTTACTCAAACTCATGTCCATTGAGTCAGTGATGCCATCCAACCATCTCAGCATCCGTCATCCCTTTCTCCTCTCACCTTCAATCTTTCCCAGCATCAGGGTCTTTTCAAATGAGTCAGCTCTTCGTATCAGCTGGCCAAAGTATTGGAGTTTCAGATTCAGCATCAGTCCTTCCAATGAACACTCAGGACTGACTTCCTTTAGGATGGACTGGTTAGATTTCCTTGCTGTCCAAGGGACTCTCAAGGGTCTTCTCCAACACCACAGTTCAAAAAGCATCAATTCTTTGGTGCTCATCTTTCTTATAGTCCAACTCTCACATCCATACATGACTACTGGAAAAACCATAGCCTTGACTAGATGGACCTTTGTTGGCAAAGTAATGTCTCTGCTTTTTAATATGCTATCTAGGTTGGTCATAACTTTCTTTCCAAGGAGTAAGCACTTTATGGCAAATAGATGGGAAAGCAGTGGAAACAGTGACAGACTTTATTTTCTTGGGCTCCAAAATCACTGCAGCCACTTGCTCCTTGTAAGAAAAGCTATGACCAACCTAGGCAGCATAGTACAAAGCAGAGACATTACTTTGCTGACAAAGGTCCATCTAGTCAAAGCTATGGTTTTCCCAGGAGTCATGTACGGATGTGAGATTTGGACCATAAAGAATGCTGAGCACTGAAGAATTGATGCTTTTGAACTGTGGTATTGAAGAAGACTCTTGAGAGTCCCCTTGGACTGCAAAGAGATCCAACTAGTCCATCCTGAAGACAATTACTGCAGCACGCCAGGCTTTTCTGTCCTTTTCTATGTCCCAGAGTTTGCTCAAACTCATTTCCACTTAGTCCATGATGCCGTCTAACCATCTCATCTTCTGTCACCCACTTCTCCTGCTGCCTTTATTCTTTCCCAACATCAGGCCAGTGAGTCAGCTCTTCACATCAGGTGGCCAACGGGTTGGAGCTTCAGCTTCAGCATCAGTTTTTCTAATGAATATTCAGGGTTGATCTCCCAAAAGGGGTCAATTAGGTAAAGATAGATTTAGGAGAATACCCAAATCAAAGATAATGGTAAATTCAGAAGTTAAGGAGAGCCCAGTGTTCCTGAGAGTATCCAGTGAATATACATATGTTCCTATTTGTAGTTTGTCACATCTAGCTGAGAAGTTCTATTCTTTGCTACCCTGAAACTCTTGGGTCACTGTTCTTACTTCACTGAAGATTAGGGGCATTATCATCAAACATGGGAAAATACATGCTTCTATTTTCATATTTGGCTTGTTTTATTATTTGAAAAGTGTAGACGCCCTGGCATAGCTTGGGGACTAGTAGTAGATACCATTTCTGTGGATAAAGTTATAGAATCATCTTTTTTTCTGCTCCTCTTAACCACTCAAATTAATACAATTGTGTTTGGAGGCCTGAAGTAGAATTCACTGATCATTAATATTTTGCCACAGCCATATTTTCTTCACGAGAAACAAGAAACTCTCTGGATATTGTGTTTTCATAATAACAAAAAGTTTAGATGGCATATAGCAAATTATAATCCAAATCAGGTTTGGGAGGGAAACTTCAGAAGATGATAGGTATTTTCTTTGCCCGACTTTTGATTTTCAGTTTTCTGTGTAACTGTCAACTACCCAATTTTGATACTGACAGCTCATTTTAAGCATAAAATCATAAATACAAATAAGGGATTTAAGACCTCCACTATCCAGTAGTTTTGAGTCCATCATGTAAAAAATTAAGGCTGCGCTATGCTGGTGTCTCATGATGACTCTGACAGATGTTGGCCATTCTTATTATAAAATAGCCTGTTTCATTTCATTACTTCTTTATCACAGAAATCAGCCTTCTCCTGGTAATTTAAAGTCTATCTTAAAATTCCATAGACAGGTCCTCCTGTTTCCCAGTTTAGGATCGGCGTCATTATTTATGAATTTATTGCAAATTAAGGATTTGCCCATTTAGTTCGTTCATTAAAACCATGGTAGAGATATAAAATGATGTATGGGAAGCTTATACATTGAGGCTTAACTATTCTGGACATATGTATGGCAAGGGCCTCTGAAACCACTCTGCCACCTCTGTTAGCTCTAAATACTAGAAGCTTAAGAAATCAGAACATGAGGAATTACATGAGTAAGAAGACTATATATAAAACAAGTAGATATATGGCAGATCATCAACTCAATGGACATGAGTTTAAACAAACTCTGGGAGATAGTGAAGGACAGAGAAGCCTGGTGTCCAGCTGCAGTCCATGGTATTGCAAAGAATTGGACATGATTTAAGTGACTGAACAACAATGTGGTAAGACTCTGGGCTTCCGTTGTGGCTCAGTGGTAAAGAATCCAACTGCCAATACAGAGATGCGAGTTCAACCCATGGGTCAGGAAGATCCCCTGGAGGAGGAAATGGCAATCCACTCCAGTATTTTTTTCCCTGGGAAATACCATGGATAGAGGAGCCTGGAGGGCTACAGTTAGTCGCAAAGAGTTGGATAGGACTTAGCGCCTAAGCAAAAACAAAGTGGTAGACTCCTGGGACAGAGCAGCAGCAATGCCTGGAGCCTACTGCCTTCTGCCCTCCTTTTCTTCCATCCATAAGCATTTATCCATTATTTACCACATTCTAGGTTTTAGTTGAGTCCAGAAGATAGAAATGCAGTGTGACTTAAACCATTCTTATTGGCACAGCATATGTAGAGTGTTTGAGAGTGATTTGATTTACTTTTGTATAGTCATGGTGAAGGTCTTTGTGTATAACATAGTACGCAGTAGTAGTAGCTAAAATATAGTGGGCATTTGCCAGGTGCCAGACACTGAACTAAGCTCATTACATGTATAAACATCTTTAATTCTTACCAAAAATCCAATGAACTAGGTACTGTTATCTCCCCATTTTATAGACACCAAGGCACAGAGAGGTTAAATAACTTGCCCAGGGTCACATGGCTAGTAAGCAGTGTAATAATATTTGAGCCCAGGCAATGTGGCTCCAGCTTATGCACAAGCTGGAATAAAGATTTCCAGAAGAAATATAAATAACCTCAAATATGCAGATGACATCACCCTTATGGCAGAAAGCGAAGAAGAACTAAAGAGCCTCTTGATAAAAGTGAAAGAGGAGAGTGAAAAAGTTAGGTTAACACTCAACATTCATAAAACTAAGGTCATGGCATCTGGTCCCATCCCTTCACAGCAAATAGTTGGGGAAACAATGGAAACTGTGGCAGACTGTATTTTTCTGGGCTCCAAAATCACTGCAGGTGGTGACTGCAGCCATGAAATTAAAAGAAACTTGCTCCTTTGAAGAGAAGTTATGACCAACCTAGACAGCATATTAAAAAGCAGAGACATTACTTTGCCAACAAAGGTCTGTCTAGTCAAGGCTATGGTTTTTCCAGTGGTCATGTATGGATGTGAGAGTTGAACTATAAAGAAAGCTGAGTGCCAGAGAATTGTTGCTTTTGAACAATGGTATTGAAGAAGACTCTTGAGAATCCCTTGGACAGCAAGGAGATTCAACCAGTCCATCCTAAAGGAAATCAGTCCTGAATATACATTGGAAGGACTGATGTTGAAGCTGAAAGTCCAATACTTTGGCCACCTGATGCAAAGAACTGACACATTTGAAAAGACCCTGATGCTGGGAAAGGTTGAAGGCAGTAGGAGAAGGGGATGACAGAGGATGAGATGGTTGGATGAATTCACCAACTCAATGGACATGAGTTTCAGCAAACTCCGAGAGTTGGTGATGAACAGGGAGGCCTGGCATACTGAAGTCCATGGGGTTGCAAAGAGTCGGACACAACTTGAACAACTGAACTTACTGAATGTGGCTCCAGAGACTGCTCTTGATTACCATATTATACTGCCTCTCATTAATTGTTAGTTGGAATAATTATTGTCATTGTTATTCATAGGCTTTACTTGAAATGCCTTTGTCAGTTGGGTAGTATCAAAATGTGTATGCTTTTTCTTTTTTTCTATATTGATGGAAATTTTATACTTCCTTACCATTGTGAAGCAAAGAAAATTATGAGTTGCTTTACCTTTTATTTGCTGGTGATGATGATAATAATAGTTAATTACTAGGTATCTGATGGAATTCCAGTTGAGCTATTTCAAATCCTGAAAGATGATGCTGTGAAACTGCTCCAATCAATATGCCAACAAATTTGGAAAACTCAGCAGTGGCCACAGGACTGGAAAAGGTCAGTTTTCACTCCAATCCCAAAGAAAGGCAATGCCAAAAATGCTCAAACTGCCGCACAATTACTCTCATCTCACACGCTAGTAAAGTAATGCTCAACATTCTCCAAGCCAGGCTTCAGCAATACGTGAACCGTGAACTTCCAGATGTTCAAGCTGGTTTTAGAAAAGGCAGAGGAACCAGAGATCAAATTGCCAACATCCGCTGGATCATCGAAAAAGCAAGAGAGTTCCAGAATAACATCTACCTCTGCTTTATTGGATATGCCAAAGCCTTTGACTGTGTGGATCACAACAAACTGTGGAAAATTCTGAAAGAGATGGGAATACCAGACCACCTGACCTGCCTCTTGAGAAATTTGTATGCAGGTCAGGAAGCAACAGTTAGAACTGGACATGGAACAACAGACTGGTTCCAAATAGGAAAAGGAGTATGTCAAGGCTGTATATTGTCACCCTGCTTATTTAACGTCTATGCAGAGTACATCATGAGAAATGGTGGTCTGGAAGAAGCACAAGCTGGAATCAAGATTGTGGGGAAAAATATCAATAACCTCAGATATGCAGATGACACCACCCTTATGGCAGAAAGTGAAGAGGAACTAAAGAGCCTTTTGATGAAAGTGAAAGAGGAGAGTAAAAAAGTTGGCTTAAAGCTCAACATTCAGAAAACTAAGTTCATGGCATCTGGTCCCATCACTTCATGGCAAATAGATGAGGAAACAGTGAGAAACTTTATTTTGGGGGGCTCCAAAATCACTGCAGATGGTGACTGCAGCCATGAAATTAAAAGACGTTTACTCCTTGGAAGGAAAGTTATGACCAACCTAGATAGCATATTAAAAAACAGAGACATTACTTTGCCAACAAAGGTCAGTCTAGTCAAGGCTATGATTTTTCCAGTGGTCATGTATGGATGTGAAAGTTGGACTGTGAAGAAAGCTGAGCGCCGAAGAATTGATGTGTTTGAACTGTGGTGTTGGAGAAGACTCTTGAGAGTCCCTTGGACTGCAGGGAGATCCAACCAGTCCATCCTGAAGGAGATCAGCCCTGGGATTTCTTTGGAAGGAATGATGCTAAAGCTGAAACTCCAATACTTTGGCTACCTCATGCGAAGAGTTGACTCATTGGAAAAGACTCTGATGCTGGGAGGGATCGGGGGCAGGAGGAGAAGGGGATGACAGAGGATGAGATGGCTGGATGGTATCACTGACTTGATGGACCTGAATTTGAGTAGACTCTGGGAGTTGGTGATGAACAGGGAGGCCTGGCGTGCTGTGATTCATGGGGTTGCAAAGAGTTGAACACGACTGAGCGACTGAATTGAACTGAACTGAGGTATCTCATGCTGTCATAAATACTTCACATTCTTTAATGCATGTATCCTCACAAGTACCCCATGAAATAGATACAATTATTACTTGTTTTACACACATGAGAAAATTATAGTAAAGACACTTATTCAAGGTCATACAGCTAAAAGGCAGAAGACTACAGATTCAAATCTAGGCCTTTTGTCTCCACCTTCCTGTGTTTAATATCCGTATTATAAAGTTCATGTGATGTTGACAGTTCTCTCACATTGTTTTCTTTAGAAACAGAAATGGAGTGTCTGGAGAATGTCTACATACACTTTCCAGTTCCTTTGGTATGGAAAGTAAATGGGTAAAACCTTACCAGAATTGACTTTTCAAGCCATGTGTGTAGAGGGGACAGTGAGGACAGTAAATGTTCAGAAGAAAGGGGACAGAAAGTGTTAAAAATTCATATTGTGTATCTGCTGTGCCTAAGAGCCTTTACTAGCACTGAGGTTACAGCATTAAACAAAAGAAATAAGATTCTCTGCCCTCATGTAGTTTGCATTCAAGTGGAGAAAGATGAATAAGAAGCAGATGATCACAGGTGTATAGAGAAATGCAGCCCAGTGAAGAGGAATAAAAAATGTCATGAAGAGAGAGGGAATGCTATTTTAAATAGGACTATTAGGACACTTTGCCGAGAGGAGAAATTTGATTTAACAAAAATAAGTGGATAATGTGTCCACATAAATTTAAAATAAATTAATTTAAAAAAATTTGTATATCAGTGTTCATAGCAATATTATTTCTAATATTCAAAAAATTGAAACAAATCAAATGCTCATCAGTGGATGTGTGGGTAAACAAAATGTTGTATATCTATAGGATGAGATATTACTGAACCATGAAATGGAATGAATTCTGATACATACTACAACATGAATGAACTTCAAAGACACTAAGCAAACACAAAAGGATACAGACTGTAAGTTGCATTTATAGGAAATGTACAGAATAGGAAAATCCTTAGAGATAGAAAGTAGATTAGTGGTTGCTAGGAGTCTGAGGAAAGGAGTAAGGAATGACTATTACTGTATATGGGGTTTATTTTTAGGGTGATGAAAATATTCTGAAGATAGATCATGGTGATAGTTGTTCAACCTTGTAAATAGACTGAAAGCTACTAAAACTGTACACTTTGAAATGGTGGACTACATGATGTGTAAATTATATTAATTTAAAAGCCTCAAGACGAAGTCATATTTGGGCAGAGTCTAAGCTAGTTTACCTTAGATTGATTGTTTAAACTCTAACCTTAACCAAACTGCCTCTGAAAGTGGATGGAAGCAGGCAGCCCAGGGTGTTTCCCAAACCAGGGCCGTCTTCTGACACATAGGCAGAGTACTATGCAGATCAGTCCCAGATGGGTGAATCCCTGAGTTAAGATGTTATAAAGACCTCTCAGAACATCCCAGCTGTCCCTGAGAACAGCACATAAGTCTAGTACAGGGTTGAATGCGTCACTGAATAGGGCCTAAGTAAGTAAGTAAGTGTTAATCGCTCAGTTGTGCCCGATTCTTTGCAACCCTGTGGACTGCAGCCCACCAGGCTCCTCTCTCCATGAGACTTTTCCAGGCAAGGATATTGGAGTGGGATGCCATTTCCTTCTCCAGGGGATCTTCCCAACTCAGGGATCGAACCCAGGCCTCCTGCACTGCATGCAGATTCTTTACCAACTGAGCTACAAGGGAAGCCCCCGAATAGGGCCTAGAACAGTTTTAAAAAAATTAAAATATAGTAGCAAAGCTTTTTCTCTGATAGTGAAATTCCTGAGGGCGATGCCTTGGTGTTCTCTTATTTGAGAATGTATCCAGGGTTATAACTTGTGTGGACTACTGCAGTTATGGACAGGAATGGACTGAAAACTCTACTGCTGTCCTAGATATCTAGCTGAACCCATGCCAAATACAAGTTGTCAGAGGTAAGACATTAATGAAAACACTGTATTCACATATTTAATAAAACAAGAACTAGAAGGGACTTTTATTTACAAAAACACTTGCTGGCAAATAATTTAAATATTATTCTTCACAACATTTTGTGCATGCCACATATAATCTCGCCATTAGCAGTTATGATTGTGGATGCACTAATGTTGACTTATAGTTTTAGTACTTAAAGGTTAATGTTCCTGTCCCATCAACAGATGAATAGACAGTCAAATTGTCATATATACATACAATGAAGTATTTTTACCCATAAAAAGAATGAAGTAGTGATACTTATGAGACCAGGGATGAACCTCAAAAACATGATGCTAAGTCAAAGAAGCCAGACACAAAATGACCACATACTATATGAATTCATTTGTACAAATGACAGGAGTAAGCAAATCCACAGAGAGGCAAGGTAATGGTTGCCTGGGACTGAAGGAACTGGAGGTATGGAGAAGTGGCTGTTTAATGAGTTCAAACTAGCCTTTTGAGGTGATGAAAAATTTCTCAAATTATAAAATGATGATGATTGTACAGCTCAGTGAATATACTAAAACCCACTGAATTTTACACTTTAACTTAGAGAATATTATGCTATGTAAATTGTGTCTCAGAATATATTTAAAAAGTTCTTTTATAAATTGGTGAAAGAAGAGGAGAGCCATGCCAATAGCTAAGGAACGAGTTCGAGACCAAAGAAATAGCTAGGTCTGAGGCTTCAAGGCCAGTTTGAAGCCTCACATGATTTAGGAACAGCAAACGGGCAGGGGGGATACAGTGAAGAGAGCAAAAGGACGAGAATAGGAAATGAGATGACAAAAATAACGGGAGGCCTTGTGGAGGCTTATCAGCCATTGTATGGACTTTAAGTTATCCTCTATTGAATTGCGAAGTCTTAAGAGGTTTGAGCTGAAGAGAAACACGATCTGATTTGGGGTTTTTAAGAAAATCTTTCTGGCTTTTGTATGGAGAAGAGAATGTAGGAGCAGAAGATGTTAAGCAGGGAGACAGGTTAGTAGGTTTTTACAGTAATCCAGGCCCCAAAGTGATGGTAGGTTTGACTAGAGTCTTAACAGTGCAGGAGATAAGAAATGTTGAGATTTGCTGACACATTTTTAAATTGGAGAAGATAGGATTCCCTATAAGCTGGGTGTGAAGTGTAAGAGAAAGAATCAGTGATGACTCCTACGTTTTTGGCCCAAGCAATAGGGTTATCTTTTATTGGTACAGGGAAGACCATGCTATGAGCAGTTTAGGGATAGAAGTTTCACACAATATACTTAAGACACCAATTCATTATTAAGTAGAAATTTTGATCAGACAGTTGCATATATAAAGCATACCTACATAGAACATAGGCTGGTGTCTTTTCTGATTTCCCAATATCCAGGAAATATCAATGTTTGAATATTTTTATTTATTTTATTTTGTAGAGTATTTTTTTATTTATTCATTTTGGCCTTCTTATACAGCATGTGAGATCTTAGTTCCCTGAACAGTGTTGAACCTGGGCCACCTCCACTGGGAGCATGGAGTCTTAACCACTGACCACCAGGGAAGTCCTGATCTTTAAATGCTTTAATCTCTCTTCTGTTTGAGTCTTGAGTTCAAGGGAAAGGCCAGACTACTAATATAATCTGGACTCCTTATTAGCACATACATGTTTTTTAAAGCCACCTGATTAGCATATATATGATTTTTAAAGCCATGGGTATAGCTTTCTCAAAACATTTCTTCTACTATGTGAGATACATAGATTGTGAGAGAGGACATATATTCTCTGAGGGAGGCCTGCTTATTAAGAAAAGACAAAGGCCTACCTAACTTTGAGCTGACTGGTATAAGGGTAGATTTTTAAAAAATGGTTTTTTCTCATTGCCAAGAGGAAAATTCCCTCTCCCTTTCTCAGTATATTTCTGTGAAAAATCTATTATTTGTGAATCCTTCTCCTTTCCCTTTAATATCTCTGTAGATCTGTTTGAAGACTAGGTAAGCCACTTGCTAGCTTTGCGACCCAGGAGTGTTTTTCTTAAGCATCTGGGAAGCATCTCTTTGAAATGTAAACATCAAGGAATATAGAGTGTGAATGTTTCCCTGTTACTGTAGGAATGCCTTTTCCTGAGCTGTAACCAAATGCTTGTACTAGTGACAGGAGTTTTGTTTTTCCTTCAGACAAAGGCAATTAGCTAACAGAAATGGCTATCTCAATACCAGATGAATTGGGGATGAACTGTGAAAGAATGCATACGAAACAGTGTTGTAGTGTCCTCTTATGGAAAGACAAATTATGGTTAATCTTGAGAACATGTATGTAATGCATTGTAACTGCTTGATGATATATAGGGCGGAATCTCTTTCTGTCTTCAGAATCTATTAGCAGGTTGCCTGTGATGTGGGTTTTAATCTGGTTCAGTGCATGTAAAGTACTAAAATGGTATACTTTCCTTTCTGCATCTTATGGAGAAGATTCTCTGCCTTGACAGGATGTTTTTAATTTGTACAACACTGGTGAATGAGGGGGCAAATGCTCGTAAAGCTTCTGTGGGTGCCTCGTAGTACTAAAGTGGAAAAAAATTCCTATAAGACATAGCTCTCTCTATAGTATATCATTTTATAGATTGAATTTCTGGACATGTTGGTAACCCAAGTTACCTGTCCACTTCCCCCAGATTCAAATGCACCCCCATTTTCAGATTGGACACGATTCTTCGAAGTAAAAAAAAAAAAAAAAAAAAACTATGGATTTAAAATAGGAGGGCTATTAGCAAAGACAGATTATGTGGAACCATTATACTAGGGATTGAGGATATAAGGATTAGCAAGATAAAATTGTTCTCATGGAATTTACAGCCCAGTGAAAAAGCTAGACAAACAAGCAATTAAAATACAGTGGGATTAAGTGGTAACAAGGAATCACAAATTATTCTGGTATGACTAGGAGCCATATTTAGCACAGTCTTTGAGAGTCAAATGAGGTTGCCTGAAGGAAGGTGTCTTAGCTGAGACCTGAATAATGAGTAAAGTGAGCTTTAGAAAAAGTGAAGGTGAAGGGGTGAAGGGTGTGCCTAGCAAAGAGACTAGCATGTGCTAAACTATGGACAGATGAGAGGAAATAAGTTTGTGTGGAGCTGTAAGCAGTTTAGTTTAATTAGAACATGGAGTATATCCACAGAGACACGGGGATGGTTAGTGAAAAAATATAAGACTTGTACCCACAAGCCTTGCTATGCCATTTGAATTTAACTTTGCAGGCAACAGGAAGCCTGAAGGCAAGGCAGTGGAGGTAATGATTATATTTGTGCTTTATTTAGAATGATTAATGATATTGTGATATGAAAAGTAGTTTGGAATTGGGAAAGACTTGGTATAGGGTGACGTGTTAGGAGAAGGTCCAGGTAAGAGATGAGGGTGTCTTCTGCTTAAGGATGTGACACATGGATGGATGGAGAGGAATGGTGATGTTCCAGTGATATTTAGGAGTTACAATTCATAAAACATTGGTGTTGATTAGACGTAGAAGATGAGGCAGAAGGAGAAGTATGCTGTTCACTGGCTGCTGCTGCTACTGCTAAGTCGCTTCAGTCGTGTCCAACTCTGTGCGACCCCACAGACGGCAGCCCACCAGGCTCCCCCATCCCTGGGATTCTCCAGGCAAGAACACTGGAGTGGGTTGCCATTTCCTTCTCCAATGCATGAAAGTGAAAAGTGAAAGTGAAGTCTCTCAGTCGTGTCCGACTCTTAGCGACCCCATGGACTGCAGCCCACCAGGCTCCTCCGTCCATGGGATTTTCCAGGCAAGAGTGCTGGAGTGGGGTGCCATTACCTTCTCCAGTTCACTGGTGTATTTGCCCCCAAATCCCATGGTTGAAAATCTTGCTTTTAGAAATTTGGAGGGCAGTTTCTTCAGCCGGCCTGCTGCCTTGCTTCCATCTCCTTTGTGCCCAAGCAGAGTCACAGGCTCCCGAGCTCCTCCTGCTCTCTATTGCTGGCTTCTCTCCGTGGCATGAGTCTGTTTGGAACAAGCTCGGGTTTTGGATCTGGCAGGACCAGCATGTTTGGCAACACAACCACAGATAAATCACAACCTTATGAAAGATATGAAGGGCTTCCCTGGTGGCTCAGTGGGTAAAGAATCTGCCTGCAATGCAGGAGACCTGGGTTTGATCCCTGGGTTGGAAAGATCCCCTGGAGAACTGAACAGTTAACCCACTCAAGTATTCTGGCCTGGAGAATTCCATGAACCGTATAGTCCATGAGGTCACAAAGGATCGGACGTGACTGAGAGACTTTCAACTTTCACTTTCACTTTATGAAGGATATTGAGGTAACATCCTCTCCTGATGATAGGATTGGTTGTCTGTCTTTTAGCCTACCAACCTTGCTGGGGAACTTTCTTCTGTAGGATCGTGGGCTAACGATGTTGATGTTTGCTGCTAGGAAGCTCAGTGGAGAAGGAAATGGCAACCCACTCCAGTACTCTTGCCTAGAGAATCCTGTGGACAGAGGAGCCTGGTGGGCTGCTGTCCATGGGGTCACACAGAGTTGGACAGGACTGAAGCAACTTAGCATGCATGCATTGGAGAAGGAAATGGCAACCCACTCCAGTGTTCTTGCCTAGAGAATCCTGTGGATAGAGGAGCCTGGTGGGCTGCTGTCCATAGGGTCACACAGAGTCAGACACGACTGAAGTGACTTAGCATGCATACATGCATTGAGAAGGAAATGGCAACCCACTCTAGTATTCTTTCCTGGAGAATCCCAGGGACAGAAGAGCCTGGTTGGCTGCCATCTTTGGGGTCGCACAGAGTCGAACACGACTGAAGTGACTTAGCAGCAGCAGCAGCAGCAGGAAGCTCAAGATAGTGGACAGACTGTTGCAAAAGCCCAGCAGATACACACCTAGCCTGTGCTAGATGTCTGCTGGAGTGATGATGGGAGCAAAGTGTTTACAGCATCATGTGATAAAACTACCAAAACATGCGACCTCAATAGCAGGCAGGCAATAGACACATTGTGCAACATGATACTCCTGTTAAAACTATACATTGGATCACCACACCAAACTACAGTTGTGTGATGACCTGGAACTAGGATAAGACTTTGAAGTTTGGGGATACACAATTATCAACCCCTATGATGATTTTACAACTTCCTGAAAGGTGTCACTCTGCTGACATGATAATCCTACGGCTGGGTGGCAGCTACAGAGAGGGAACTGATTATCTATCAGTTAGAGAATCAACCTTCTGAACTCAGGAGGATAGCGTCTCCACTGAAGCATCAGCATCAATATGTGGCTGTTTTTTAAAGACAAACAGAATAAGCTGAACAGGTTTGCCCTGGGAAGCATTGAGGGGAGAATTGCTATTCATTACATCAACCCCCCAATTCCTGCCAAAGATAACTTCACTTTTAAATATTAATCTAACAGAACCAACACTTCAGCTCCTCAAGATGTCTACGTGGTAAATGGAATTGTGTTCCATCCTGTTCAAGGCACCCTTGCAGCTATGGGATCTGATAGTAGATGCAGCTTTTGGGACAAAGATGCCAGAACAAACTAGAATTTTGGAGCAGTTAGGTCAGCCAATATTGGCTTTACAGCTTCAATCACAATAGAAATGTATTTGTGTACACTTCCAGCTTACTACTAGGGGCTTCCCTAGTTGCTCAGATGGTACAGAATCAGCCTAGAGTGAGGAGGCCCAGGTTTGATCCCTGAGTTGGGAAGATCTCGGGAGAAGGGAATGGCTACCCACTCCAGTATTCTTGCCTGGAGAGTTCCATGGACAGAGGAGCCTTGCAGGATGCAGTCCAAGGGGCCCCTAAGACTCGCACATGGATTGAGCGACTAACAATTTAACTTTCTAGCTGCTGCTGCTGCTAAGTCGCTTCAGTCATGTCCGACTTTGTGCGACCCCATAGACGGCAGCCCACCAGGCTCCCCCATCCCTGGGATTCTCCAGGCAAGAACACTGGAGTGGGTTGCCATTTCCTTCTCCAATGCATGAAAGTGAAAAGTGAAAGTGAAGTCGCTCAGTTGTGTCCGACTCCTAGCAACCCCATGGACTGCAGCCCACCAGGCTCCTCCATCCATGGGATTTTCCAGGCAAGAGTACTGGAGTGGGGTTCCATTGCCTTCTCCTAACTTTCTAGCTACTACTGGTCAAAAGTATGTGGAGTATCAGGAATCCTTCATCTTCAATGTTATCATCCCTGCATACTGTAGGTGTTCAATAGGTATTCATAAATTTGATGATATTATTTAGTTTGGAAATATACAAGTGTAACCTTTATTCTGTTTTGATTAGTGTCAAGATATTCTGATATTAAAAATTTACACCCAGTTTAAAACAATTTTTTGGAATTCATTTTGGCATGCCCCTTGAGTTATCCATATGTCTGTGAAACACAAATGATACCTGGCAATGGGATGGGTGCCTTGTTTTGCAGATGAACATGAGGTGTGGTCTCCTGTTTAAATTCTCTTTCCCCTGAGAGACCAAAAGTAAATACATCCCACTTGGTATTCCCTTTCTGAGCAGTTTATCCTTTACCAACTCAAACCCAAACTGATTTAAATGCATCATGTTTGAGAGGGATAGATGAATTTCCTGTCACCATCACAGATGCCTAAAGCCAGCCTAAAGCAGAATACATTATCAAGTAAACAAATATTTACCCAAAGTAGCTGTAGCCAACATTCTGCTGATTTTTACAAATGTAGCAACTTAGGTAAGAGAAATTAGAAATTAGTAAGAATGTTAAATTGTAATCTAAAGGGAATCCTGGTAATTTAATATTGTTATTTAACATAGTTGGCCACATAGAGAAAATTTCACTGTATCCAGTATGGGAGATGAAATAAAGTGCATAATGACCTTCAAAATTTTTCTCAGTTAACCAGAACATTCCAACACCATTATTGTTCACTGTCATTTCATCTGTAGTTCTAAGCACATCTTGCGTAAAGTAAGCATCCAACACTATTTCTTAAATAAGCATGTGCATTAGCAAATATGAGAAAATGATATAAAATTATGCAGTTAAGAGTACAGGAAACCAAAACTAAACAAAGCATAGCTTGATTCCTTGATAATTCTGTAGGCACTTTGGAATATTTTAAGAGCTTGTTGTTGCTGTTCAGTAGCTAAGTTGTGTCCGACTCTTTGCAGCCCCATGGACTGCAGCACACTGGGCTTCCTTGTCCTTCACCATCTCCTGGAGTTTGTTTAAATTCATGTCCATTGGGTCAGTGATGCCATTAACCATCACATCCTCCTCTGTCGCCCCCTTTCCTCCTGCCTTCAGTCTTTCCCAACATCAATGTCTTTTCCAGTAAGGCAACTCTTCGCATCAGGTGGCGAAAATATTGGAACTTCAGCTTCAGCATCAGTCCTTCCAGTGAGTATTCAGGGTTGATTTCCTTTAGGATTGACTGGTTGGATTTCCTTGTTGTCCAAGGGACTCAAGAGTCTTCTCCAGGTGAGAGTGGGATGATTTGAGAGGGTAGCATTGAAACGTGTATATTATCATATGTGAAGCGGATTGCTGGTCCAGGTTCGATGCATGAGACAGGGTGCTCAGGGCTGGTGCACTGGGCTGACCCTGAGTGATGGGATGGGGAGGGAGGTGGAAGGGGGGTTCTGGATGGGGAATACATGTATGCCTATGGCTGATTCATGTCAATGTTTGGCAAAAACCACTACAATATTGTAAAGTAATTAGCCTCCAATTAAAATGATTTAAACATAAATTAATTAATTAAAACAATTTTAAAAAGTCTTCTCCAACACCACAGTTCAAAAGCATCAGTTCTTCAGCACTCAGCCTTCTTTATGGTCCAGCTCTCGCATCCATACACAACTACTGGAAAAAACATAGCTTTGACTGACTATAAGACCTTTGTTGGCAAAGTGATGTTTCTGCTTTTTAATACACTGTCTTGGTTTATCATAGTTTTTCTTCCAAGATGTGGGCATCTTAATTTCATGGCTGTACTCAACTTCCACAGTGACTTTGAAGCCTGAAAATAAAGTCTGTCACTGTTTTCATTTCTTTTCCCCATCTATTTGCCCTGAAGTGATAGGACCAGATGCCATGATAGTTTTTTGAATGCTGAGTTTTAAGCCAGCTTTTTCACTCTTCTCTTTCACCATCATCAAGAGGCTTTTTAGTCCCTCTTCACTTTTTGCCATTAGGGTGATATCATCTGCATATCTGAAATTGTTGATATTTCTCTTGGCAATCTTGATTCCAGCTTGTGCTTCATCCAGCCTGGCATTTCACATGATGTATTCTGCATATAAGTTAAATAAGCAGGGTGACAATATACAGCCTTGACGTACTCCTTTTCCAATTTGGAACCAGTCCTTTGTTCCATGTGTGGTTCTAACTTTGTTTCTTGACCTGTGTATAGGTTTCTCAGGAGGCAGGTAAGGTGGTGTGGTATTCCCTTCTCTTGAAGAATTTGCCACAGTTTAATGTGATCCACACAGTCAAAGGCTTTGGCATAGTCAATGAAGCAGAAGTAGCTATTTTTCTGGAATTCTCTTGCTTTTTCTATGATCCAATGGACGTTGGCAGTTTGATCTCTGGTTCTTCCATTTCTTCTAAATCCAGCCTGTATGTCTGGAAGTCCCCGGTTCATGTACTGTTGAGGCCTAGCTTGGAGAATTTTGAGCACAGCCTTGACAGCATGTGAAATGAGCACAATTATATGGTAGTTTGGACATTTTTTGGCATTGCCCTTCTTTGGGATTGGAATTAAAACTGACCTTTTCCTGTCCTGTGACCACTGCTGAGTTTTCCAAATTTGCTGGCATATTTTTAAAATTAATTTATTTATTTTAATTGGAGGCTAATTACTTTACAATATTGTAGTGGTTTTTGCCATACATTGGCATGCATCAGCCATGGGTGTACATGTGTTCTCCATCCTGAACCCCCTTTCCACCTCCCTCCGCATCGCATCCCTCAGGGTCATCCCAGTACACTGGCCCTAACAACATCGCCTTTCACCTTTCAGGATTTTAAAAAGCTCAGCTGGAATTCCATCACCTCCAGTAGCTTTGTTTGTAGTAATGCTTCCTAAGGCCCACTTGACTGTACACTCCAGGATGTCTGGGTCTAGGTGAGTGATCACACCTTCATGGTTATTCAGATGTTTAAGACCTTTTTTTGTGTAGTTCTTCTGTGTATTCTTGGCACCTCTTCTTAAGATCTTCTGCTTGTTTTAAGTCCATACCATTTCTTTCCTTTATTGTGTTCATCTTTGCATGAAATGTTCTCATGGTATCTCCAGTTTTCTTGAAGAAATCTGTAGTCTTTCCCATTCTATTGTTTTCCTCTATTTCTTTTCATTGTTCGCTTAAGAAGGCTTTCTTTTTTCTCCATGATATTCTTTGGAACTTTGCATTCAGTTAGGTATATCTTTCCTTTTCTCCTTCACTTTTTGCTTCTCTTCTTTTCTCAGCTATTTTTAAGGCCTCCTCAGAGAACCATTTTGCCTTCTTGCATTTCTTTTTCTTTCCAATTGTTTTGGTTTAAGAGCTTATTGTTATCTTAGTTAACATGGATGATTATTGACCAGTATTTTGGTTGAAAATTAAAATATATGAACTAATTCTATCCTCGGCACAGGACAGCCCCTGGAGAATGATTTTTCTTTTCTGTAAACACCTTTCATCACCTTGTTTGGTTGTTATTTGTGTCTCATTGTTGTCAAGGTGCTAAAATTACATTTATTTGATTCTCTTAATAGTTTAGCTTCAATAAAAGTGAGTATTTCTATATCTTTTGAGTATTAACACATACTCAATCCCAGGGCTAAATAGTGTTTTATTAAGTAATAAGTATTTCCAGCACATGGACTACTGTAATCCTTAATTGCAGTATTATAACTCAATTAATTGAATGATTTTTTAAATGACATTCTAGCAGATGGAATAATAATTAGTATCATTATTAAGATTAATTTTTTCATTGAGGTATAGTTGATTTACAATATTATATTAGCTTTAGGTGTATGACAGTGATTCAAAATTGTATAGCTTATGATCTCTTTAATGTTATTATAAAATATTGGCTATATTCCCTGTGCTATTAAATATATTCTTGAAGCTTTTTTACCTTATACATTATAGTTTGTTCCTCATAATCCCTTATCCCTGTCTTGCCACTGTCCCCTTTCTTCTCCCTACTGGTAACCATAATTTTTTTCTCTGAGTCTGTTTTTGTCTTTTTATTTCATTTATTTGTTTTAATTTTTAGATTTGACCTTTAAATGATTGCTGGTTGTTGTTTAGTTGCTAAGTCATATCTGACTCTTTTGCAAGCCCATGGACTGTAGCCCATTATGCTCCTCTGTCCATGGGATTTCCTAGGCAGGAATACCGGAGGTGCTTGCCATTTCTTTCTCCGGGGGATCTTCCCGACCCAGGGGTCAAACCCACGTCTCCAGCATTGCAGGTGGATTCTTTGCCACTGAGCTATCAGGGAATCCCCTATTTAAGTGGTAACATTGAGTATTGTTGTTTCTCTGACTTATTTCACTAAGTATAATACCTTCTAGGTCTATCCATGTTGCTGCAAATGGCAAAATTTCCTTCTTTTTATGACTGAGTAGTATTCCCCTGTGTGTGTGTACATATACACACATATACACATCTCCATTATCAGTTCATCTGTTGTATGGACACTTAGATTTCTTCTGTATCTTGTATACTGTAAATAATGTTGCATTGAAAATTGAAGTACATCTATCTTTTCAACTTAGTGTTTATTTTCTTTCAGCATATCCCCAGGAGTTGAATTGCTGAATCATATGGTAGTCCTATTTTTAGTTTTTTGAGGAAACCTCATTCTGTTTTCCATAGTGGCTGCACCAATTTACATTCCAACTAACTAGGGTTCCCCTTTCTCTACATCCTCACCAAAATTTATCTGTAGACTTTTTGATGATAGTCATTTTGACAGGTGTGAAGTGATGTCTCGCTTAGGTTTTGATTTGTATTTCTCTGATGATTAGCATTATTGAGCACTTTTATGTGCCTATTGGCCATTTGTATAGCTTCTTTTGAAAAATGTCTATTCTGATCCTCTGCCTATTTTTTTTTTTTTAATTGGGTTATTTTTTCTTTTGATATTGAGTTTTATGAGCTGTTACATATTTTGGATATTAACCCTTTATGAGTCATATCATTTGAAAAATACTTTTTCCCACTCAGTAAGTTTTCTTTTCTTTTTGCCAGTGGTTTCCTTTGCTGTGCAAAAGCGTTTAAGTTTAATTAGGTTTCATTTGTTTATTTTTGCTTTTGTTTCATTTGCCTTTGAGACTGATCCAAACAATATTGCTGTGATTTATGTCAAAGATTGTCCTGCCTATGTTTTCTTCAAGGATTTTTAAGATTTCTGATCTTATATTTTGGTCTTTATCCTGAGGTAATTTTTCTATATCGTGTTGAAGAATGTTCTAATTTCATTTTTTTTACGTTTTGTTGTCTGATTTTTCCCAGAAGCACTTATTCAAGAGGTTGTCTTTTCTCCATTGTATATTCATGCCCCCTTTGTTGTAGATTAATTGATCATAAGTGCATGGGTTTATTTGTGGGCTCTATTCTATTCCATTATTCTATGTGTCTGTTTTTGTGCCAGTAACATACTATGTTGATTACTGTAGCTTTCTAATAAAGTCTAAAATTAGGAAATGTAAATCTTCAGTTTTGATCTTTTTTCTCAAGATTGCTTTGGCTGATTTGGGTCGTTTTTGATTCCATATAAATTTTAGAATCAGAAATATGTCATGAGTATTTTGATAGGCATTATGTTAAATTTGCTGATTGCTTTTGTAGTGTAGAAATTTTAACAGTATTGATTTCTTTAGTCTATGAACATGGAGCCTTCCATTTATTTGCATTGTCTTCAGTTTCCTTTGTTGATGTCTTAGAGTTTTTTGAGTATAGATCTTTTATCTCCTTGCTTAAGTTTATTCCCAGTTATTTTATTCTTTTTGATGCAGTCATAACTGGGGTTGTCTTCTTGAATTCTTTTTTCTGATAGTTCATTATTAGCATATAAAGAAATAACAGATTTCTTTATATTGATCTTGTATGCTACAAGTTTACTGAATTCATTTATTCTTCATTTTTTATTTTGGTGTGGAGACTTTAGGATTTTCTATATATAGTGTCATATCTACAGTGATAGTTTTACTTCTTCCCTTCCAGTTTGGATGCCTTTTATTTCTTTTCTTGTCTGAGTCCTATGTTTATGGCTTATAATACTATGTTAAATAGAAGAGGTGAGAGTGGGATCCTTCCTTGTGTCTGAATTTAGAGGAAATGCTTTAATCTTTCCACTGTTGCTGCTGCTGCTGCTGCTAAGTCGCTTCAGTCATGTCCGACTCTGTGCAACCCCATAGATGGCAGCCCACCAGGCTCCCCTGGCCCTGGGATTCTCCAGGCAAGAACACTGGAGTGAGTTGCCATTGCCTTCTCCACTGTTCTATATGATGTTAAATGTGGATTTGTTATATATAGCCTTTATTATATTGAGATACCTATATTTTGCTGAGTTCTTTTTTATCATAAATAGATGTTTAATTTTATCAGATTCTGTTTGCGCATCTATTTAGGTGATTATATGCTTTTTATTCTTTTTTAAAAATTGTATTTATTTATTTTTGGCTATGTTGGATCTTTGTTGCTGCATAGGCTTTTCTCAAGTTGTGGCAAGCAGGGGCTATTCTCTCCAGTTGTGGTGAGTTGGGGTGCACAGGCTTCTCCTTGTGGTGACTTTTTTCGTTGTGAAGCATTGGCCCTAGGACACATGGACTTCAGTAGCTGCAGCACATTAGCTCTGGAACACAGGCTCGATAATTGTGGCGCATGGGGTTAGTCGCTTTGTGGCATGTAGGATCTTCCTGGATCAGGGATTGAACCCATGTCTCCCGCATTTGCAGGCAGATTCTTTACCACTGAACCACCTTTGAAGCCCTTATCCTTTATTTTCGCTTTATTCAATAATTTCCATGCCAAAATCAACAATACTAAAACAATACTAAAATGTTACACATTTATGTATATTTACTTTGAAAGAAGAAACACTTAAATAGTCATGTATCTATTCAATTATAAAGGTTATATAAGTCATAGAGTCATTATTGTAGAATAGTCACAGATTTTATTTTTATTGCTTTAACAAGTATAGCTCAAAAATTAAGGCTGAATAATATCTTTTAAACAAAACAGTACATTTGGTAATGGCTTCTATATTAGTCAAGAGACAGAATCTAATTCAATATTTTAGACAAGTACTTAGTGCAAAATATTTAGGGTTAAGGGAATTAGTGAGACATGTGGAGGTTCCCAGGAAATAACCACAATAGTAGTCTATCACCATCCTTAGCCTTGAATGGGCAGGGAGGGAGAATGGTGTTACTGTAATTTATAGTGGGTATAGAGCCCTGGAAGATGTGGCAAAGTATAAGAACTTTGACCACAGAGTAACCACGAAATGGCAGTTCATGGACTGTAGGGGAGAGAGCATAAACATAGGGACCTCTCTTCTCTGACCTCTCTTCTAGCCTTCCCTCTCTTCCACCCTCCACCCTCAGTCTCCTCCTGATCATAACTCAGTTCAGTTCAGTTCAGTCGCTCAGTCGTGTCCAACTCTTTGTGACCCCATTGCAGTACGCCAGGCCTCCCTGTCCATCACCAGCTCCTGGAGTTCACCCAGACTCATGTCCATCGAGTCAGTGATGCCATCCAGCCATCTCATCCTCTGCTGTCCCCTTCTCCTCCTGCCCCCAATCCCTCCCAGCATCAGAGTCTTTTCCAATGAGTCAACTCTTCGCATGAGGTGGCCAAAGTACTGGAGTTTCAGCTTTAGCATCATTCCTTCCAAAGAAATCCCAGGGCTGATCTCCTTCAGAATGGACTGGTTGGATCTCCTTGCAGTCCAAGGGACTCTCAAGAGTCTTCTCCAACACCACAGTTCAAAAGCATCAATTCTTTAGTGCTCAGCCTTCTTCACAGTCCAACTCTCACATCCATACATGACCACTGGAAAAACCATAGCCTTGACTAGACGAACCTTTGTTGGCAAAGTAATGTCTCTGCTTTTGAATATGCTATCTAGGTTGGTCATAACTTTCCTTCCAAGGAGTAACTAGATCATAACTAGATTTATAGTTATGAAATACATAGAAGCCAGCCAAGAAGAGAATTCCTGTAATGCTGTTAGTGGATATTATTAATAGTTTTCCAAGAGCACAGATCAGGTCAGAAAAGGGTAGAGAATAGATCTGGGGAGGAATGGATAGGGACAAACAGAGAATAAGTATCACAGCTTCAGAGGATGAAGTGTCTTTTCTTCTTGAACACATCTTGACTTCAAACAGATTTTTAAAAGAAAAGTATGCCAACTTTGTTTTTAATGCACTACTCAGATATCTTGGGATCTTTTTGAAGTCTTGAAACTTTGAAACTAAGAATGACCAGTTTGAAATACACAATGTGAAAACAACAACAATACTGCCAAGTGGGGGGAAACTTTAAAGGAGCACTTTTCATGGTAGACAAATCTACCTTGTTTAGAAATCGGGCCATGCTTAAAGTATCTGGAGAATATTTAGTGTTTTAGTATTCTTTCCTGTTTTTCTGAAATACAAAAGTCCTCTCAATTTATCATTCATTTTGAAAAATAGAAATATTCTTCTTATAAGGAAGATAGTGCAAGTGTACTGGTAGACTAGCACTGATGTTCAACATCTGTATTGAGAGAAAAGCCTGGTATAGAAGGGTTGGTGCCAAATTGCAGGATACATACCCCTGGAGACAGGGCTAACATTAATAATTATCATTTATCAAGTGCTTAATATGCACTAGGCTCTATTTATTATCTTATTTAATTCTACTAACAATTTTGTGATCTATGAGGAAACTAAGATTCAGAGAGGGAGGGGATATATGTATACATATGGCTGATTCACATGGTTGAATGGCAGAAACCAACACAACATTGTAAAGCAATTATACTCTAATTAATAAATTTTTAAAAAAGAGATGAAATGACTTGCCCAAAGTCAATATTCTCTGTGCAGGAATATGAGTCTAGTTTTGCCAGATTTCATGAGTTTTCAAAAGCAGTATAGAATCTAATTTGTGTGAAAGTTGTCTGTGTTTAAATGTACATTAAATTTTTTCTTGCTTTCTGGTATTTAACAAAACCAAACCTCTAAGTCTTAGTTGATAGGCCGTTATGTCTAAACTGTCTTCCATTCAGATGCTAAAACTATATGGTCACCGGAACCTTTATAAATTCCATCCAAAGATATGAGTAACATGAAGAGTTCTAGTTCTTTGGGATGGAAATATTTGGGGCAGGGGAGCCTTTTGCTGCCCATCAAATCATAGGGAGAAAACATATTACTTGTAGTTTCTAGACATTTAGGAGAGAGGGAGTTCTTTCAAGGGAGAAGTCCCTGGAAATATTTTTGTTCTTCCTATAACTATCCTTTCCGAATACCCTAGAGTGGTAAAACTCTCTATTCTATTCAGGACAATATAACAATACATAACCCTGTGTTTCATTACAGCCTAACGATTTACCTAGTTCAGTTAATTCACTACATAACCACGTTATTATATGAACAAAAGCAAAAGGGAGGTTCTTTTCAATTCATGTTAATTCCTTTTTTGCATTTTCCCCACTGACGCTGTAATCACTGGAAGTAGTTTTCATGCACATTAAAGGAGCTCAAGGTCCCTAGTATTGGGAATCATAGTAATAGTTGGTAATTTCTTCCTCTGTAATTTATTCTTTTCATTAGGTTTTCTGTAAGTGCAGAGTGTAGAGCCATAATCTATAGCCCTGGTGGGGAATTTACATTGAGAATGATAAATGTATATGGGAGGAGAGGGTACACATGGAATTGTGAGCACAAAACCATTACAATCCATTGCAGTGGGTGTGAGACATAAGAAACAGAAGGCTTGGTTTGGACAGCTAGGTACAGTGAGTTTGAAGTTATAGCAATACATTAGTCATTTTAGAAGAAAGGTAGCTATATATTCTTTGGTTGTTCCTACAGGCCATTTTTTCCTACCCTCTCTGCTATTACTAAGAGGAAACTAAACATAAAAAGAAAAATATCAAATTTTAACTCCAGCTCCAATGTGTAATTCACATACTATTATATTGAATGAAGAAATGCTTCTGTTTCACCTGTGAAAAATGCTACTGTTTCATATTATAAAATGAAATTTAAAGATTTCACATTTATTTATGAAGCCACATAATTCTGGGGAAATTTGAAGATCAATAAAAGCCCATTTAACTGAAAATAATGTGGAAGAATCAAAGATAAAAGATATGTAAGCAGATTCATTATAGTAACCAAATTGTTAGTGTGGTACACATTATAGTAATATTAACAAGATGCAACTGAAAGGACAGAATTACTAATTCTATCATGGAAAACTGGGTAGGATTTTAAGAGAGGAGTCACTATTTAACCTAAGGTTGAAAAGAAGAATCAGATTTTGCCAGGTCACAAAGGGACAAGGACATTTAGGAAGATATAATTATCTATGATTACATGTGAAAATGCACATGACCTATGCTATACTAGGGCTTATTTTGATGTTTCCCCTCAGTGTAAAATCATCTCAGTGTAAAACTTAGAGTTCTGTGCTAACAAATTTAACCCAACATCATACTGTATCCAAGTGCTGATACAACAATCTATTCTGTTTCTTGGCATTTTGCACAAATACGTGATGTTTAATTTTATTCCGGTTTACTGTGTGCATCATTTTTAAAAAGATTTTATTGAAGTGTAGTTGATTTACAATGTTGTTTTAGTTTAAGGTGTACAGCAAAGTGATTTCATTATGTATATACATATATACTTCATTTAAGATTTGATTCCCATATAGTTCAATACAGAGCACTGAGTAAAGTTCCCTGTGCTATACAGTTGCTTGCTATTAGTTATCTATTATTTATATAATAGTGTATGTATGTCATTATCAGTCTGCCAATTTATCCTCCCCCCCTCTCTCCCTCAGTAACCATGTTTGTTTTCTACATATTTCTGTTTTGTAAATAGGTTCATTTGTATCATGTTTTAGATTCCACATATAAGTGATGTCATGTGGTATTTGTCCTTCTCTGTCTGACTTACTTCATTCAGTATGACAGTCTTTAGGTTTTTCCATGTTGCTGCAAATGGCATTCTTTTTTGTGGCTGAATAATATTCCATTGTGTGTGTGTGTGTGTGTGTGTGTATGTGTGTGTGTGTGCATGTGCGTGTGTATACCACATCTTCTTTATCCATTCCTCAATTGATGGGCATTTAGGTTGCTTCCATGTCTTGGCTATTTTACATAGTCCTGCAATGAACACTGGGGTATATGTATCTTTTTAAATTACATTTTTTTCTGGGTATATGCCCAGGAGTGGGATTTCAGAATCACATAATAGGTCTATTTTTTAGTATTTTAAGGAATCTCCTTTCTGTTCTCCATAGTAGGTCTGCCAGTTTACATTTTCACCAACAGTATAGGAGGATTCCCTTTTTTCCACACCCTCTCTAGTATTTATTGTTTGTACATTTTTGGATGATGGACATTCTGACTGGTGTAAGGTGATACCTCACTGTAGTTTTGAATTGCATTTCTCTGGTAATTAGTGACGTTGAGCATCTTTTCATGTGCCTATTGGCTATTTGTATGTCTTCTTGGAGAAATGTGTAGTTAAAATCTTCTGCCCATTTTTTTTTTATTTCATTTTTTAAAAATTAGAGCATAATTACTTTCCAGTATGGTCATGGCCTTTGCCATACATCAACATGAATCAGTGTTAGGTATACTTATGTTCCCTCCTGGTTGAACCTCCATCCCCATCCCAGCCTTCTGGGCTGTAACAGAACACTGGCTTTGGATTCCCTGGGTGGTGCATACATCAAACTCCTGAGAGTGTTAAAAGCCTAGCTAGGGAGGTCAGAGGTCCCCAAGTGGAAGGAGGAAATAAACTGCAAATGGCAGACTTTTGAGTTTGAGTAAACTCCGGGAGTTTGTGATGGACAGGGAGGCCTGGCGTGTTGCAGTCCATGAGGTCACAAAGAGTGGGACACCACTGAACTACTGAACTGAACTGAATCCTGCGTTGCCATGGTGACACCTGGTTCCACCTGAACTTAACTTTATCTCAAACCTTGAGCTAACCACTGTGCTTTTCTCATGGAAATGTCTTTCTTAAGCTATGTTATTGGACTATGTATTTGCTTGGAAATCTGCCTGTCTTCAAGATTCATGTCAATTGGTTTATGGCCCAGGATGACTCACTTTGTGCCAATCCTTTCTCAAAATGAATGTTGTGGGGAGGGGCCTGCTGCAACTCTCTCAGTTTTGAGGTGTTTCCTTTCTCTAATTTTGCTAATAGGTAGATATGGAATTCCCTTGTAGCTCAGTTGGTTAAGAATCTGCCTGCAATGCAGAAGACTTGGGTTTGATTCCTGGGTCAGGAAGATCCCCTGGAGAAGGAAATGGTAACCCACTCTAGTATTCTTGCTTGGAGAATCTCATGGACAGAGGAGCCTGACAGTCTACAGTCCATGGGGTTGCAAGAGTCAGATAGGACTTAGCGACTAAACCACCACCAATAGGTATATATAACTCCTTGCTAAAAACTAGCAAGGGGGCACTCTTTCTGTCCCCTTCTGATGCCTGTCAGAAGCTTTCACTATCTCTTTTACACTTTACGACAACTTTGCTACATGAAAAACTCTGAGTAATCTAGCCCCATCACTGGTCTCAGAACAAATTCCTCTCCTCAGGAGGCCAGGAATCCTGGCGTCATTCGTGGCTAATAGCAGCAACCTTTCACTTCCACTGGCTTTATATTTTACATATAGTACTATATATGTACATTATACATTTACACCCACCCTCCTCTTCCCCCATTATGTCCTTTTTTAAAAATTTTTTTGTATTGAGTTTCATGACCTGTTTGTATATTTTAGAAATTAATCCCTTGTCTGTTGCTTTGTTTACAAATATTTTCTCTCATTCTGTGGGTTGTTTTTTCATTTTGTTAATGTTTTTTTTTTTTCTTTATGACTCACTTTGAAAGAATCTTTCACAATAGTGTAGTAGTTTATTCCATAGGATTTAATGTTGTATATAGCACTAAAAGAATGATGTCATTTGTATTATAAATAATACATAAATGTCATTATTCCAGTCAGTTAAAATGTATATTGCAATATGTTTTAAGCAATGCTTTAAAGAAAACAGACTTAAGTACCCTGTCATATAATATAATTCACCCAAAGCACATTTGAAGTCATCCAGAATTCTATGCCATTAGTTAACTTATTTATATTTTAGATATATCTATGATATACTAGACACTCTGTTAGGCACATTGGGACAAAAAAGATGAGTCTCTGACCTTAAGGAACTTATAGGAGAAATGAAACAAATACAGGTATCTACAATAGAAGGTTCTTCAGTGTGTGTTAAGAGCCTATTCTAGGTATGGTATAGAAATTGCGTATGTGGAGTGGAAAGGTGATTACTATATACTTGAGTAAATAAGAAATCTTTTAGAAATAAAAAATTCTGTTGTGGTTCCATTAAGGCCAAGGAAAGGAAATAAACTAAATATTAACATCCAAAGGAGAAAAGTGGCCAGCAATCCAATTAAATGAATAGAGTAAGAGATTATACTACTACTGCTCTTTTGACTCAAAGGGGGAAATAAAAAATTACAGCTTAATACATAAAACTTCCCATCAGGAAGTTTCCATAAGCCTCTTATCCTTCTCCATCAGAGGGCAGACAGACTGAAAACCACAATCACAGAAAACTAACCAATCTGATCATGTGGACCACAGACTTGTCTAACTCAATGAAACTATGAGCCATACTGTGTGGGGCCACCAAAGACATATGGGTCATGGTGGAGAGTTCTGACAAAATCTGCTCCACTGGAGAAGGGATGGCAAACCACTTCAGTATTCTTGCCTTGAGAACCCCATGAACACAATGAAAGGCAAAAAAATAGGATACTGAAAGATGAATGCCCCAGGTTAGTAGTTGCCCAATATGCTACTGGAGACCAGTGGAGAAATAACTCCAGAAAGAATGAAAAGACAGAGCCAAAGCAAAACAACAACAACAACAACAAAAAACACACCCAGTTGTGGATGTCACTGGTAATGGAAGTAAAGTGCAATGCTATAAAGAGCAGCACTGCATAGGAATGTTAGGTCCAGTAATCAAGGCAATTTGAAAGTGGTAAAACAAGAGGTGGCAAGAGTGAACATCGACATTTTAGTAATCAGCAAACTAAAATGGACTGCAAGGTGTGAATTGAACTCAGATGACCATTATATCTACTACTGTGGGCAAGAATCCCTTAGAGAAATGGAGTAGCCATCATAGTCAAAAAAAGAATTTTTTAAGAGAATTTTTTTTGCATTGGTCATAGCAAACACTCTTTTACAACAAACCAAGAGATAACTGTACACATAGACCTTACCACATGGTCAATACTGAAATCAGATTGATTATGTTCTTTGCAGCCAAAGATGGAGAAGCTCGATACAGTCAGCAAAAGCAAGACCAGGAGCTGACTGTGGCTCAGATCATGAACTCCTTATTGCCATTCTGACTTAAATTAAAGAAAGTGGGGAAAACCACTAAACCATTCAGGAATGACCTAAATCAAATCCCTTATTATACAGTGGAAGTGAGAAGTAGATCCAAGGGATTATATCTGATAGACACAGTGCCTGAAGAACTATGGACAGAGGTTTATGACAGTGTACAGGAGGCAGGAATCAAGACCATCCCCAAGAAAAGGAAATGCAAAAAGGCAAAATGGTTGTCTGAGGAGGCCTTAAAAATAGCTGTGAAAAGAAAAGAAGCTAAAGGCAAAGGAGAAAAGGAAAGTTATAAGCATCTGAATGCAGAGTTCCAAAGGATAGCAAGGAGAGATAAGAAAGCCTTCCTCAGAGATCAATGCAAAGAAATAGAGGAAAACAATAGAATGGGAAAGACTAGAGATTTCTTCAAGAAAATTAGAAATACCAAGGGAAAATTTCATGCAAAGATGGGCACTATATAGGACAGAAATGGTTATGGACCTAACAGAAGCAGAAGATATTCAGAAGTGGCAAGAATACACAGAAGAACTATACAAAAAAGATCTTCATGACCAGATAACCACGATGGTGTGATCACTCACCTAGAGCCAGATAGCCTGGAATGTGAAGTCAAGTGGGCCTTAGGAAGCATCATTATGAACAAAGCTAGTGGAGGTGATGGAATTCCAGTTGAGCTATTCCAAATCCTGAAAGATGATGCTGTGAAAGTGCTGCACTCAATATGCCAGAAAATTTGGAAACCTCAGCAGTGGCCAAAGGACTGGAAAAGATCAGTTTTCATTCCAATCCCAAAGAAAGGCAATACCAAAGAATGCTCAGACTACCCCACAGTTGCACTCATCTCACACGCTAGTAAAGCAAAGTTCAAAATTCTCCAAGCCAGGCTTCAACAGTACATGAACTGTGAACTTCCAGATGTTGAAGCTGGTTTTAGTAAAGGCAGAGGAACCAGAGATCAAATTGTCAACATCTGTTGGGTCATTGAGAAAGCAAGAGAGTTCCAGAAAAACATCTAACTCTGCTTTATTGACTATGCCAAAGCCTTTGACTGTGTGGATTGCAACAAACTGTGGAAAATTCTTAACAAGATGGAAAAACCAGACCACCTGACCTGTCTCTTGAGAAATCTGTATACAGGTCAGGAAGCAACAGTTAGAACTGGTCATAGAACAATAGACTGGTTCCAAATCTGGAAAGGAGTATGTCAAGGCTGTATATTGTCACCCTGCTTATTTAACTTATATGCAGAGTATATCATGAGAAATGCTGGGCTGGATGAAGCACAAGCTGGAATGAAGATTGCCGGGCAAAATATCAATAACCTCAGATATGCAGATGACATCACACTTATGGCAGAAAGCGAAGAAGAACTAAAGAGCCTCTTTAGTGAAAGTGAAAGAGGAGAGTGAAAAAGTTGGCTTAAAGCTCAACATTCAGAAAGCCAAGATCATGGCATCTGGATCCATCACTTCAGGGTAAATAGATGGGTAAAGAATAGAGACAGTGACAGAATTTATTTTGGGGGACTCCAAAGTCACTGAAGATGGTGACTGCAGCCTTGGAGTTAAAAGACGCTTGCTCTATGGAAGAAAAGCTATGACCAATGTAGACAGCATATTAAAAAGCAGAGACATTACTTTGCCAACAGAAGTCCATCTAGTCAAATCTATTGCTTTTCCAGTAGTCGTGTATGGATTTGAGAGTTAAACTATAAAGAAAGCTGAGCACCGAAGAATTGATGCTTTTGAACTGTGGTGTTGAAGTCTCTTGAGTGTCCCTTGAACTGCAAGGATATCCGACTAGACCATCCTAAAGGAAGTCAGCCCTGAATATTCACTGGAAGGACAGATGTTGAAGTTGAAAATCCAGTACTTTGGCCGCCTGATGTGAATAACTGACTCATTTGAAAAGACCCTGGAAAGATGCTGGAAAGATTGAAGGTGGGAAGAGAAGGGGCTGACAGAGGATGAGATGGTTGGATGGTATCATTGACTCAATGGACATGATTTTGAGTAAACTCTGGGAGTTGGTGTTGGGCTGAGAGGCCTGGCATGCTGCAATCCATGGGGTTGTGAAGAGTCAGACATGACTGAGCAGCTGAACTGATCTAATATAAAACTTTTAAGTGAATGCCTCTATTTCAAGCACTGAACTAGGCACTTTATATCTGTTATCTCAATTCTCAGAACAGCTCTGGAAGGTAGATAGTAGATGTTATCTCCCTTCTAATGTTGGAATTGAGACCTTAAGTCAAGTTTAACTCAAAGGCTGACTTAATACCACCATCAATAACTTACTTGTGCAGGTAGAATTAGCAACATAAAGTGAGAGGCTGTGTGTTGTACTGTGATGAACGTGAAATCAGCCCTTCTGACTTCCAAATGCTGGCTTTGCCAGATAGAATCTAATGTATCACTCTCAGTTCATTTCAGTTCAGTTGGTCAGTCATGTCTGACTCTGCAACCCCATAGACAATATACAGCCTTGACATACTCCTTTCCCGATTTGGAACCAGTCTTTAGTTCCATATCTAGTTCTAACTGTTGCTTCCTGACCTGTATACAGATTTCTCAAGAGGCAGATCAGGTGGTCTGGTATTCCCATCTCTTGAAGAATTTTCCATAGTTTGTTGTGATCCACACAGTCAAAGGCTATGGCACAGCCAATAAAGCAGAGGTAGATGTTATTGTGGAACTCTCTTTCTTTCTCAATGATCCAATGGATGTTGGCAATTTGATCTCTGGTTCCTCTGCCTTTTCTAAAACCAGCTTGAACATCAGGAAGTACACAGTTCATGTACTGTTGAAGCCTTGCTTGTAGAATTTTGAGCATTACTTTACTAGCATGTGAGATGAGTGCAATTGTGCAGTAGTTTGAGCATTCTTTGGCATTGCCTTTCTTTGGGATTGGAATGAAAACTGACCTTTTCCAGCCCTATGGCCACTGCTGAGGTTTCCAAATTTGCTGGCATATTGAGTGCAGCACCTTCACAGCATCATCTTTCAGGATTTGGAATAGCTCAACTGGAATTCCATCACCTCCACTAGCTTTGTTTGTAGTGATGCTTTCTAAGGCCCACTTGACTTCACATTCCAGGCTATCTGGCTCTAGGTGAGTGATCACACCATCGTGGTTATCTGGTCATGAAGATCTTTTTTGTATAGTCCTTCTGTGTATTCTTGCCACCTTTTAATATCTTCTGCTTCTGTCAGGTCCATACCATTTATGTCCTTTACCGTGCCTATCTTTGCATGAACATGTGTCACTCTAGGAAGGTTTGTTAATCTATCCAAGGCACCATATATATCTCTCCATGCATGCTAAGTCTCTGTAGTTGTGTCAACTCTTTGTGACCCCCCCTGGACTTAGCCCACCAAGTTCCTTCTCTCCATGGGATTCTCCAGGCAAGAATACTGATGTGGGTTGCCATTTCTTTCTCCACCATATATATCTCTAAGCTCATGTTTGTAATGGGAATATTGTGGTCATTTCACAACATAATGATTTAGTTTAAATACAAATCATAGTGATATATAGTAGTTTTTTACACTTATGTAGAGATGTTTAATATAGTACTTAACAAAATGAATTGACTCTCCTCTCTTTCTGCTCATCCACAGAAGAAGGTAATGAAGATATAATGTCCCACTAATCCCCTATCATAAGGAAATTGATAGCAAAGGCTTTATATAGAGAGAACAATGGAGATGACTGCAAATGTTTGCAGATGAGCACAGAGAGAGGAACAAAAATCTGAAACTATGTGTAATCATGTCAATGTGCATATTATGATACCTTCATGTACACAACAGTGTATATGTGAGAGGAAACAATGAATGAGAGTTAAAATGTGATATCAGCATATAGGTAGCACAGAAGAGAAGCTAAATCATATTTAAGAGAAAAATGGTTTCCACAGCAGCAGGACTTTATGTATAATCTAAATGAAAGTATTACTGTAAGTTAAAAGAAAGTCTGCAGCAATCAGTAGGAGCAATTGTTAGGCGTGAAGCATGGGATATATGCAAGGAGACATAGAATGACACGGTTTACCAAGGCACTATGACAGGCTGATCCAAACATCCAGTCTCCACGGCATGGGAATCCATACTACAGAAGTAACTACTTAGTGACTCCTAAGTAGATCTTTCCTACTGATTTACACTTAGGCTTTTTCCAGTATTTTGCTGTTACAAAGAGTGCTGTAGTAGTGAACATCCTGTTGCATGTCTCTCTTTCCACATATGTAAGTGTATAATCCAGGTTTAATGACGAATACTTATGAAAATTAAATGAGCACTAGGTCCTTTCCGTATGTTTGCTGCTGCTGCTGCTAAGTCGCTTCAGTCGTGTCCGACTCTGCGACCCCATAGAGGACAGCCCACCAGGCTCCCCCATCCCTGGGATTCTCCAGGCAAGAACACTGGAGTGGGTTGCCATTTCTTTCTCCAATGCATGAAAGTGAAAAGTGAAAGTGAAGTCGCTCAGTCATCTCCAACTCCTAATGATGAATATTTATGAAAATTAAATGAGCACTAGGTCCTTTCCATATGTTTGCTGCTGCTGCTGCTAAGTCGCTTCAGTCGTGTCCAACTCTGCGACCCCATGGACTACAGCCCACCAGGCCCCTCCGTCCATGGGATTTTCCAGGCAAGAGTACTGGAGTGGGGTGCCATTGCCTTCTCCGTTCCATATGTTTAGTACTATGTTATAGAAAAGAAGGTTTATGCTATTAAAGAATTTCTAATATGGCTGCAGAGTTAAATCTAACATATATGACCAGTATAGATCACCATGTAAAGAAGCGGCAAGTCATCAGATTGTTACTACTCGAGGGATTCGGAGGTGCCATGGGGGTGAGGAAAGCTTTGTATTATCTAAGCTCTCTTAAATTCTAAAACTAAGGTAGACCTTTGCCTAAATATTGGAAGCTCCCAACACTGTAAATTTCCTGTTAACCTCATAATGAAATTCTGTTCCAGATAGCTGACCTCTGTAATTTTCTAAGTAGAATAATAAAAATAATTTTCTCATAAGGTAAAAAATGCAACTAGCTTGACTGTCAGTTAAATATATGGGGCACCAGACTTGAGTGGCTAGAGACCAAATTTTCATAGGTACTGTTCACATCTTCTGATCCTTCTAAACATCTCACATAGAGAACCCTGATGAATTTATCAAAAATCAGGGTAAATTTTAGACATTAAATAACATCTAAAGGCCACAGTTAAATTCACCCATTCCAGTACATTTTAGTTTGCTGATTCCTATGGGTGAATTTAACTCAGATGACAATTATATCTACTACTGAAAGCAGGAATCCCTCAGAAGAAATGGAGTAGCCATCCTGGTCAACAAAAGAGTCCAAAATGCAGTACTTGGATGCAATCTCAAAAATGACAGAATGATCTCTGTTCGTTTTCAAGGCAAACCATTCAATATCACAGTAATCCAAGTCTATGCCCCAACCAGTAACACTGAAGAAGCTGAAGTTGAATGATTCTATGAAGACCTACAAGACCTTTTAGAACTAACACCCAAAAAAAGATTTCCTTTTCATTCTAGGGGACTGGAATGCAAAAGTAGGAGGTCAAGAAACACCTGGAGTAACAGGCAAAGTTGACCTTGGAATATGGAATGAAGCAGGGCAAGGACTAATAGAGTTTTGCCAAGAAAATGCACTGGTCATAGCAAACACCCTCTTCCAACAACACAAGAGAAGACCCTACACATGGACATCACCAGATGGTCAACACTGAAATCAGATTGATTACATTCTTTGCAGCCAAAGATGGAGAAGCTCTATACAGTCAGCCAAAACAAGACCAGGAGCTGACTGTGGCTCAGATCATGAACACCTTATTGCCAAATTCAGACTTAAATTGAAGAAAGTAGGGAAAACCACTAGACCATTCAGGTATGACCTAAATCAAATCCCTTATGATTATACAGTGGAAGTGAGAAATAGATTTAGGGACTGGATCTGATAGATAGAGTGCCTGGTGAACTATGGAATGAGGTTCGTGACATCATACAGGAGACAGGGATCAAGACCATCCCCATGGAAAAGAAATGCAAAAAGCAAAATGGCTGTCTGGGGAGGCCTTACAAATAGCTCTGAAAAGAAGAGAAGTGAAAAGCAAAGGAGAATAGGAAAGATATAAGCATCTGAATGCAGAGTTCCAAAGAATAGCAAGAAGAGATAAGAAAGCCTTCCTCAGCGATCAATGCAAAGAAATAGAGGAAAACAACAGAATGGGAAAGACTAGAGATCTCTTCAAGAAAATTAGAGATACCCAGGGAACATTTCATGCAAAGATGGGCTGGATAAAGGACAGAAATGGTATGGACCTAACAGAAGCAGAAGATATTAAGAAGAGGTGACAAGAATACACAGAAGAACTAATCAAAAAAGATCTTCACAACCCAGATAATCATGATGGTGTAATCACTCACCTAGAGCCAGACATCCTGGAATGTGAAGTCAAGTGGGCCTTAGAAAGCATCACTACAAACAAAGCTAGTGGAGGTGACAGAATTCCAGTTCAGCTATTCCAAATCCTGAAAGATGAGGCTGTGGAAGTGCTGCACTCAATATGCCAGCAAATTTGGAAAACTCAGCAGTGGCCACAGGACTGGAAAAGGTCACTTTTCATTCCAATCCCCAAAAAAGGCAATGCCAAAGAATGCTCAAACTACTGCACAATTGCACTCATCTCACATGCTAGCAAAGTAATGCTCAAAATTCTCCAAGCCAGGCTTCAGCAATACGTGAACCATGAACTTCCAGATGTTGAAGCTGGTTTTAGAAAAGGCAGAGGAACCAGAGATCAAATTACCAACATCTGCTGGATCATCAAAAAAGCAAGAGAGTTCCAGAAAAACATCTATTTCTGCTTTATTGACTATGCCAAAGCCTTTGACTGTGTGGATCACAATCAACTGTGGAAAATTCTGAAAGAGATGGGAATACCAGACCTGATCTGCCTCTTGAGAGATTTGTATGCAGGTCAGGAAGCAACAATTAGAACTAGACATGGAACAACAGACTGGTTCCAAATAGGAAAAGGAGTATGTCAAGGCTGTATATTGTCACCCTGCTTATTTAACTTATATGCAGAGTACATCATGAGAAACGCTGGACTGGAAGAAGCACAAGCTGGAATCAAGATTGCTGGGAGAAATATCAATAACCTCAGATATGCAGATGACACCACCCTTATGGCAGAAAGTGAAGAGGAACTAAAAAGCCTCTTGATGAAGGGGAGAGGGGAGAGTGAAAAAATTGGCTTAAAGCTCAACATTTAGAAAACGAAGATCATGGCATCTGGTCCCATCACTTCATGGGAAATAGATGGGGAAACAGTGGAAACAGTGTCAGACTTTATTTTTTTGGGCTCCAAAATCACTGCAGATGGTGACTGCAGCCATGAAATTAAAAGATGCTTACTCCTTGGAAGGAAAGTTATGACCAACCCAGATAGCATATTCAAAAGCAGAGACATTACTTTGCCAACAAAGGTCTGTCTAGTCAAGGCTATGGTTTTTCCTGTGGTCATGTATGGATGTGAGAGTTGGACTGTGAAGAAGGCTGAGTGCCGAAGAATTGATGCTTTTGAACTGTGGTGTTGGAGAAGACTCTTGAGAGTCCCTTGGACTGCAAGGAGATCCAACCAGTCCATTCTGAAGGAGATCAGCCCTGGGATTTCTTTGGAAGGAATGATGCTAAAGCTGAAACTCCAGTACTTTGGCCACCTCATGTAAAGAGTTGACTCATTGGAAAAGACTCTGATGCTGGGAGGGATTGGGGGCAGGAGGAGAAGGGGACGACAGAGGATGAGATGGCTGGATGGCATCACCGACTCGATGGGCGTGAGTCTGAGTGAACTCCAGGAGTTTGTGATGGACAGGGAGGCCTGGCGTGCTGCAATTCATGGGGTCGCAAAAAGTCAGACATGACTGAGCGACTGAACTGAACTGAACTGAAAGGCCACAGTAACAACAATAACATGTACTACCAATATCTTCTCTGCATGTGTGTGTGTCTGTCTGTCGCTCTCTAACACACAGACAAACACAGCTTATTTTAATCCTTATAACAGAATTTTTGGTAGGGAGATACTCTTATTATCTCATTTTTACTTAGAAACTGAGAATTTAGAGAATATAAGTGGTTCAACTAGCAATTGCAGTGCTACTGGCTCAAAATTTTATTATATTGTGATTCATCTTTATTGTGTTTATTAAATTTGAGATAAAAGAGAGGAGATGCCTTGATCAACTGGAGAACAAAGGAATACATAATTTGCCTTGCTCACTTTATTTTCATTGTGGCGAATATTGAGGTGCCAGAGTTACTTTTGAGACAAGCATCTTTATTTCTACACAGCACTGCAAACGGGGATATTCAGGCTAATTTTGCCTTAGTATTTTTTTTTAATTTTATTTTATTTTTAAACTTTACATAATTGTACTAGTTTTGCCAAATATCGAAATGAATCCGCCACAGGTATACATGTACTCCCCATCCTGAACCCTCCTCCCTCCTCCCTCCCCATACCATCCCTCTGGGTCGTCCCAGTGCACTAGCCCCAAGCATCCAGTATCGTGCATCGAACCTGGACTGGCATCTCATTTCATACATGATATTTTACATATTTCAATGTCATTCTCCCAAATCTTCCCACCCTCTCCCTCTCCTACAGAGTCCATACGACTGTTCTAGACATCAGTGTCTCTTTTGCTGTCTCGTACACCGGGTTATTGTTGCCTTAGTATTTTAAGGAAGAAAGTGATAATATTATGCTAGTTAAAAGCAGGGTCCCTGGAGCAGTTTTGTACCTGGATTTTTAACATCAGCCTATCATTTATTATCAGTGTAACCTTGATCAAGTTACTTGAACTCCTTAGTTTCTTCATTTGTGAAATGGAATCAGTAGTACTTACCTCTTAAGAGGTAAGTATATATATGTGTGGAAATAAATGACATGATGTGTTTTAAGTGTTAGTGCAATACTTGGATCATAAAAAGTAATCGGAAAGTGTTAGCTGTTATCATTCTCACCTTGACTGCATTTCCAGGTAATAAATTTGCTTAGAGTAGTGGCTCCACAACTTGAGGGTGTATAAGCATCCCTTGGAAAGATTTTTCAAGCACAGATTACTGGGCTCCACACCCGGGTCTACTGATTGAGTAGTACTCAAGTGAATCTGAATATTAGTATTTCTAACAAGTTTCCCATGATATAGATGCTGCTTGTCCAGGTCCCACACTTTGAGAATCAGTGGCATAGAGTATGGTGTTAATCAAAGCTAGATAATAGCTGTGGCCTTAAATTTTTGGCTAGTTTTTATTGGTTCTCCATCATCTAACAAGCTGCTCTCCTTAGAAAAAAGTCAGATCTCTCAGAGGTAGCCAATCACCTGGGCAGCTTCATGGTTACCACTCACTGCATCAAATTTCAAAGAAGTGAAATTTGAAAGTAGAGAATAAGGGAATTCATCAACAACCTTAATCCTGATTATTTGTGGGTAGTGAGATTATAAATGCTTTAAATTTCTTTTAATACTAAAATATTTTCAACACTGTTACACTGAAGTCCTATTGATTTTTATAGTCTGAGAGGATTTATTAAAAAATATAGCTTATTTAAGAGGTTAATCAGGAATATCAATTCTGTGAGAAAACTGATGTGACTTTTAACCATTTATACCAGTAAAACCTCACAGCATGTAACTTTATTCAGAATGCCCCACCTGAGACACTCATTTCTTGGCTTTCCCTTATCTCAAACACAACTCTCAAAGAGTTCATTGTAACACATACAGAGTTACAATATAGAGAACACCATTCTCAGCATGTAGGCTGCTATTTCAATGATTCAATGAACTTGTATTTTTACTCTTTATTTTGAAAATATTTGTTATCCCTTTAGCAACTTTAGTGTTGAGTCTATTATTTAGACAGAGTCTTCTCTTTTTGAATTATAAGTACCATGAATATGTATTTAGCATGAAACAGTGGGTTTGTAATAAAATGATGATCCTATTACATTTCAACAAATGGTTCCTGATAAACTAAACTATGAAGACAGTGCTTGGCTTGAATGTATAAACCAGGTGGCACAGGCTTCCCTGCTGATTGCATTTGTTTCTCTAAACCATTCCTGGGAATTCATTAGGGAACATTTGCTACAAAACAGCATTGAATGAGAGTAGATAGAATTTAAAAAATCATAGAAGCCCAATGTAATTGGTCAACTTATTAGAAAAAATTTACTGGTTATCTGTTGTGTATTTCAGAGAAGGCAATGGCACCCCACTCCAGTACTCTTGCCTGGAAAATCCCATGGACGAGGAGCCTGGTAGGCTGCAGTCCATGAGGTCGCTAAGAGTCGGACACGACTGAGCAACCTCACTTTCACTTTTCACTTTCATGCTTTGGAGAAGGATATGGCAACCCACTCCAGTGTTCTTGCCTGGAGAATCCCAGGGATGGGGGAGCCTGATGGGCTGCTGTCTATGGGGTCACACAGAGTCAGACATGACTGAAGTGACTTAGCAGCAGCAGCATAGTGTATTTAGCTCTATACTAGGTGATGTGTGGTTACTTGAATAATTAATTTTGTATGCTGATTGGGAGATTTGTGTTATAAACTGTCTAACATACAGAGTAAGTAGCAGAGACAATAAATACTTTACAGGTTTAAAGACATTTTTTATCTATCCAAGGACAAATCCATTAACTACTTGATATATCAGTTTCCTTATCTGTTAAACAATGGATACGAATAGTTCTATTCACATGGTTGTTATGAAGATTAAGTGACTTAATATGTGTAAAATTCCTAGTTCTGTGTCTAGCATTTATTTGTTCAATAATACAGGTATTAATAGAGAGTGGAAGATGTCTTTAGCATTCTGGAACTCTAAATGCCTGCCTTTCCCATAACTCTTTTCTGAGTCAAAAGCTATTTATGTATATAGTTATGGAGTCTTATGCTATTTGACTCTGCTTCCAACATTATTTTATTTATCAATGTCTGTATCCATAATTGTTCTTATATAGTATATCAGGTATGTGACTTCTGGTATACAAAAGGGATTTTTCACTTAACTGGAAGAAATAATGTCTGTATTTCAAGACTCTTGGGCCATTGTCATCTTTCTAGAATTGAGTAACACTGATGCTATGTTCATTCGTGTTTAAGCCAACACTTACATCTAGTCCTTGCCCAAAATGCTCAGAAATTTTACCTGCCACCCATGATTTTGATATATGGATTTTTTATTCATCAGGAGAAAAATTGCTCTTGCAGGCAGGCATTAGCCCTGATAGGCCTCTTTTATGATGTTGGAACTAGTACAGATTACTGTGTACCTTTTCATGGGTAAGACAGCTGAAATCTTAAATATGAAGCTTGCTACGTGCTTTACTAGGGAAAAAAAAGGTAAATACAATTCCTGTATTTTCCCCCTTTCAGTAATCTTGACTCTGATTTAACATGGATATATTTTGCCTCTGTATTCACTGTCAAAACCTCTTACCCTGTGATGTGTTAGATATCGAACAGATGTATGTGCCATCTAATATATGTATCTAATAGATGTATGTACCATCATGATGCTTCCTAAGATTGCTGCCTACTCTGCAGCTTGTGTCGAAAGGCTAAGTCTGGAACTGGAAATTATTTTCTGATTCCAAATTTGTTATGGTTATTAGACTTTGTAATTATGGTTTACAAGCCATTGGAAGTCCAGGCTTATTACCCTTTTGTGTGTGTGTGTGTGTGTGTGTGTGTGTGTGATGGCTATAACAAACTGGTTTCCAGGTTGCCACAGTATGGCTGATTTGGAATATTAAAACTTTGTACATATTTGTTTTCTGAATTTACTGAGACCGCTAATATGATACTGAAAAGGAGTAGAAATTAAAATTGTGAAAGAAGAAAGTAGATTATGGGAGAAAAACACAGAAGAGAAAAAGAAAGGAGAAGGAAAACAGAAGTATGGGAAAAGAGACAAATAGAAACTAATATGATATAACTAAATCTATATATAGGAGGATTACAGTGAATTTAGATGGAATAAATTTTCCAGGTAAAAGACAAAGTTTGGCAGGACAGAATGTTCAAAAATGCAACCATATGGTATTTATCAGAAACAGTGCTAAAACCTAAGGACACAGAAATGCTTGAATGTTTTAAAAAGTCTAAAACATTTTTAAAATGCCAGTAAGATACTTGGAAAAATAATGCTAGGGTGATTATTTTAATACCAGCCAAAATAGACTTTAATTAAAAGAAATCTAAAGAGAGAAGTAAAAACACAGAAGTAAGGAATAAGTTCCTTAGCAAGACTGAGCACTTCTAAACTTGAATGCACCTAATAACACAAGTTCTATATAAAATAATGAAAAAAATGGAAAGAGGTGGAAAAATTCAAAAATAGGATGATTTTAGCACAGTTATCTCTATTTTATAATTCAAAGAGATTTCTAAAATAGTTATAAATTTTCTATAGTCCTATATTTACATACAAATAAACAATCTAATTGACATGTTTTTTATGTGTGTGACTGGGAAAAAAGCTGCATTTATTAACTGCAGAATATTCATTCTTTTCAACTCTGCATGGAACATATTCGAGAATTCATTATGTTCTTGTCATGAAACAAGTTACTAAAGAGTTCAAAGTAACATAAAGGGCACATTGAGGGCCAAAATACAAATTAGAAATTAATAATAAAAATGTATGTATGTGTACCTCTTGTTACACCTCTTATGCTCTCTTTTTAAAAATTCTTTCCTCCACCAGAACACTTTCCCCCAGTTTCTTTCTTTCTGCAGATGCAAAAGTGAGCACCACCAGGTAGGGGAAGAATAAAGCAATGGTGTAGAAAAATAGAATACATTTTATTCTCTTTTCTGCTTTCCCCTTTTAGGTCCTTTGTGATGGAATTACTGGAGAGGGGATATCCTCTTGCAGTTCTTTAGAGATAGTGGAAGTGTTAGGAAAAGTTAACCTAACTGTAATAGGGAAATTAAACAATTAAGCAGTGTTTGTTTTTTTTTCTTATTGTCGTTGACTATGAGATCTGTAGGATTTTGAAAACCAAAGGTAGACAGTTTAAAGAAGCATGTGTTCATAGTAAGAACACAGTGAACACAATTCCTTTGAGAAAGTAACTGTATTTATTTGCCTTGAGACTTTTTGTATCTGACATTTGTGAATTGATGAATTTCCCATGCTCACCCTTTCTCTTAATGCTTTATCAAATTCTTAAAAGATGTCTACCAGGATGTCTTCCATTTTTTTTTTTTCTTCAAATGTATGGCTTGAGTCAGGAGACATTTCCCCATCTCCTTTGGATGTCATCTTTCTTGTTAAAATCCAGAGAAAGATATTACTTATCTTTGTGGATATTATATAGACAGTAGCAATGTATACTGATTTACACTTGTGAAGCTCAGCTTTCTCCTAGTAACTCAGCACCCACCTACATTCTGCAGCAAATTTCAGCCTTCCAGTCTTATTATGCCCCCTGTATGTTTCAAGGGGCTAAATGATAACTATTCGACTACTTTGGAGATGCTGCTGTGGCGGCTTTCCAGCTTTTGGTGTCTGTGGATGTCCAGATGCCCCCTTCTAGTCCACCAGGAGTTCAGTTGTGGAAGCAAGACTCCTCTTTCTCCAGGGGCTTACAGCCTTCATAAATTAAACAGGCCCAATTTGCTGCAGATCCTTCTTTTAGCTAATATATTCATCCATGGTTCCTGTGTAAAACTTTGCTCCACCTCCACCTAGCTTTTGCTTAAACAGCCCCTCTACAGCTCATAGGTGTCTTTTATACAAATTCTATCAGTGGTAAATGAGGGATTTGAGTTGTTTCTCTCCTTTGCTTTTTGTGACAATCCTGAATGTAGAGAATGTTGCCTAAAGTATTCACTGTCCCTGTATCTGGTAGTCTTACCTTGATGAGACCAGTTCACTAAGGGAATCAGTTTCAGATGTGTTTCTAATTAAATGATCTCTAGCTCTCTGGTATAACCGATAGAAAGAGCTGTCTTATTTTCTGTCTGGTTCAGATCATTGTATTATGCTGTCTGTGAGTTATTTGAAAGAACAGTGGAAGCGTTCACAGTTGGAGAAAAAGATATGCTATGCATCCGAATGGATTATAATGTATTAACCAAAAGGGGTGGGTAATGTTTTCAAAATATATACCTTGGAGTCATGTCTTGAGGAAGAAAAAGTAGTAACTGGGATGGCCTTAGAGAAAAATGATTATAGGGAGATAAGATAAACAGGAAAATGAGAAAACTTAGATGTACTGAGTCAGCAATGCTGCTAAAGAAATCAAACCTGGGAGGCCCTACACAGTATGCAAAGGGGGCTGTCAGATATAAGTATAAGATACATACTTGTCTTTTAAATAGATCATCATGGCTGTTGTATGTGGAGTAGACCATGGTGGGTGATAAAGGTGGAAGAAAAGTCACCAGTTAGGGAGTTATTAAGTGATTCAAGGGACTTCCCTAGTACCTAAGTGGTAAAGAATCTGCCTGCTGATGCAGTAGATATGGATTCGATCCCTGGGTCAGGAAGATCGCCTGGAGAAGGAAATAGCAACCCATCCCAGTATTCTTACTTGGGAAATCCCATGGACAGAGGAGCCTGGTGGTCTACAGTCTATGGGATCGCAAATGAGTCAGACACGACTTAGCAAATAAACAACAAGTAATCCAAGAGAAATTATGGTTGCTTGTACTAGAGTGGTCGGAGAAGGCAATGGCACCCCACTCCAGTACTCTTGCCTGGAAAATCCCATGGACAGAGGAGCCTGGTAGGCTGCAGTTCATGGGGTTGCTAAGAGTCAAACACGACTGAGCGACTTCCCTTTCACTTTTCACTTTCATGCATTGGAGAAGGAAATGGCAACCAATTCCAGTGTATCTTGCTTGGAGAATCCCAGGGATAGGGGAGCTTGGTGGGCTGCCGTCTATGGGGTCACACAGAGTCGGACATGACTGAGGCGACTTAGCAGCAGCAGCAGTACTAGAGTGGTACAGGTGGTAACAGATTCTGTATAGTTTGAAAGCAGAACTTGCAGGAGTTGCTGACTGACTGGATGTGGAGTGTGAAAGAAAGAGAAGCCAAGAATAATGCCAAGGATTTTGGCTTGAGTGAAGTTGCCGTTAGTTCAGTTCAGTTCAGTCACTCAGTCATGTCTGACTCTTTGAGACCCCATGAACCACAGCTAGGCCTCCCTGTCCATCACAGACTCCTGGAGTGCACCCAAACCATGTCCATTGAGTTGGTGATGCCATCCAACCATCTCATCCTCTGTCGTCCCCTTCTCCTCCTGCCCTCTACCTTTCCCAGCATCAGGGTCTTTTCCAACGAGTCAGCTCTTTGCTTCAGGTATGGCAAAATGATTCTAAGATGACCCCATGTGGTTTGGGCCTACTGGTATTCACGCCTTCATGGGATCACCTCCTCTTGAGTGTGGGAGGGACCAGTAACTGCTTCTAACCAATATAATATGGCAAAAATGATAGGAAGTGACTTCTATGACTATATAAGATGATCACTTCCATACTATTAGGAGACCCTTTCCCTTGCTGGCTTTGATGAAGTGAGCAGATACAGTAGAGAAGTCCATGTGGCAATGAACTGAGGCTTACTTCAACCAGATAGCCAGAAAATATCTGAATTCTGTAAACAGACACAGGAGCTTGGGAGTGGATCCTGTGTTATTAAACTTTCAGGTGAGACCTGAGACATGACTGACACTTTGAAAGTGAAAGTGCAAGTGCAAGTCACTCATTCGTGTCTGACTCTTTGTGACCCAATGGACTATACAGTCCTGGAATTCTCCAGACCAGAATACTGGAGTGGGTAGCCTTTCCCTTCTTCAGGAGATCTTCCCAACTCAGGGATCAAACCCAGGTCTCTCACATTGCAGGCAGATTCTTTACCAGCTGAGCCATAAGGGAAGCCTGACAAAAGACTCTGAAATCCGAATACTCAGCTAAGCCATGTTTTGACCCAAAGGAACTATGAAATAATAAATATGTGTTATGTTACACTATTAAGTATGTTGTAAATTTTTATGCATCAGTATATACCCGATGTAGCGAGGAAAAAAAGCCTGGTGTTGAACCAGGTTTGTGGAAGTAGAGGTCAGCAATTGCATACTGAATGTGCTGAGTTTGAGAAATCTATTAAACATTGAGGTAAACACATTTTATTTGTAAGTCTGGAATTTAAGGGAGAAATGTGAAAGGATGATATAAATTTGGTAATCAACAACATATAGATGGGCTTTGAAAACATGAAAATAGATGAGATCATTACCGAGTGAATGTAGAGAAAGCAGCAATCCAGGGATTGAGCCCTGGGACGCTCCAAAGTTAGTAAGACGGAGAGAAAAGGAAGAACTACAAAATGTTGACTTGCAATGGTCAGTGAGATAGAAAGAAAAGCAAAATAGTATGCTATCCTAGAAACCAATTTAACAATGTTTCCAGGAGAAAGGAGTGGTATATACTGCTGTTATGTCAAAAAAGAGGACTGAGAATTGACTGTTAGAATTAGTAACATGAAAATCATTGAAATAAATTGTGTAGCTAATTGAATCAATTGTGGATTGAATTCAAGAGAAAAATGAGTAAAAAAGGATTGCTTGTGGCATGAACAGCTATTAATATTTTGGTGAATATTCCTACTTAGTGAAAGCAGAGAAATGGGGCAGTAACTGGTGAAGGGTTGTGGGCTCTATAGACAAGTTTTTTGTTTTTGTTTTTCCTGATATATAAATAAAATGATTTCTATGATTCAGCAGGGACAATAGATGGATGATGTAATAGAGAGAGGATGAGGCTGAAATACGTCTTTTGAGTAGGCAAGATGAGATTGGATCTAATGAATAAGGGAATTGATTGATCTAAGCAATATGGACAAGTAAATAATTTTCATAATAAATAATCATTTTATGAATAAATTATTTTATTTTATAAATTAATCCTTTTTATAATAAAATAAGAGAAAGAACGAGTATGGTTGACCCTTGAACAAGGTTTACTAGGTAAACCCTTGTCTGTTCATTGGTTTTCTCAACAGTCCATCTTTCAGAATCCTTAGAGGTCAATCTCCACAAAGGCTGATATCTCTACAACCCATTTTGCTAGTCACAGTTGTCCTAAGTGTTGCCTTGCTGCTGGTTGCAGAACAGGAGAGTGTTCTATGAAATCTGGAAAGTGCTGGCAGAATTAAAACGTCCCTATTTAACTTGAGTTGGACTGTGAAGAAGGCTGAGCGCTGAAGAATTGATGCCTTTGAACTGTGGTGTTGGAGAAGACTCTTGAGAGTCCCTTGGACTGCAAGGAGATCCAACCAGTCCATTCTGAAGGAGATCAGCCCTGGGATTTCTTTGGAGGGAATGATGCTGAAGCTGAAACTCCAGTACTTTGGCCACCTCATGTGAAGAGTTGACTCATTGGAAAAGACTCTGATGGTGGGAGGGATTGGGGGCAGGAGGAGAAGGGGACGACAGAGGATGAGATGGCTGGATGGCATCACTGACTCGATGGACCTGAGTCTAAGTGAACTCTGGGAGTTGGTGATGGACAGGGAGGCCTGGGGTGCTGCGATTCATGCGGTCACAAAGAGTCAGACACGACTGAGCGACTGATCTGATCTGATCTGATCTGATTTAACATGAGATAAAATATCAGCTCAGCATCTAAGAAATTCAAGTTTTCTGTTCACTGTTGCTCATTTCTGATATTTAACCCATGGCTCTTTAACGTCATGGCTCTTTCAATTATGAGGGAGAATGCTCTTTACTGTCATGTTTAGTCATAGATATCCCATCTGCAGAATTGTACACTCTCTGTTAGAGAAGGTTGTGATTATTTTCTTGAAAGAATACATTCATTTATCTATTGATAAATATTTAGGTTGTTTTCAGCTCTTGGCTATTATAACAATGCTATAATGAACATGAGAATGCAAATATCTCTTCCAGATTCTGAATTCAGTCTAAATTTCTTTTCTGGTATGGGTACTTACGGGATGTGTGTGTATATAAAATCTGAAACTAGAGATTATAATAATCATCCAAATTCCACCATTTACATTACAATCCACTCTTGGTGTGAACTGTCCTCTTCCTTTTAGTTTCAATATCTTTCATGTTTTTCTTCTTATGTAATTGCTCTCTTTAGAACCTGTAGTGCAATGGTGAATATATTGGTGAAAGAAAATATACTTGTCTTGCTCCTGATCATAGAGGAAAGCTTTCAGTCTTTCACAATATGTTAGATGTGAGTTTTTCATAAATGACTTTCATTATTTTAACTATACTACCTTCTACTTGTCTTTGAAGTGTTTCTTTTTTCATGGAAGGTATTGGACTTGGCAAATGCATTTATGGATCAATAAAGGTGGTCATTTGCTTTTTTTCCTCTTCATTATGTTAACATGATGTATTGCATTGATTTTTCAGTTGAGTTGCCCTTGCATTCCTGGGATAAATCCCATTTTGTCATGTGTATAATATAGTACTAGATTTGGTATGCTATCTTTGTTGAGGATTTTTACATCTATATTCATAAAGAATATCACTGTATAGTTTCTCACGATGCCTTTTCTTTCAGTATCAGAGCAATGCTGGCCACATATTATGTATTAGAAAGTGTTTCCTTCTATTTTCTGGAAGATATTTTGAAAGATTTGGATTATTTCTTTTTTAAATGATAGAATTCACCGGTGAAGTCATCTGGTTCTGAGATTTTGTATTTTATGTTGCGAGATTATTGATTCAATCTCTATTTGTTATAGATCCATGACATTCAGGTTCTTTTTATTTCTTGAGTCCATTTTGTAAAACTAAGGATTTATTTTTTAGAGCAGGTTTAGGGTCATAGCAAAATTAAGAGGAAGGTTCAGAGATTTCCCCCACACCCTCTGCCCTCACAAATGCATAGCCTCCCCCATTATCAACATTCCCTATCAAGGTGTTATATTTGTTACAATTGATGAACTTTCACTGACACACATAATTACCCAAAGTTCACAGTTGATGTTACAGTTCACTCTTGATGTGCTTTCTTTGGGTTTGGATAAATGTATAATGACATGTTTCTATCATTATGATATCATACAGAATATTTTCACTGTCCTAAAAATCCTTTGTGCTTCACCTAGTCATCTTTTCCCACCTACCCCCAATCCCTGGAATTCATTGATCATTTTACTGAATCCATAATTTTGCCTTTTCTGGAACATCATATAGAAAAACACTTCATCTTATTATGCTTCACTATTTTTACACTTTGCAGATAATGTACTTTTTATACATAGGAGTTTCCTGATATATAGCAAGTATATTGATGCCATATTTTTTAAAGCAGTATTTACTGTTTTTGAGTCTCTGTGTCACATTTTGGTAATTTTTGCAGTATTTCATACTTTTTCTTTATTATATTTATTATGGTTATCTGTGACCAGTTCAGTTCAGTTCAGTCGCTCAGTCATGTCTGACTTTGCGACCCCATGAACCGCAGCACGCCAGGCCTCCCTGTCCATCACCAACTCCTGGAGTTCACTCAGACTCACGTCCATCGAGTCGGTGATGCCATCCAGCCATCTCATCCTCTGTTGTCCCCTTCTCCTCCTGTCCCCAATCTTTCCCAGCATCAGGGTCTTTTCAAATGAGTCAGCTCTTTGCATCAGTTGGCCAAAGTATTAGAGTTTCAGCTTCAACATCAGACCTTCCAATGAACACCCAGGACTAATCTCCTTTAGGATGGACTGGTTGGATCTCCTTGCAGTTCAAGGAGGACTCTCAGGAGTCTTCTCCAACACCACAGTTCAAAAGCATCAATTCTTCGGCACTCAGCCTTCTTCACAGTCCAACTCTCACATCCACATCCATACATGCCCACTGGAGAAACCATAGCCTTGACTAGACGGACGTTTGTTGGCAAAGTAATGTCTCTGCTTTTTAATATGCTGTCTAGGTTGGTCATAACTTTCCTTCCTAGGAGTAAGCATCTTTTAATTTCATGGCTGCAGTCACCATCTGCAGTGATTTTGGAGCCAAGAAAAATAAAGTCAGCCACTGTTTCCACTGTTTCCCCATCTATTTGCCATGAAGTGATGGGACCGGATGTCATGATCTTAGTTTTCTGAATGTTGAGCTTTAAGCCAACATTTTCACTCACCTCTTTCACTTTCATCAAGAGGCTCTTTAGTTCCTCTTCACTTTCTGCCATAAGAATGGTGTCATCTGCATATCTGAGGTTATTGATATTTCTCCCGGCAATCTTGATTCCACCTTGTGCTTCCTCCAGCCCAGTGTTTCTCATGATGTACTCTGCATATAAGTTAAATAAGCAGAGTGACAATATACAGTCTTGATGTACTCCTTTTCCTATTTGAATCCAGTCTGTTCCATGTCCAGTTCTAACTGTTGCTTCCTGGCATGCATACAGGTTTCTCAAGAGACAGGTCAGGTGGTCTGGTATTCCTATCTCTTTCAGAATTTTCCACAGTTTATTGTGATCCACACAGTCAAAGGCTTTGGCATAGTCAAGAAAGCAGAAATAGATGTTTTTCTGGAACTCTCTTGCTTTTTCAATGATCCAGCAGATGTTGGCAATTTGATCTCTGGTTCCTCTGCTGTGGTCAGTAATTTGTAATATTACTATTGCAAAAAGATTATAACTTGCTGAAGTCTCAGATGATAGCATTTTATAGCATGTACATTGTGGTATGTACATTTTTTAGACATAAACATAACTCTTATATTCACTAGGTGTCCAAAGAATTTGTATGACTTTCTTTTTTTGATATTTGGTATATTACAGTAGTATGGAAATAAACTTGCAATATCTCTGAAGTATGCCTGCAGTTGGCATCATGCAGTATATAGCCTTATCAGGTTAGCTTGCTTCATTTAGTGATACATATTTAAGGTTTCTCCATGGGATCTCTTACATTAACGGTTCTTTTATTTTTAGTGTTAAAACTTTTCCATTGTCTGTATGTACCAGTTTTTTAAATTCATTCAACTACTGAAGGGTGTCTTGGTTGCTTCTAAGTTTTGACAATTATGAACGAAGCTGACATAAATATTCATGTGCAGGATTTCATGTGGATATAAGTTTTCTAATACATGTGGGTATATAGAAAGGAGCATGATTTTTCAATCATATAGGAAAAGTATGCTGAGATTTGTAAGAAAATTCCCAGCTGTTTCCCAAAGTGGCTGTGCCATTTTGCATTTCCATCAGCAATGACTGTGAGTTCCAGTTGCTCCACATGTATTTGGTGTTGTCAGTGTTCTGGATTTTGGCCATTCCTGTAAGTATATAGTGGTTTCTCACCCTGTTGTTTTGACTTATAGTTCGTTGATAACATATATGACTTATGATAAGGAGCATCGTTTCATAATTTGGCCATCTGTATCTTCTTTGGTGATGTGTGTTTTAACGTATTTGGGCCATTTTTTAATCATGTTGTTAATTTCCTTACTATTGAGTTTTCATAGTTCTTTGTTTATTTTGAATAATAGTTCTATTTCAGATATGTTTTTAGCAAATATTTACCTAAGTCTGGGGCTTATCTTCTCATTCTCTTGTTATATTTTACAAAATAAAACTTATTTTTAATGAGTTATAGATTATCAGTTATTTCTTTCAAGGATTGTCCCTTTGCTGTTGTATGTAAAAAGTCATCATCATACCAAAAGTCATCAAGATTTTGCCCCACGTTTTATTATAATTTTATACTTTCGTATTTACTGTTTAGGTGTATGATCCACTTTGAGCTAATTTGTATGACAGGCATATGGTCTCTAGATTTTTTTTTCCATGTGAATGTGCAGTTGTTCCAGCACCATTTGTTGAATTGACTGTCTTTGTTCTATTGTATTGCTCTTGCTCCTTTTTCAATGATCAGTTAACTATATTTTTCTGGATCTATTCTTGGGCTTTGTTCTGTTGATCTATATGTCTGTTCTTTCACTAATATCACATTGTCTTGATTACTCTAGCTGTTAGTAACTCTTGAAGTTGGGTGACATCAGCTTTCCAAATTTGTTTTTTCCCTACAATATTGTGTTGGCTATTGAAGTCTTTAGCCTCTCCATATAAACTTTACAGTCACTTTGTTGATATATACAAAATACATTGGTGGAGTTTTGATTGGGATTATATTGAATCCATAGATCAAGTTAGGAGGAACTGACATCTGATAAAATGTTCTTTTATTCATGAGCATGAGATTTCTCTCTACTTAGTTTTTCTTTGATCTTGTTTATCAGGATTTTGCCATTTTTCCTCATAGATCTCTTAATATTATGTTAGGTTTATGCCTAAGTGTTTCCTTTTGGGAGTGCTAATGTAAATGATATTGTGCTTTTATTTCACTTTTTACTTGTTCATTGCTAGCATATAGGAAAATGATTGTCTTTGATTGATCAAAAGTCCATAAAAGCTTTGATTATCTTCATTCCCCCAGTCTACAGTCATGTCCCTTTAGAGGAGACTGGGAGAAAGATTAACAGTATAAATTTTTGGCAGTGGACCAAATTCCTTCCTCAATGAGGCCTGGACTCCTTTGCATTCTATGTGCTCTGAGTCTATAGTCTGATTGCTGCTTTGACTCTGTTGTCCATTACAGCAACCCCGCCCACCTTGATTTCTTGGTCACTGCCACCTGGAATCCATTTAGTTCCATTGTATATAGGTTTCCTGTTTCAGGGTCTGCAGTTCCAACTGTAAGGTCAGGCCTACACAGAAAACTAATTACAGAGCTCCTCAAGGTTGCCAGTACTCACCTCACAATTTTATTTCTCACAGTGTTGGTGAAAGGTGTGTCTTCTTGATCTTCCCATTGTGGGAGTGTTGGTCTTAAATGACAAATCTATTGTCTCTCCATTAAACCAAGGGAGGCCCAGCATGCTCATCTTTTCACAGTGGATCACCTTTTCATCTACTTTTCAGCCAACCAACTAAACAAACTGTTAGAACTCTTTCTGACTCCAGAGCCACACATTAAATGCAGAATCTCTGCTTAGTGAATTCATATCAATAAATTCCTCCTGATCCAACTGTATGTTCCTTCTACCATTACCCCACATCCTTAATGTTTATTTCCACATATATTTCCTTTCTTTCTTTCTGTCTAGATTTGAAAACAGAAGCTATTCTTTTGAAGTGAGGTGTACCTCACTTTGAGTGATACTTGAACTTCATAATGTGGACCTGCTGGGACTTGAATCTAGTTAAAGGTCTAGATGCAAAGAGGGGTGGTGAGATAGGGTCCTGAGGATATACACTAAGCATTGTCTTGCAACATAGACACCTTTAGGGTGGCCAGTATAGGTTCCTCAGATAATACAGGATTAACCCCTGCTTTTGATAGAAGGGGGAGGGAGGCCTTGTCCATTGATTTTGTTTTTTTAAAGCTCACCAGAGTTTACAGTCTGAATGACTACAGCTCATCAAGGTCTTGCTACTCATTCCATCCCAAGGTGTAGGATCCCATCTTTCCCAATCAGTGTGCCCTGTGAGACTGAGACTTCAACTTATGTTGTTATTCAGCCAGTTAGGTTGCCATTATCCTATGTTCCATTTTCAGCAATCTGTCTTATGGCTATAGGAAATAAGAATGTACTTCAGGTTATACATAGAAACTTTAAGGTCATTTATGCTGCATTTGACCTGGGAATTTGAATCCGGACCTCATCCTTTTTTTCCCCCACTTTCTCCAGTAAGCTTAGAAGCAACCAACTGATTTCATTATATTTGCTTGTTTTCCAAAAACAATTGTTAGTTTCATGTACACAGGCACCTAGTTCCTTGCTTCTCATACAGTAGTTGATTAGGAATATCCAGTAATATTTTACATATCTATACTGTCAGATCACATTATGGACTATCAGTGCTTTCTTTACTACAGGCAATAGAGTGATTCTTTAACCAGATTAGAGAACCAAGTCTAGAAGCCCCAGACCAATTTATATTTAGAAAACAAATCCTTAAAAGTATATTCCTCTGGACCCACTCCTCATACCAAAGTCTATATTAATCAAGATTTTTCAGGTAAATAGATCTAGGGGATTTATTTGTATTTTTAATATACTTTTATATATTTATAGTGTATATATTTATATATGTATTCATAGAGACCCAGGAAAGTCAGTGATGTAGTACCAGTCAATGTCTGAAGACCTGAGACTGAGAAGAGCCAATGGTGTATTAATAAATTCTGGTTCTAATCTAAAGGCCTGAGGATAGGGAGAACTGATGATGCTTGTCCCTGTCTAAAGAAAGGAGAAGACCAGTGACCCAGCTCATACATTTAGGCAGAGAAATGAAATTCTCTCTTCCTCTGCCTTTTTGTTCTATTCAGGCCCTCAGTAAATTAGCTGATGCCTACTCATATTTGGGAGGGCAATCTGCCTTAGTTTTGAAAAAGTCATTCTGACAGTTTTTGATAGTTTATCATTACTTCATTGGAGGGACATATCCTTGGAAGTCCTTACTCTACCTTTTTTTCTTTATTGATGTAACTCCATTTGGAACATTTTAATACCAAAAGTATTGGAGGGCCATTGTAAATTGAATATTTTAGGTGCAACCATCTATTTAATTGCTTCAGGTAACAACCCTTATTTGAGAAAATCACTGGGATGCCTTTTAAACCTCTTGATGTTGTCCATTGAATCACAAAAAATTTCAATTTGATCACTTTATTTGTTATTTTATTTTATGCCTTGACCCTTGTCATATCCAAGATTTATTCCTATATTTTCTTCTAAGAGTTTTATATTTTAGGTCTTATATTTAGATCTACAGTTAATTTTTAGTTAATTTTGTTTATGATGTAAGGAAGTCATAGTTTCATTCTTTTGCATGTGTATATAATTCACTCATATCAGAACCATTTATTAAAAATTATTCTTTCCTCTAATTCATCTTTACACTCTCCTCTAAAATTGGTTGACCATAAATATATTGGTTTTATTTATGGCCTCTAATTTCCATTCCATTCATCTATATGTCTATATGCTATTAATACAATTTCTTTATTATTGTAGCTTTGTAGTAAGTTTTGAAGTCTAGACTGTGAGTCCCCCAACTTTACTCTTCCTCAAGGAAATTTTCTGCTATTTTTTTTCTAAATCTTCATATAAGTTTTAGGATAACCTTGTCAATTTATGCAAAAAGGCAGTGTGCATTTTGATAGAGATTGTATTGAATCTGTAGATCAATTTGAAGAGTATTGTCATCTTAACAATATTATCTTCTTTTCCATGATCATGGGATGTATTTACATGTATTTTAGTCACCTTTAATTTATTTCAGCAATTTTTATAGTTTTCAGAGTTACCTAGATATTTTATTCTTTTAGATGCTATTATAAATTGAATTGTTCTCTTAATTTCTTTTTTGGATTGTTCATTAATCGTCTATGAGAATAAACTTGCTTCAGATATATTGATTTTATATCCTGCCAACTAGCTGAACTCAGTTATTAGTTTTAATAGATTTTCGTGTGTAAATTCCATAGGACTTAGTATATACAACATCATGTCCTCTGCAAATAGTTCATTTCCAATATAGAAGCTTTGATATTTCATTTTCTTGCATGATCACTCTGGCTGGAAATTCTAGTACAGTGTTGAACAGGCTTAGAAAGAATGGACATTCTTGTCTTGTTCTTGATCTCATTTAAGAGTAGAGCACTTAGTCTCTCATTTGAATATAATGTTAGCTGTTTTTTAATAGTTGCCCTTTATCAACTCTAGCATGTTTCCTTCTATTTCTAGTTTCTTGGTTTTATTATAAAGGGATGGTGGATTTTCCATTTTTTTCTCTGTTTGTTGATATGATCATGTAGTTTCTGTGTTTTATTTTATTGATATGATATATTACATTACTTGATTTTCAGATGTTATGATCCATGCTTTTGATGATTTTTTTTCTTTATATTGGGAACAGGTAAGACTATTAGTTTTCAACTGTTGGCCTTAAGCAAGATATATCAAAGTCCCTATGGACTTTACACATGTGCAATGGGAGAGAATAATACCTTTACAATTTGTAATGTTATAGTCTCATTCTTTTATTTAATGAGGAACATTTTCCTTTGAATGCCAGGTAAGACATAGAGATTGTAATCTGATTTCACCATAGGTTGACAGTATCTACCCACAGACATGAATAAATGTGTTAGAGAATTTAGTTCCTTTTCTGGAATACGGACTCTGTAGTCTCTGCAGTCTCCCTGATGTTGATTGAAGGTAAAAGTCACTTTTATCTACACCACTGTCACTAATGGAGTAGTGTCAGTTCTGGACTTATGAGTATGTTACCACTGGATATTTGTTCAGTGGGCTGAAAACATTGTTTATGTTATTTGTATATTGTTTGAATATTTCATTGGCTGGAGAATGATGCTTTAAGCCTTTTTGACAAGTATTGGGTTGGCCAAAACATTTATTTGGGTTTTTTCTGTGCTATCTTATGGTGGGAAAAAAATGAGCGAACTTTTTGGTCATCTCAATATCTGTATTTTAGAGACCAGACATTTCCACCTGATTATGATCAAAATGTCAAATATAGTCTGGCATAGAAACAGGGTGCTTCCCAATTGGTATATTTTAAATGGTTCACCTGAAAATCAGTAATTCCACCCAACAAGTTAATTTGTTCAAACACTTGGGGATACCCAACTTGGCAGAATCATTTCAATAAAGTGCTACTTCAAATTAGATTGTCTACAACAAAGTAATAAGCTAGGATGATTTAAGTTTATGGGAAGGTTTTTCCTTTACTTCTTCTAGGTCAAGATGATGTCTTCCATGTCCTATGATTCTGAACTCTGAGAACACAACGGGATTCTTCTCTAGCACTATTAGACAAAATTCATTTTTTAAGGGAACATTTGGCTTTGCCTAAAGGCAATCCTATAGGTAGTTCTATGTATAGGTGGGCTAGCTCTGCCTTAGTAAGAATACAATTTAGGTCTATGAATTGTCATCTAACATGATGTTATCTTAGTCTTTAGCTTATAAGATACTGAAAGTATATGGCTTTCACTTTAATCAGTAGCTTGAGATACCAGAATTCTAGACAACGCTTCTGAGAGCCCAACTTTGAAGTTACTGCTATCCAGCTCCTGATAATGGTATAATTGAGACAACTGATATTTGAGAAAGAATTATGCTGCTACATTCACTACCAAATCTTCTAGTTTCTTATACTTCTATCCCTATACCATGTTAGACACACAGAAGGCAATGGGCCTCTATTAGATGAGTTTCCATTGGAAGTACTTTCACTTGAGTTACAATTTAATGTAACTTGGCTTTTATGAGGGGATCCAATAAGAAAAAGCTGTTTTAAAAGCCTTCTGACTTTCCTGCAAAAGATATCTGGAAGATGTTATCCACTATGTTAATAATATAAATGTTAGTTGACAACACATCAACAATAATTTTTCAGATTGCCTTCTAAGAGCATATAACTCAAGATAGGTTCATTTTGGATACAAAATGTGATAAAGAGGTATTTTCCATCAGAAGACTACTCAGGAAGTGCAAGGCTGCTGCTTCTTTTTTTTGGTAGGTTGGATGAATATTCAAAACTAGTTTTGCAGAACACTGCAAACAGATTTGGAAACAGATATGAAAATTTATTTTATCATTAAGTAGGAGCCTGGTTTCTTTGTGCAGTGTTACAGTATGAATTTGAGAAGAAGCAATTTGGTAGATGTAATTCATATTCCTTAAATAATTTTGCTAGAAGCAGATGCTTCAGAGGACCACTGTATTTTACAATTTCAAGGGATGCCATTCACATTATTGTCTTGTGAATTGTGCCCCATTAATTTGTGCAGTGTACACTTAGTTCAGCTGTGTAACCCTGAACTAAGACACATGGCAATGGAGACATGGCAGCCCTGCCTCTGTCTCCATTGGAGGTGGGCTATTTTGGAAAAGCAGAGTTTAAAATTTACAATTACAATCTTTGTTAAATATCTGTGAACATATGCTTGTCAGGTATCTTTATGTGCGTGTGTGTATGTTTGTGCACATACATGCTTGTACCTTGTTCTGATAGGAGCTTTGGGAATTTGTTTTTGATGGATGACTACTTTCCTCTTTGTGACTTGACTTTACTTTCAGTTCCAGGGAGGGACACCCAGATATTCTACTTGAAAAATACTGGCTAACTACTATTGTATAGTTTTCATAGATGCCTTTATCAGGGTGAGGAAATTTCCTTCTATTCCTAATGTATTGAAATTTTTAATTTTAATAATGAATTGATATTGAAGTATGTCAGGTGCTTTTTCTTCACCTATTGAAAAGATAATATGGTTTTAATTTTGGTCTGTTATAATGGTGAATTTCATCAACTGCTTTTGAAATGATAGATCAATTTTGTATTACTAGTATAAACTCTGGGCTTCCCTTGTGGCTGAGATGGTAAAAAGTCCACCTGCAATGCGTGAGACCTGGGTTGGGAAGATCCCCTGGAGAAGGGCATGGCAACCCATTCCAGTATTCTTGCCTGGAGAATCCTCATGGACAGAGGAGCCTGCCAGGCTACAGTCCACGGGGTCACAAAGAGTCAGACATGACTGAACAACTAAGCACAGTATAACAACTAAGCACACTCTACTTATTCATGATGTATTGTCATTTTAATATTTTGCTGATGTTTATTTGCTACTGTCCCATCACTTCATGGCAAATAGATGGGGAAACAGTGAAAACAGCAGCTGACTTTATTTTTCTTGGCTCCAGAATCACCGCAGATGGTGATTGCAGCCATGAAATTAAAAGACGTTTACTCCTAGAAAGGAAAGTTATGACCAACCTAGATAGCATATTCAAAAGCAGAGACATTACTTTGCCAACAAAGCTCCATCTAGTCAAGGCTGTGGTTTCTCCAGTGGTCATGTATGGATGTGAGAGTTGGACTGTGAAGAAAGCTGAGCGCCAAAGAATTGATGCTTTTTTTTTTTTTTTTTTGACTTTTTTAAAAATTTTATTTTATTTTTAAATTTTACATAATTGTATTAGTTTTGCCAAATATAAAAATGAATCCGCCACAGGTACACATGTGTTCCCCATCCTGAACCTTCCTCCCTCCTCCCTCCCCATACCATCCCTCTGGGTCGTCCCAGTGCACTAGCCCCAAGCATCCAGTATCGTGCATCGAACCTGGACTGGCAACTCATTTCTTACATGATATTTTACATGTTTCAAGAATTGTGGTTTTGGAGAAGGCTCTTGAGAGTCCCTTGAACTGCAAGGAGATCCAACCAGTCCATCCTAAAGAAGATCAGTCCTGGGTGTTCATTGGAAGGACTGATGTTGAAGCTGAAACTCCAATACTTTGGCCAACTGATGCAAAGAGCTGACTCATTTGAAAAGACCCTGATGCTGGGAAAGATTGAGGGCAGGAGGAAAAGGGGATGACAGAGGATGAGATGGCTGGATGGCATCACTGACTCGATGGATGTGAGTCTGAGTGATCTCCGGGAGTTGGTGATGGACAGGAAGGCCTGGCGTGCTGCAGTTCATGGGGTCACAAAGAGTCGGACACAACTTAGTGACTGAACTGAACTGATTTGCTACTGTTTTATTAAGGAATTTTGCTACTGTATTCATGAATAATATTGATCCATAATTTTTTCTTGTCATTCTTTGTCAGACTTTGGTAATAGTGTTATGCTTACCTCACAAAGTGAGATGGGGGGTATTCTCTCTTCCACCAAGTTTTGAAAGAATTTGTATAGGATTGATATTATTTCTTTCTTAAGTTTTCGATATTTACCAGGGAAAGCATTCAAGCCTAAAGATTTCTTTGTGGGAAGGCTATTGATTTTTTTAATTCATTTTCTTTAATGGACATAAGGTTATTTATGTTTTCTGTTTTTTTCTCGTTTGAGTTTTAGTAGTTTCTTTTTGGCTGCACTGGGTGTTTGTTGCTGTGTGTGGGCTTTCTCTAGTTGCAGCGAGAGAAGGCCTCTCTCTAGTTGCAATGCACAGGCTTCTCTTTGGGTTATGTTATGTCTTCTTAGTAAATTACACATTTATTATTATAAAATTTCTTTCTTTCTGGCATTCTCATTTTTCATACAGTTTAAATTTTCTGAGATTAATATTGCCATAGTACAGCTTCTTTCATCCTTTCAATTTCAACCAGTATATGTCCTTATATTTGACAACTCTTATAAAACATTTAGTGGGTTTTGCTTTTTTCTCCTGATAATCTCTGTTTTTCAATTACAGTATTTGGCCCATTTACTTTTAATTTTTACTATGGTTGGGTTTGTCTATCATTCTGCTATTTGTTTAATATTTATGCCATATTTTGTTGTTTCTTCTGTCCCTTCATTCTTTCCCTCTTTGGTGCTAATTGTATATATGTATATTGGCTTTTATCTCCTCTATTGACTTTTTTTAAATTTTTTTATTTTTTATTATTTTTTATTTTATTTTATTTTTTAGCTGTACAATATTGTATTGGTTTTGCCATACATCAAAATGAATCCACCCCAGGTATACATGTGTTCCCCATCCTGAACCCTTCTCCCTCCTCCCTCCCCATACCATCCCTCTGGGTCATCCCAGTGTACCAGCCCCAAGCATCCAGTATCATAAGTATATCTTTTGGTGTTATTATTAGTGGTTTTTCTGAAAATTATAAAATACATACTTTACTAATGGCAATTTAATTTCACATAATATACCACTAGTTTCCACACAATATAAGAACTTTAGTATAAGTCCATATTCTTCCAATATATGTACTTTGGTGTCATATTATTTATACATATGTTTGAACCCCATAATGAACCCCAAACTGCCTATGCTATACACATATATTGTTTTATTTTTATTTAATATATGTTTTTTATGCACCTACATAGTTTTTGCTGCTGTTCATTTTTTCCCAATCTATCCCTTTGCCTGAAGAGCAATTTTTTTTTCATCATTTCCTGTGGTATACACCTGTTTGAGACACATTCTTTGGCTTTTGTGTGTATGGAAATGTTTTCACTTAGTCTCTTTTGAAAGATATTTTGCTGTATATAGAATTCTAACTTTACATTTTTTCAACACTTTAGATACGTAATTCCATTGTCTTCTAGCCTCCATTATTTTATTTTGATAAGCATAATGTCATTCCTATTATTGTTGTTATCTGTATAGTATTTAGTTTTTCTCTGACAAATTTTAAGATTACCTTTTTCGTTGAACTGCTGCCTATAGGCCTAGATGGAGTTTCTTTGTATGTTTCCTGCCTGGGGGGGTTCTGAGTTTTTTAGTTCTGTAGGTTGCTGAAACTGGTAGATTGATTTTCAATTTTCTCCCCTCCCAGTATGATCTAGTACTTTTCCCATAAAAGGGTAAGAGTCTATTTTCAGTCTCCTTGAATCCTGATTGTCTTTGTAAGTTTTTGACCAATGGAATGCAGTGGAAGCAACCGTATGCTACTTCTGGGAATCACCATTCAGGGCCTTTGGATTTCCTCTTTGAAACCAGCTGCTATTTTTTAAGGAAGTCCATGCTAGCTGTTTCTATTACGGGGGGCATGTAGAGAAGCACTGAGAGATGAGACACCCTGTGATGAGAAAGTACAGTGCAAGAGACTGAAATGACTCAGTTTTACTCCCAGTTGAATGCAGAGCGATTCCAGCTGATACTGTATAGGACAGAATAACTACTGAGTCAACCTATAGACTTCTAAGAAATAGTACACCATTGTTCTTTTAAATTACTGGTTTTTGTGGTGCTTGTTAAACAACAATAGATAACTGAAATAGAATTTCCCCCTAAAAGTGAAGTGGTTTCTGTAACAAAAACATGAAATAGAAGCCATTGTCTTTTAGACTGGGTGACTGGAAGAATGGTGAAGAAATAGTTATTTAAGGCAGAGAGAGCAGTGAGGAAATTGCTATTGCCCTTGTAAAAAGGGCTTTCTGTTATATATTGATATAACATTGACAAGATTGTCACTTGTGATAACTTAGAAGGTAGAAAAAATAACTAACAAAACTTTAGAACTGGTTAAAGTGATAGCCAGGAGATCAAAATATCAAGTCAAAAGTGTCAGTTACCTTCTTTTAGCTATGGTAATGTATGAGAAGAGAGAGATGAGCTAAAGAAGGAACTGTTTAGTTTTCAATCATAATATGGAATAAATATGTCTAATATAAAACTTATTGATTTGGAAAATAAAATATTTTCTCGCTTGTTTCTTTTCCAGCTGGCAAATGGTTCTCTAAGAAATAGCCTCATGGAATTGATTAAATCCTGAGCCCTTAACTAGGGTTAAGATCAAATCAAGGGTATAAATGTAGAAAGTCCTGGAGGATAAGACAGTATGAAAACTGAGTCGACACAGAGGAGAAACACAGCTCTCCAGCTAAGCTCTCAAATGAATGAAGTCATATGAACAATCCCAACTGGCACTGCATCCAGTGGTAGAATCACCCAGTCAACCCACAGAATTTTAAGTACTTTCATTTTTTTTTGCTGTTTTAAAGTGCTAAGTCTTTGTAAGCTAAATCCCACATCTGGGTTATCTGATGATTTTCTTCTATTTAAAATTATTTTCTCTTGATTATTGGTTGCATTTTTTCTGCTTTATCATCTCACTTTTTTTCACAGTGAGGTATGATTTATTTCACAATGTTAATAGAAGATACAAAAGGGGCATGACAGCTATAGGGGAGATATTTTCAGAAACTTGCATATTGGTGGCCTATTTGATCAAAAATGTCTACTTTTGTGAGATAAATACAATTTTACATGCTTTTCTTATTGGAAAGCACTATTGGTATTCTTTATACACTGGAGGGCAGAGCTAGATCTTTTGTTTCTACATACTGAAGTAGACTACAAACTATCATCCAGTTATTTCTCATGAAGCCAAATATGCTCACAGATGTACTTTACCAACTCCCACACTATTAGTCTGCCCATTAATATTTTTTTAATTTAATTTTATTTTTTAACTTTACAATATTGTATTGGTTTTGCCATATATCAAAATGAATCTGCCACAGGTATACATGTGTTCCCCATCCTGAACCCTCCTCCCTCCTCCCTGCCTTATGATCCAGCAATCCCACTGCTAGGCATACACACTGAGGAAACCAGAATTGAAAGAGACACGTGTACCCCAATGTTCATCGCAGCACTGTTTAAAATAGCCAGGACATGGAAGCAACCTAGATGCCCATCAGCAGATGAATGGATAAGAAAGCTTTGGTACATATACACAATGGAGTATTACTCAGCCATTAAAAAGAATACATTTGAATCAGTTCTAATGATGTGAATGAAACTGGAGCCTATTATACAGAGTGAAGTAAGCCAGAAAGAAAAACACCAATACAGTATACTAATGCCCATTAATATTTTTAAAAGTTGAATTAATTGCCAGCACTTTAAAACGCCAGTGACTTTTGTATAAAAATATATGGTGGATAAAGTGAACTGTTACTCTGAATACATCTCTCTCTCTCACACATACACATTTTTGCCTGAAAAGTTAAAAATTGCATTTCTAACTGGAGATTCCATATATTATCTGGTTTTAGCATTCACCAGTGAGATACAGTCAATGATTTTTGAAAAGCAGAAGTCAAAGTGGTTCCAAGTGGCAAACGTAATCATGGAGGTTTTTGGTTTACCTGTAAAACAGTTTCCCTGTCACCAGGTTTGTGGAGATCAAGAAGCAGGGCCAGAAGATGTGTCCTTTAGTTGTTGCAGCTGGTATTTTCATTGCTGGTATGGACCTAATGAAAAAGGCATGCTTCTGGACTAACAGTTAACATTGGTAGTAACCTTTTATTGTTCTTAGAGATAACAGAGTGAAAGATACAGGATTTCCTATTTTTCTGATTGAAGTAGGGTTGGCAGCTTGCTTGAGGTTTCATTCTTCATTGTTCTCTTGGCAGTCATCCTTTGCACGAGGATATCCAGTTATCACAGCACCATTTGTTGAAGAGACTATTTTTCCTACTGAATTGAAACCATTATTGATGGTCAGATGACCATAAAGTTAATACTTCGTTTATTATCCTCAATTCTGTTCCTTTGATCTAGATATCTGTGCTCATCCCAGTGCCAAACAATTTTGATTAATGTAGCTTTTGTAAGAAGTCTGAAAGTTGGGAAGTGTAAGTCTTCCATCTTTGTTCTTCATTTTAAAGATGTTTTGGCTCTTCTGTGTTCCTTATATTTCGATATGAATTTTAGGGTAATCATACAAATTTCTGCATAAAAGGCCACTGGGATTTTGAGGGCTTTCATTAAGTTTGTAGAGTGTTTAGAGAATATTACTTCTTACCAATATTAAATCTTCTGATTCATGAACATGGATTGTCTTTCCATTTATTTAGATCTTTTTTAATTCCTTTCAGAAATGTTTTGTCATTTTCAGAGCACAAGTTTTGAAACTTTTTGGTTAAATTTGTTTCTACATATTTTATTCTTTTCAATTTTGATAATCACTTTTATTCATTTTCTGAGTTTCATTGCTAGTATATAGCAATAACATTGATTTTTATTTATTGATCTTATATCCTGTTACTTAGCAGAACTTATTAATTCTAATAGCATTTTAGAGGATTTGTTAGGATTTTTCTAAATATAAAACCATGTCATCTATGATTAGAGAGCTTCCTTTTCAATATGTATGCTTTTTATTTACTTGTCTGAGTGACCTGGTTAAAACTCTCAATACAATTTTGAATACAAGTGACAAGAGTAAACATCTCTGTCTTGTTCCTGATCTTAGCAGGAAAGCACCCAAGCTTCTCAGTTTAATACGATGATACCTGTGGTTTTTCATAAATGTCTTTCAGTGTTTTTACATAAAATGGTATAGGATTTTGTCAAATAATTTTTCTGCATCTGTTGAGATCAGCATGCAATTTTTTTTCCTTTTCCTATTAATATTGTATATTCCATCAATTGACATTCAGATAATAAACTAACCTGCATCCTGAGATTAATACCACTTGGTAATGATGTATAATCCTCTTAATTTCTGGATTCAGTTTGCTTGTATTTTATTGAGTAATTTTATATTTATATTCATAAGAAATATTGATCTGCAGTTTTCCTTTTCTGTGGCATCTTTGTATTTAATATGGGTATACTACCAGCCTCATTCAATGAGTTAGGAAGTGTTTCCTCCTCTTCTATTTTTTGAAAGAGTTTGTGAATGATGTTACTAATCCTTCATTAAACATTCAAGAGAATTCACCATTAAAGACATCTGGGCCTAGACTGTTTTCTCTAAAGTTTTAAAATTACTAATTTTTGTTGTTGTTATAGGTCTAGATTATCTGTTTATTCTTGAGTCACTTGCAGTAGGTTGTGTCTTTCTAGAACTTTCTTCATTTCATGTAGGTTATCTAATTTGTTGAAATACAGTAGTTCATAGATTCCCTTATAATTATTTTTATTTCTAAAATTTCAGTAGTGGATCTCTTTTATTCTTGATTTTAGTTATTTGAATCTATTTTCCCTTGATTCTTTTAGCCAGAGTTTGTTAATATTGCTGATCTTTTCAAGAACCAACTTGAAAAATATGTTCTTTTATGTATTGTTCTTTTATTCTCTTTTTAATTTCAATTCTTGCCTTTATTATTAACTTCCTTCTGCATGTACTGGACTTAGTGTGTTCTTTTTTTTAAAGGTGGAAGATTAGGTTATTTTTTGGAGACCTTTTTAATATACAAATGGCATCCATAGATTCCTCTGTAAGCTCTACTTTAGCTGCATTTTACAATTTTTAGGTTTCATTCATCTCAAGATATTTTCTAATTCCCCTTATGATCTATTATTTGACTCATTTAATAAATAATAGTGTGTTTAATTTCCACATATTTTAGGATTTCCTAAATTTCCTTGATTCCTAATGATTACTAATTTTATCTACTCTATTTGTATAGTTTCAAGCCTTTGTTGATATTTGTGTTTTAGCTGAAAACATCATCTATCCTGGAGGAATATCCCATGGATATTTGAGAAAAATAGGTATTTTGCTGTTGTTGGGTGCAAGTTTCTATAAATATTTGTTAGATCTAGTTGTTATATCAGAGAAGGTGATGGCACCCCACTCCAGTACTCTTGCCTGGAAAATCCCATGGACAGAGGAGCTTGGTAGGCTGCAGTCCATGGGGTCTCTAAGAGTTGGACACGACTGAGCGACTTCACTTTCACTTTTCACTTTCATGCATTGGAGAAGGAAATGGCAACCCACTCCAGTGTTCTTGCCTGGAGAATCCCAGGGATGGCGGAGCCTGGTGGGCTGCCGTCTATGGGGTCACACAGAGTCGGACATGACTGAAGTGACTCAGCAGCAGCAGCAGCAGTTGTTATATAGTCATGTGATATCCTTGATGATACTGTGCCTTTTAGTTCTATTCATCATTGAACATTGGAGTATTGGAGTCCCCATCTATTATTGTTGAACTGTCCATTTTCCTTTTCAAGTCTGTCAATTTTGCTTCATATATTTTGGTTCTCTGCTGTTAGATGCTAGAGCATGTTGACAGGTGGCCACCAAAAGTTATGTCTACCCAGAACCTGTGAAAGTTTTCTTATTTTGATAAAAGTATCTTTGTTAATATAATTAAAGACCTCAGTATGTGGTTATCTTGGGTTATCCATGTAACCCTACATCCAATGGTCTGTGTCCTTATGAGATAAGGACAGAAGAAGGGTTTATGATGCATGAAGTGTAGGAGGCAATGTGACCACAGAGACTGGAATGATATAGACAAGAAAAGTCAAGGAAAGTCAACAGACACCAGAAGTTAGAAGAAACATGGGAGAATACTTCCTAGAGCCTTGAGAAGGAGAGAGAACCTGCTAGCATTTTTATTTTGGACTTCTGGCCTCAAGACTTTTTTTTTTAATATAAATTTATTTATTTTAATTGGAGGTTAAGTACAATATTGTATTGGTTTTGCCATACATCAACATGAATCCACCACAGGTATACATGTGTTCCCCATCCCGAACCCCCCTCCCTCCTCCCTCCCTGTACCATCCCTCTGGGTCGTCCCAGTGCACCAGCCCCAATCAAAGACTTTTAAGAAGATAATTTCTGTCATTTTAGCAACAAAGACTGTGGTTATTTGTTAGGCAGTCAAAGGAAACTTTGGTTTATAGTTTTATGTTTATAATTTCCTTCTAAGCTCTATTGAGATAGAATCTAAAATTTGCTAACATTTAATGCATGCATCTTGATGAGTTTGGACATATGCATACATCAATTCAACTATAATCAGTACCATAGTTAGAGTACTGAGCTATTCATCACCTTAAGAATTGTGCAATTTGCATGTAGTAAGAATACTTTACATGAGTTCTATCCTGTTAACACGTTTAAGTGTGATGTATTGTATTATTGACTATAGGTAGTAAGTTGTTTAACAGATCTCTGTAACTTATTCCTGCTATATACTTGAAATTCTATACCCACTGAAAAATAATTTCACATTTTCCCCTCCCTCTAGCCCCTAGCCAACAAATTTCCTGCACTGTTGCATGTCTATTAGATTTTGTTGTATCCTGAATATTGTGAATATTGTTTTGTTGTGTGTCTGCTTATACGTCTCTATATAAAAAATGATGAACCTTGTTCTGACAAGCAGTGAAGATATTTGAGTCAGTTATATCCTTCTGAATCTTTTTTAAAGCTTTCTTAGTGTAGATCTAAAGTAGTATTTCGGAGAAGGCAATGGCACCCCACTCCAGTACTTTTGCCTAGAAAATCCCATGGACGGAGGAGCCTGGTAGGCTGTAGTCCATGGGGTCGCAGAGTTGGACACGACTGAAGCGACTTAGCAGCAGTAGCAGCAAACATATGGAAAGGACCTAGTGCTCATTTAATTTTCATAAATATTCATCATTAGGAGTCAGACACGACTGAGCGAGTTCACTTTCACTTTTCACTTTCATGCATTGGAGATGGAAATGGCAACCCACTCCAGTGTTCTTCCCTGGAGAATCCCAGGGGCGGGGGAGCCTGGTGGGCTGCCGTCTATGGGGTCACACAGAGTCAGACACGACTGAACTGACTTAGCAGCAAAGTAGTATTTAATAGTACCAGTTAAGTTCAAGCTGATGTCATGACCTTCCTTATGTTCATACTGAATGCTTCAGGTGTTGTTCAATGAGTTCTTTCTATTCTGATTGTCTCAGTCTTGTATGAACAATGATAGTTGTTCTGTTTACTGTTCCCCTCAGGTAGTTGTTTTTCTCTGATATTTGTTCTTTTCCTGAACTGTGGTGTTGGAGAAGACTCTTGAGAGTTCCTTGGACTGCTAGGAGATCCAACCAGTCCATTCTAAAGGAGATCAGTCCTGGGTGTTCTTTGGAAGGACTGATGCTAAAGCTGAAACTCCAGTACTTTGGCCACCTCATGCAAAGAGTTGACTCATTGGAAAAGACTCTGATGCTGGGAGGGACTGGGGGCAGGAGGAGCAGGGGATGACAGAGGATGAGATGGCTAAATGGCATCACCGACTCGATGGATGTGAGTTTGAGTGAACTCCGGGAGTTGGTGATGGACAGGGAGGCCTGGTGTCCTGCAATTCATGGGGTCTCAAAGAGTCGGACATGACTGAGTGACTGAATTGAACTGAACTGACCTTTTGAAATTTTATTCTATGGTGGTTCCGCTTAGAATTTATCTAAAGATGCAAGGGGACCCCTGTGCAGTTTTCTAGAGTGTGTTCTCTGGGTTTTACTTTCGATTTGGTATACTTCCCCTAAATTTTTAGATGTCTCAGTCTCCTTTAATTCTGATCTCATTCTCCTCCTATCAGGGAAGACTATCTGGATCATGACTTTGTTGTAGATATACATGCTCAGTCGTGTTTGACTCTTTGTGACCCCATGGACTGTAGCCTGCCTAGCTCCTCTGTCCATGGGATTTCCCAGGCAAGAACACTGGAGTGGGTTGCCATTTTCTCCTCTAGGGAATCTTCCCAACCTGGAAATTGAACCCATGTCTCCTGCGTTAGCAGGAGAATTCTTTACCACTGAGCCATCAGGGAAGCTCTTGTTGTACATATAGTTAATGTCAGTTCATTACTTCATCATGGTACCAAATATTTTAAGAAGGGGTCAGGAATTTCCCTTATTCAGTTTGTTACCAGTACAATGGTAAGATTCTGGTGATATCTCTGTGCCTCCCAGGTGGCACTAGTGGTAAAGAACCTGCCTCCCAATGCAGGAGACATGAGAGACATGGGTTTGATACTTGGGTCGGGAAGATACCCTAGAGGAGGGAATGGCAACGCACTCCAGTATTCTTGCCTGGAAAATCCCATGGACAGAGGAGCCCTGCAGGCTATAGGCCACAGGGTACAAAGAGTCAGACACAACTGAAGCCACTTAGCACGCACATCAAATTTCTAAATCACAGAGGTTTTTTCCCTCCTGTATAGCTCAAATACCAGTATTTTAAGTCTTAGTATAATTCTCTTTGCTGTAAAGTTTTTCTGCTTGCTTTGCAAGCCTAGGTTTAGGTAACACTTTTGCTGGGCCATTTCTTACACTTGGTGAAGCCTGGTGTATCTCAAGATCTCATATTTAGTTTAATGTCTCATCCTTTGCTGTGTTGGTGTCATTAACTCAGTCTGGGCCCTGTTCACCTTTGAAGTCTCTCTTAGGTCTCCTACCCTGTCACCAGCCTTTGGTTTGCTCCCACTTTGCATTTAGTGAAGGTTCCATAGGAAACATCAGCAGATTGTCCTGTGGCTAGGGATTTTCTAGATTTTGCTCCACCATTCCAGCCCAAGTATAATGGTTAAAAGTTAATATTTTGGTTGGTTTATCTTTTCTCCAGTCTATGACAAGTTTGTTGTTCCTCCTGCTTTGCTCAGAGAATAAATCAGTTGTTTCTTCTCTCCTAGGCAGGGCTCATTACTTTATGTAACTTAGATTATTTGGTTTTCTTTGCATCCTTAGTCCTCTCTTGTGTTAAGCATATGATTATTATAGTTTGTACAACTTCTTATTTTTAGAATGGGAAAGATACTCCTTCATGAATGTCTAAATCATAACCAATAGGGAAAGTCTCCTAGGTATATTTATATTTTGTTTTTTAGTTTAGATATTTTTCCCCACTGTATCTACCTCCCATGCAAACTTGGAAATGAGATGTGCACCTGTGCCTCTATGCATTTCTATGAAAGGAAAACTTTCAATGGGCCTTTTCTACATGTAGGTCATCTCACCTGAGAGGCATCATTTTAGGGAAAGCATACAAGAGTTTAGCTACCTGTTTTTTTATTTTATTTTTAAACTTTACACTATTGTATTGGTTTTGCCAAACATCAAAATGAATCCGCCACAGGTATACATGTGTTCCCCATCCTGAACCCTCCTCCCTCCCCATACCATCCCTCTGGGTCGTCCCAGTGCACCAGCCCCAAGTATCCAGTATCGTGCATCGAACCTGGACTGGCAACTCGTTTCATACATGATATTATACATGTTTCAGTGCCATTCTCCCAAATCTTCCCATCCTCTCCCTCTCCAACAGAGTCCATAAGACCTGTTGAAATAAAAATAACTCTCACCCCATTAAAATATTGCCATTGAAATTGAGGTAATAAGCAAAAAGTTATTAGTGCCAAGAATAAACACCCAAAGTCTGGTATTTATCATTGTTTCCCTTTAATTTCTGAACTGACAAATGATAATTGCTCAGGCAATTAAAATAATTAGGAAAATGTGGAGGCACAAAAGGAGAAGCCTTTTAGAAGTTCATTTAAATGCATAAGGAGAGATTCACGCATGTTTGCTGCACCTGATGCTGGAGGAGACTGATTACCAGGTGCTTTTTAGTGGGCTAACAATTGATAGATCACATGCCATCTGAGTTCTTTCTGGGAACAGGGCCCACTGGAAGCATATTTACCTCAGAAGATAGGTCTAGTTTTAAAAATGGCTTCTTGGGATCTTGGGATTTATATTCTCTTAAATGTCTTGGTAATGAAGGATGGTTTTCAGGATCTATATTTGCTCAACATCTTGTAAATTTGTAGTATTTTTTTTTTATGGAGGGGGACATATTATTTTTGACTATGTTTCGTGGTGGTGGCTTAGTCTCTAAGTTGTGTCTGACTCTTACAATCCCATGGACTATAGGCCTTCAGGTTCCTCTGTCCATGGAATTCTCCAGTCAAGAATACTGGAGTGGGTTGCCATTTCCTTCTCCAGGGGACCTTCCTGACCCTGAGATTGAACCCCAGTCTCCTGTGTTGACAGGCAGATTCTTTACTGACTGAGCCACCAGGGAAGCCTGTGACTATGTTTAAATGAAAGTTAGAAAAATATGAGTAAGATCATTGAATGATATTACTAGTTTAGAATGCTTATTTGCCTTGTGAGCTCTGAGGAGCCGTCTGAAGAAGTCTACAGAAATAATTAAAAGATTGACACCAGTTTTGTGAAAGAAATGACAGTTTCTGTGAAGAATAGAATAATCGTAGGTAAAATAGGCCAACCTTAATTTAGAGAGAATGCATAGTAAAATCAATCAAAGAGGGCATTAAATGTGAGAACCACTGTGTGTACAACAAACACTTAAGCTACTCCATATTCTGATGGGATAGTGTCAGCCGGGATTGGTGTCAGAGATTGATGATACAATTTCTAAGAGATTATTTTAGAAGTGAATAGATGGTATTTTATTACAATTTTATAAAATTTGTTCTATTAGGCATGACTTATTCAGTTCAGGTATACTTTGTATGAAGTTATTCAGAGTATTGCTGTAGACTACTGATATTTGTATGCACTACTACCAAATTATTTATCTCTGACAACTCTCCCTTGATTTAACTAATATAAAGGTATATTCCCTCTAAATTAAAATGGTCTTTATAACATAGAGATTTTTTTCTTATTCACAGAAACTCATTTATTGTATTAAACACCTGTCATTCAGGATATGAAATATTTTCTGTGTACAGTACCTATTAATCCTCTGTTCATGCCCAGGTGAAGTTGAACGAGTTTAGCTCATAATAAAATTTACATGATGATGAAATTTGAAAGGAGAGTATTCAGTGAATTTGGACAAGAGAGGGTTTCACTAAAAATGGTGCTAGTTGATGTTAGGGTCAGCAACAGTCATTTGGAAGAGATTCTTAAATGTGATAAGCTGGAAGGCTTATTTCAAAATAAATTAATATGCCATTCTACTTTCCATTACTTAAACATGATGAATGATATCAAATAAATCACTGACTTGAAAAATAACTCTCCTAAATGATATTTTGAAAAATGCTTAGAATAACAACAATAGTCCATCAGCAGTATTTATTGACTGCTCACTTTGTTTATGTTGATTGTGTTACTAAGCATAAATATCTATTGAATGTCTGCTCTCTGCAGATGATACTGAAAGTTAGAACACTTAACTAGGCATTATTAAATAAGTGAGTGCAAATGAATATAGTTAAAAATTAGATGTGCGTCCACACAAGGCAAATGAGTGATCTGAATAGGATAGGCTTAACTAGAGAAGGTGTCACTAGGTTGCCATATGAGTTAAAACTGCGGCAGCCTCAATAGGTATGTTGTATAAGTAGAATGGTTTTGAAGCAGCACCCAAGTGCTATCTCTGTTCAAGTCAGTTAACTTGCCTTTACCTATTCAAAGTAGAAATACCTTTTCAGGTACATGAACAGATTTTCAGTCTACTTACTCATAAAGATTTTATGAATTCTTTATATTTTGGATTTTGTCTTCGTTCTATGAAATGTATCACTTTCTGACTCAAAGACTAAAGTGGACTGCTAGTGATTATCTCAAGGGAAAAAGGAAACTCTAAAATAAATTGGTATCATTTAACTTCTTAGTCAAAACCAAGGGAGTGGAACAAGGATTGTTGTACTGTGAATACATGAATATTGAAAACTGTATCGTGGTGCTACATCCTCAAGAGTCCTGCATAACCATACTTCCTAGCCTTCTTACAGATAAAATTCTTTGAATATTTTAAAACCCTGGCTACAATTTGCATTGCTTTGGGACCAGAACTATGGAAATACTGAGTTAGAATATGGTGGAGAAAAGTTTATAATTTGTGATATTTGAAGAAAGCAATCCTTCTCAAATGTCTTTGAAGCAAGAACCCTTCTAACCAGTTACATAACTATTCCAGATGGGAATGCAGATAGATCTCGGTTTTGTATCAACTTTGCCATGAAATATACTTTGTTCCTCTGATGGAATTTCCTTACTGTCTTTTTTAGAGGTAAAGGTGAATGTGGTATCATTTTGGAAGTAAGGAATAACATGTGCCAAGTCCATAAATTATTTCCCCACATACAGATTAGTTTCAAAAGCAACATGTCAATGTAAATCACCCTTTGAGCCTAATCAGAGGACTTTTCTATGAAAGCAGTAGATTTAGTTTACCTCCCTGGGATTAATACTAAAGATATTTTGAAGTTTAAACCTGATTATGTGTTTTGAATATAGTTTTTATTAATATAAAGCCCTTGATGTTCTATGAACAAAGCACAGTCTGCAAGCTGAATAGGTAATAAACATGTATTTGAGGGATAAACAGAAAATGCTTAAGATATTTTCTAAATATTCTTCCTGCTGTGATCCCTATGCCACACAGAATCTGTTAGGAATTATAATCCATTTTTTATGTCCTTGAAAGAGATCTAGTAAGGAAGTCTTCAATTTTTCGTAAGGCTTTAAATAAACCATAATGGCACTCTGGAATATATCTAGAGTGGGATTTCTTTTCAAACTATTTTTTGAACAGAAAGCATTTTAAGCAATGAGCTCTTTCAGTATCTGCTCTGAAGACATTGGCCAGGTGCTTCAGTGAATAATTCATTCACAGCTTTCCTTTCACAGTGAACTATTCAGAGTGGTTTAAATGATTGTACAAAGACTATCCAATATGAAGGTTTAAAAAATGTCCATAGTGTACTTTCCTTTCAAGCTACAGTAAGCAGTGTGATAGCCCCTGAGACAAACAAATACTATATGGAAGTTTCTGTTTGGCTTCTGGTTGAGCTGTTAGCCACTGGATTTTGCAAAGAGATAGAGAGGAAGAATTGGGCCTCATTTGGAAATGGTTTACACCCAGGTATTAGGAACAGACATTGTTAATCCTGAGAGGGAATAAAGTTTCAATGAAGTTGAGTTGGGTATACTTATTGTAACCTTTACTCTTAGTTGATGTAGACAGAACTAGAGATCTATATCTAAATATGTATATATAATTCTTATATGTATAATTGCTGCTGCTGCTGCTGCTGCTAAGTTGCTTCAGTCGTGTCTGACTCTGTGCGACCCCATAGATGGCAGCCCACCAGGCTCCCCTGTCCCTGGAATTCTCCAGGCAAGAACACTGGAGTGGGTTGCCATTTCCTTCTCCAAAGCATGAAAGTGAAAAGTGAAAGTGAAGTTGCTCAGTCATGTCTGACTCCTAGTGACCCCATGGACTGCAGCCCACCAGGCCCCTCCGTCCATGGGATTTTCCAGGCAAGAGTGGGTTGCCATTGCCTTCTCCAATATGTATAATTACACATATAGTAAACTTTTTCTCATTCATTCATCACCTGTACTTAAATATGCTTTAAATGCATCTGTATGTGTATGTTGTTTAGTTGCTAAGTCATGCCTGACTCTCTGCAACCTCATGGACTGTGGCCCGCCATGCTCCTGACATGATTTAGAAATAAAACAACAAAGTATGTATATATGTATGTGTGTGCTAAGTTGCTTCAGTTGTGTCCGATTCTCTGCTACCCTATGGACAGTAGCCTGCCAGGCTCCTCTGTTCATGGAATTCTCCAGGCAAAAATACTAGAGTGGGTTGCCATGCCCTCCTCCAGGGAATCTTTCTGACCCAGGGATCAAACTTGTGGCTCTTATTTTTTTTTTTTTTTTATGTACAAGTCTCTGTTTATTCATAATTAGATGTAGGTTATTTTTATACTTTTATTTTTGTGTACAGATTTGCTTAACAATCACTCAATTTCTAGGCCAGGTTCTGGTAACTGAAGAGCCTTTATACGTAGTTTATATTGTCTAGACCTGCAAACTCGCGTCTCTTATGTCTCCTGCACTGACATGCAGGTTCTTTACTGCTAGCATCACCTGGGAAGCCCATGTATATGTATTTATAAGTTTAGGATTTTTAAAAATGTATTCTATTGATAGTCTCATAACAACAGGTATGATACTATTAACTATGTTCTTTTTAGAACTCATCTATTTTAGTCTGGCAAAGCCTTCTTTACATTCTTCTCTTAACTTTACTCTGACTTTTTATTTTCATGTTCTTCACAGACAACTCTTTTTATATAATTCATAAGGTTTTGGTTCCCCAGACCTCTATCCATAACTGTCATGTACGCTGTGCTTTTTCAGGCATGGTGTGTCTATTCTACTGAATTTAACTCTTCCCTTTATTCAGTGCTCACATGTCTAAATATCACTCTTTAATTGTGGACATGCATTTGAGACTGATTTTATAAATGTGATTTTTATGAATATATTTGTGTAGTTCAACCTCAGTATGTATAAAGTCTAATATATCATTACTTAATCTCATGTATTCTCTCTTATGATCTCACCATCTGTCCAGTCACCACACATTAAAATTGTAGTCATCATTAATACCATTTTCTCATCTTTTCCACCTTTCATAAGCATTTCAGTCATTCATAAAATGTAACCTATTTGTCCCTTGTAATATTTCATCCATCTCCTCTTTTATATTCTAGTCAATATGTCATCCAAGTTCTGGTTCTCATTTCTTTTCTCACCCATTCACTTCCTACCTATGCCTGGAATTTTTTCTTTTATGTCTTAAATCTTCTCGCAAGGACATACTCAAACCCATCTCCTGATAGAAAGCTACTTTCTCTTTGCTCCTCTTTTACTTGGTTGTGCACATTCTACTATGTCTAAGTAACTCTAATATACACCCATCTACATGTCTGCTTTTTCCTTCTAGATTTTAAGTTCTAAGATGTATAGGCCATATCATATATATTTGTCCCTTACTGGGGCTTCATGAGAAATGCTGGACTGGAATAAGCACAAGCTGGAATCAAAATTGCAGGGAGAAATACCAGTAACCTCAGATACGCAGATGACACTACCCTTATGGCAGAAAGTGAAGAAGAACTAAAGAGTCTTTTGATGAAAGTGAAAGAGGAGAGTGGAAAAGTTGGCTTAAAGCTCAACATTCAGAAAACTAAGATCATGGCATCTGGTCCCATCACTTCATGGCAAATAGATGGGGAAATAATGGAAACAGTGGCTGACTTTATTTTTCTTGGCTCCAAAATCACTGCAGATGGTGACTGCAGCCATGAAATTAAAAGATGCTTGCTCTTTGGAAGATACACTATGACCAACATAGACGGCATATTAAAAAGCAGAGACATTACTTTGCCAACAAAGTCCATCTAGTCAAATCTATTGTTTTTCCAGTAGTCATGTATGGATGTGAGAGGTGGACTATAAAGAAAGCTGAGAGTCAAAAAATTGATGCTTTTGAACTATGGTGTTGGAGAAGACTCTTAAGAGTCCCTTGAACTGCAAGGAAATCCAACCAATCCATCCTAAAGGAAATCAGTCCTGAGTATTCATTGGAAGGACTGATGCTGAAGCTGAAACTCCAATACTTTGGCCACCTGATGTGATGAACTGACTCATTTGAAAAGATCCTAATGCTGGGAAAGATTGAAGGCGGGAGAAGAAGGGGACGACAGAGCATGAGATGGTTGGATGGCCTCACCGACTCAATTGACATGAGTTTGAGTAAACTTCAGGAGTCGGTGATGGACAGGGAGGCCTGGCATGCTACAGTCCATGGGATTGCAAAGAGCTGGACACAACTAAGCGACTTGTGTGAAATTGTTTTTGTTTAGTCGCTAAGTTGTATCGAACTCTTGCAACCCTATGGACTCTAACCCACCAGGCTCCTCTATCCATAGGTTCCCAAGACAAGAATACTGGAGTGGGTTGCTATTTCCCAGGGATCTTCCCGACCGAGGGATTAAACCCAGGTCTCCTGCATAGCCAAGTGGATTCTTTACCAGTGAGGTACCAGGGAAGCTCCTTGTATGATATAGGTACTATATAAATACTTGCTTAAATGCACTCAGAAAATCTTAATAATCAAGATTGATCATTACTTTGGGCAAATTGGCCTTTGTTTCCATGGAGGAAAATATATCAGGGGTTGTTTGATTCAGTTCAGTTCAGTTCAGTCACTCAGTGGTGTCTGACTCTTTGCGACCGCATGAACCGCAGCATGTCAGGCCTCCCTGTCCATCACCAACTCCCGGAGTCCACCCACACCCATGTCCATCAAGTCGATGATGCCATCCAACCATCTCACCCTCTGTCGTCCCCTTCTCCTCCTGCCCCCAATCCCTCCCAGCATCAGGGTCTTTTCCAATGAATCAGCTCTTTGCATCAGGTGACCAAAGTATTGGAGCTTCAGCTTCAACATCAGTCCTTCCAATGAACACCCAGGACTGATCTCCTTTAGGATGGACTGGTTGGATCTCCTTGCAGTCCAAGGGTTGTTTGATTAGGGAATGTATATCTTTTCCTATGGTAGGATGACATGTAATAGTCTTTCAGTGTTTTGTTTCTTTAAAGGCTTACTTGGGTTTTATTTTTCTCTCTTGTTTTATTTGAATGAACTTTTATCAAAGAGGAGGAAGCTCTTTACAAATGATTAGTACAATAGTCAACTAAATATGTAGCTACCAGGTAACCACCAAGTAATTAAAGTCTCACCAATGTCCTGTGGTCCTGGGGTTATAACTGTATGCTGAAATTTCCAGAGTGCAGCCTTTTGTAAAATTCTGTTGGCAAAGAACATCAATGTGGATAACATTCTTTCAAAGAATATCACTGAAGGTAGCACTAGAAAAATATTCTGGCCTTCGAGGGCATTTCTAATAGGTGGGTGGGGCAGTGTGTGACTGGACTGCCAATAGATTTGCCTTTGCTTAACCTTGCCTGGTTTTTATGAACTGAAAATTCTAGGGGACTCATCATTATTTATGCACTACAGTTTTTCATTCCCATTATTCCTCTATATTGTAATTTCTCCTCTATATATATAATTTCTCCTCTATATTATAATTATAATTACATGCTCTCTTCAGAGAGAAAGTCATCCTGGAATGAATTTAAGCACTGAGATCTATAAGAACCCTCAGGTACAACTTGGTAGATAATCAGTGGTAATTATCTATCCAAGATGAAACAGTGAAACTCTTCAGAAATGTGTACTTAATGCTATTCTTATTTTCAAATGGCATGAATAACACAGCCAGTTTTACTTTAAATACATATTATTGTAGGTGATTTGTCATTAACTTTGACAGTGTTAGTCTCTTCTCACTATCATATTCCATTAATTAGTGTTTCTGGTAATAGAGGTATCCTTTGTAAGGATCAATGCACTCCTGGCTTTTAAAGACAATATAAAGAGGGAAGGATGGGGAAGAGAGGAGGAGAAGAGAAAGGGAGAGAGACAGAAAGAGAAAGAAAAAGAATAGAGGGAGGAAGAGGAAAATGTTGTGGAGCATGAGAAGAGCAGGATGAAGAACCAAAAAAGGTAGAAAATGAAAAATAGGAAGAAATGAAACGAGTAGACTTATGCTAATGATAAATTGAGGAGGAGAAAAGAATAACACAATAAGTAGACATGTGTATGTGAGACAGCAAAAGAGACACAGATGTATAGAACAGTCTTTTGGACTCTGTGGGAGAGGGAGGGGGGATGATGTGGGAGAATGGCATTAAAACATGTATAATATCATATAAGAAACGAATCACCAGTCTAGGATCGATGCAGGATACAGGAAGCTTGGGGCTGGTGCACTGGGATGACCCAGAGGGATGGTATGGGGAGGGAGGTGGGAGCGGGGTTCAGGATGGAGAACACGTGTACACCCGTGGTGGATACATGTTGATATGGCAAAACCAATACAATATTGTAAAGTAAAATATTAATAATAATAATAATAATAAACTTTAAAAAAAAGCAGTCACAATCTACAAAGACATATATCACTTACTGGAAAGATACATTTATAATACCTCAGAGGACTCACATATCTTGCAACTGGTCGGACATCTGATCTTGTACTTACACTTACTTCTTAGAGAGCCTACTCTGTATGTACAGCCTATTGGGTGAACAGTGGATTATAAGACCTTTACCTTAGGCCACAATTAAATGAAGGAGGGGCAGATACCTGATCCAGGGAGAACTATTCATTTTCTCCATGCTAGAAACTTGGAATTGGAACACAACAATTATTTTATTTGGTCTCTTCTGACTCCTGGAACTGAGAAAATCTAGACTCAGGAACCGAGGCTGCCATTCAGGGTTAACCATGTTAGGGCCTTTTGTGGAAAACTTGAGAAAATCAATCTTATGAGAAAGAAGTCTAAAGAAAAATCACAGAGAGAAGGAGAGACAACAGCTCATGTAGCTCCAGAGGTAAGAAGAGAATAATTCGCGCTCCTGTCAGCCTTCCATTTCCTGGTGTCATTCCATTATGCAGGCCAGCTCCATTTGTTGCCTTTGTGTTCTATATCTATATTAATCAACCAGGGCTGCCATAGCAAAATTCAGGGGACTGGATGGCTTCAACAACAGAGAAGTATTTTCTCAAAGTTGGAGTTCCTAGATCAGGTTGCTAGAATAGTCATGCTCTGGTGAGAGCTGTCTTCGTGGCTATAGATAGCTACCTTCTTGCTGTGTTATCACATGGCAGAGAGAGATCTGGTATTTCTTCCTCTTATAAGGTTACTCATCCCATTGTGAAACCTCCCACCCACCCCTAATCCCTGTCATGACCTTATCTAAATATAATTACCTCCAAAGGATCCCATTTTCAAGTACCATCACACTGGGCGTTAAGATACCAACATGAATTTGTGGCGGACCTAATTCCATTCATGGCAATACCTTTGCAAAACAAACACACCCCAATTTTTATGTTTAAGGTAGCTGTGATGGAAATGGTCTCAGAATCTGATTGATCACTAAGTTTCCCTGGTGATTTTGATTCTGCTTCTTTACAAATCACAGTTTGGGAAATGCTGTACCAAAAGAATGTGAAGAATCAAGATCAGGCAATAAAGGGTTAGGGCAGGACTGGCTGCAAAGAGTGACAAAGTAAGCAGAATCAAGGCCATAGCTAGGCTCCAGCAGGAGAGTATTGTGGAGAAAAGTAAGATACTACTCTTACTGAGCAGAATGACACTGGTGTCTGTTTATGACTAGGCTATTCTAAATATGCAGGGATGGGGCAGACAGATGCTGGCATTATATATTCATAGCTCTGATCCCTCACTATTCAGACTTACAGTTCAAAACAAACACCTATGGCTAAAAGACTGTCCATTACATGAGATGAATTCACATAAACTAATCCAGAAACCTAAAAGTCATTCTTAATTTCTTGCTTCATTAAATCTAAATAATACCTGAATTCTTTCAGCACTATCTTCAAAATATCCAGAATACATTTGCTTTTCTCCACCTTCATTAAAACCTTAATATAATTTATTTCTCACCCATACTGCTTTAATAGACATCTGTTTTGTCTTCCTGTTGTCATTTTTTATCCCGTCCAAACTATTTTTCCTAGAGCATCCAGGTACATCTTTAAATAGTGAAAGTATCATATCCCCTTTCTATTTAAAATAGTTCATGTCTTCTAAATTCTCTTTAGGATAAAGCTCAATCTCCACTTAATGGTTATAAGTCCCTCTATGATCCCTCCAGCTTTACCTCTTAAAATCTTATGCCTGGAGCTTTGAGTTTCAATAAAATTTAACTGTTTGTTGTTTCTTACCTTTACCATATTTCTTATTCTCATATATTGTTTTCATACCCATGAATACATTCATGTAACCAGATGAAAAAAAAAAAGAACATAACTAAATTCTCTTTACAGTAACTCTAAAAAATCTCTTCATGATCCCTCAAGCTATTTCGTTCTGTCTAAACCTAATCGCCATAATTGTAGGTTATTTTTTCTGTTTTTAAAATTTGATATAAATGTATATATTACTTTATAACTTTTGCTCAATATTGTTTATGAGATTCATCCACATTGTTGCATGTAGCAGTAGTTCACACTTTCTCATTACTATATAGTATTCCATTGTATGAATTTGCAACCATTTAAAAATTCATTGTACTGCTTATGGACATTTCAGTAGTTTCCACTTTGAATTTACTATGAATTAAGCTGCTATGAGCATTCTTATATATGTCTCTTGAGGTATATATGCACTCATTTCATCTGGGAAATACCCACAAGTGAATCCTGTTCTTTATCGTTCAACATAATTTAGATCTCATCTCCTCTAAGAAGGCTTCTCTACTCCACAACCCCAAATCCTGTTAGATGATCTTCTTCGTGGGCATAGGAGTCTACGCTTAAGAGAGTACACAACAATCTGTAATGTAATCTGTTTGAAAGCATGTTTCCCCCCATAGATTTAAAGCTCCTTAGGGGTAGGGACTCTATCTTATTCTTTGTATTTTTAGTGCATAACAGAGTTCCTGGTACATGGACAATCAATAATGTATAGTAATATATAAGTATTAATGCAGCCATATATGCAAATCACATATTAATGGACTGGACCAACTGAAGAGTTCTGAAATTGTCTAATTAATAAACTTCTGAGCACCTGAAGTGAAGTGAAAGTCACTCAGTCATGTCTGACTCTTTGCAACCCCTTGGAATTCTCAAGGACTGAATACTGGAATGGGCAGCCATTCCCTTCTCCAGGGGGTCTTCCAAACCCAGGGACTGAACCCAGGTCTCCCACACTGCAGGCAAATTCTTTACCAGCTGAGCCACCAGGGAAGCCCAAGAATACTGGAGTGGGTAGCCTATTACTTCTCCAGGGAATCTTCCCAACCCAGGAATCCAAATGGGGTCTCCTGCATTGCAGGCAGATTCTTAACCAGCTGAGCTACCAGGAAAGTCCACCTACTGTGTGACCAAATGGATGGTAGGTGATGTTGCAGATGCCAAATACAGGCATACCTCATTTTGTTGCACTTAGCTTTTTGTGCTTTGCAAATATCATGGTTTTTAAAAATTGTAAACTGCCACAAACTGCACTCAAATAAGATGGTAAAATTAATGTTTGTGTATTCTTACAGCTCCACTGACCAGATATTCTCCTGATCCCACCCCCCTCTTCCAGATCTCCCTATTAAAATTAGGCCAGTTAGTAACCTTACAGTGTCCTTTACATGTTCAAGTGAAAGGATGAGTAACACGTCTCTTAATTTAAAACAAAAACTAGAAATGATTGAGTTTAGTGAGGAATGCGTGCTAAAGCTGTGATAGGCTGAAAGCTAGGCCTCCTTTGTGAAACAATTAGCCAAGTTATGAATGCAAAGAAAAAGTTCTTGATGGAAATCAAAAATGCTACTCCAGTGAACACGTGCATGATAAGACAGTGAAGCAGACTTATTGTTGATACATAGGAAGTTTTAATGGTCTGGATAGAAGATCAAGTCAGCCACAAAATTCCCTTACGTTAAAGCCTAATGCGAAGAGTTGACTCATTGGAAAAGACCCTGATGCTGGGAGGGATTGGGGGCAGGAGGAGAAGGGGACGACACAGGATGAGATGGCTGGATGGCATCACCGACTCGATGCACATGTGTGTATGAACTCTGGGAGTTGGTGATGGACAGGGAGGCCTGGCGTGCTGTGATTCATGGGGTCACAAAGAGTCGGTCACAACTGAGCGACTGAACTGAACTGAATCCAGAGAAAAGTCCATTCCAACCCCTCATGGATCACTTTGAGGGGTTCAAGACCAGTAAAAGAAGTCACTACAGGTGTGGTGGAAATAGCAAGAAAACTAGAATTAAAAGTGGAGCCTAAAGATGTGAGTGAATTGCTGCAATTTCAAGCTAAAACTTGAATGGATGAGGAATTGCTTCTTAGTAATGTGTAAATAAAGCAGTTTCTTTAGATAGAATCTACTCCTAGTGAAGATATTGTGAAGATTGCTGAAATAGTAACAAAGGATTTGGAATTTTACATAAACTTTCTTACTAGAGCAGCAGCAGGGTTTGAGAGGATTGACTCCAATTTTGAAAGTTCTCCTGTGGGTGAAATGCTATCAAACAGCATTTCATGTTACAGAGAAATTGTTCATGAAAGAAAGAGTCAATTGGTATAGTTAACTTCATTGTTGTCTTATTTTAAGAAGTTGCCACAGCCACCCAAGCCTTCAGCAACAATAACTCTAGTCAGTCAGCAGCCATTGACATGGAAGCAAGACCTTCCACCAGCAAAGAGATTAGATTTGTTGAAGGCGCCGATGATGATGGTTAGCTATTTTTTGTAAGCAATATAGTATTTTTAAAGTAATGCATGTGCATTTTTTTTTCAGATGTAATGTTATTGCACACTTAATAGACTACACTAAGAGCTGACTCATTTGAAAAGACCCTGATGTTGGGAAAGATTGAAGGCAGGAGGAGAAGGGGATGACAGAGGATGAGATGGTTAGATGGCATCACCGACTTAATGGACATGAGTTTGGGTAAATTCCAGGAGTTTGGTGATGGACAGGGAGGCCTGGTGTGCTGCGGTTCATGGGGTCACAAAGAGTCAGACATGACTGAACAACTGAACTGAACTGATAGTGTAAACGTAACTTTTATGCGCATTGGAAAACCAAAAAAATTTTGTGACTCTTTGTGTTATTTGCTTTATTGTGGTAGTATGGAACTGAACCCCAAACATCTCCAATAAATGCCAATAGTAAAAAAAAAAAACAAAACAGGATAAGCATACAGTTTTGGTCAGTAGAATTAATTTGTATTCACAAAATTGTCAGAAAACAATAAATAGTTAACCGTATTATAAAATGGCTCTTAGTACTTAGATTTCAGAGAAGGGAGAGACTGTTGAAGTTGAAAGATTCTCAAAGATGAGTTTGGGTAAGTGCTGGAGTAGGTATATCATGTTTAGGAAGGAACAGTGTGGGGAGGTTGAGGAATAGCACAATGATCTCAGATATCTGGCAGATTTGCTTTTCATATTCCTCATCACTTCTGTGGACCAAGCATTGTGTTTTGAGACAGACTTGGTGTACTTTTGGACTAACAGATATGGCTTACAGAGTCCTCCATGTCTTACTAAGTAAACTGCCCTTTAATCTATATACAGTGGAAATTCAACTGATGGATGTCATGAAGGCAAGTGATAAATCATTTGGAGGATGATGAGGGTCTGAATTATGCAGTAACAGTAAAAGCATGTGGAAGTTATCAAGAGGTGGAAAAACTAGAATGTCATGGTACCAGGATATTGTAGTGTGTGGTGCACTTTAATGCAGCAAATATGACAACATGGAAACATTTTTGAAACAAATATGATGCTTTGCCAATTTGTGACCCAAAATATTTCAGTGGAACATGGAAATATGTAATTATTTTTAATACTGATATTTTTCTTATAAGGATGGAAACGTCTTCGGATCTTGCTAAATTTTGACAAAATAATTCTTACATTGAAATGTTGCTGTGCTGTATTAAAAGAAAACCTTAAAATGAAGTCTCATCAAAGGCTTTATAAGTTATGTATTCATGTATCTGGGACACACTTTGTACTCTGGAATGAAGAAGCAACAGGCAGTTTTCATGAACAGATTGAGAAAGGTCTCTATAAACTAGGAGTTCTTAGGATTTAAGAACCATGATAAACTAAGATGACTCTAAGCTTACTTTCTTTTTTTTTTTAATTTTATTTAATTTTTAAACTTTACATAATTGTATTAGTTTTGCCAAATATCAAAATGAATTCACCACAGGTATACATGTGTTCCCCATCCTGAACCCTCCTCCCTCCTCCCTCCCCATACCATCCCTCTGGGTCATCCCAGTGCACTAGCCCCAAGCGTCCAGTATCGTGCAACAAACTTGGACTGGCATCCCGTTTCATACATGATATTTTACATGTTTCAATGCCATTCTCCCAAATCTTCCCACCCTCTCCCTCTCCCACAGAGTCCATAAGACTGTTCTATACATCACTGTCTCTTTTGCTGTCTGGTTCACAGGGTTATTGTTACCATCTTTCTAAATTCCATATATATGCATTAGTATACTGTTTTTCCTTCTGGCTTACTTCACTCTGTATAATAGGCTCCAGTTTCATCCATCTCATTAGAACTGATTCAAATGTATTCTTTTTAATGGCTGAGTAATACTCCATTGTGTATATGTACCATTGCTTTCTTATCCATTCATCTGCTGATGGACATCTAGGTTGCTTCCATGTCCTGGCTATTATAAACAGTGCTGCGATGAACATTGGGGTACACATGTCTCTTTCCCTTCTGGTTTCCTCAGTGTGTATGCCTAGCAGTGGGATTGCTGGATCATAAGGCAGTTCTATTTCCAGTTTTTTAAGGAATCTCCACACTGTTCTCCATAGTGGCTGTACTAGTTTGCATTCCCACCAACAGTGTAAGAGGGTTCCCTTTTCTCCACACCCTCTCCAGCATTTATTATTTGTAGACTTTTGGATCGCAGCCATTCTGACTGGCGTGAAATGGTACCTCATAGTGGTTTTGATTTGCATTTCTCTGATAATGAGTGATGTTGAGCATCTTTTCATGTGTTTGTTAGCCCTCTGTATGTCTTCTTTGGAGAAATGTCTATTTAGTTCTTTGGCCCATTTTTTGATTGGGTCGTTTATTTTTCTGGAGTTGAGCTGTAGGAGTTGCTTGTATATTTTTGAGATTAGGTGTTTGTCAGTTGCTTCATTTGCTATTATTTTCTCCCATTCTGAAGGCTGTCTTTTCACCTTGCTAATAGTTTCCTTTGATGTGCAGAAGCTTTTAAGGTTAGTTAGGTCCCATTTGTTTATTTTTGCTTTTATTTCCAATATTCTGGGAGGTGGGTCATAGAGGATCCTGCTGTGATGTATCTCGGAGAGTGTTTTGTCTATGTTCTCCTCTAGGAGTTTTATAGTTTCTGGTCTTATGTTTAGATCTTTAATCCATTTTGAGTTTATTTTTGTGTATGGTGTTAGAAAGTGGTCTAGTTTCATTCTTTTACAAGTGGTTGACCAGATTTCCCAGCACCACTTGTTAAAGAGATTGTCTTTAATCCATTGTATATTCTTGCCTCCTTTGTCAAAGATAAGGTGTCCATATGTGCGTGGATTTATATATATAGGTCTTTAGTTTCTTTAGGTAGATATAGTCCCAAGTATTTTATTCTTTCCGTTGCAATGGTGAATGGAATTGTTTCCTTAATTTCTCTTTCTGTTTTCTCATTATTAGTGTATAAGAATTCAAGGGATTTCTGTGTGTTGATTTTATATCCTGCAACTTTACTATAGTCATTGATTAGTTCCAGTAATTTTCTGGTGGAGTCTTTAGGGTTTTCTATGTAGAGGATCATATCATCTGCAAATAGTGAGAATTTTACTTCTTCTTTTCCAATTTGTATTCCTTTAAAAGAAGAAGTAAAACGCTCACTATTTGCAGATGACATGATCCTCTACATAAGCTTACTTTCTTAGTAATTTCTCACTATGGTCAAGCATGAAAATTGCAGAGGCAGGGATGGACTTTAAAAATGCTATTGCCTAGGCCACCTCTTATGTGTGGCCTGGATATCACCATTTAAAAAAATGGAATATTGTGCCTTGGTTTGGTGATAATTGTTCAGATACAACACTAAAAGCATGATCTATGAAAGTAAAAATTGCTAGTTGAATTTCAGTGAAATTAAAGACTTCTGCCCTATGAAAGATACTTTTACGAAAATTAAAAGATAAACCACAGGCTGGGAGAAAATCTTTGCAAAATACAGGTCTTATAAAGTACCAATATCCAACATATACAAGGAGCTCATCATGTCATGAAGTCGTGAAGTCGCTCAGTCGTGTCTGACTCTTTGTGACCCCATGGACTGTAGCCCACCAGGCTCCTCCATCCATGGAATTTTCTAGGCAAGAGTACTCAAAAAGAAAACAGTCCAATTCAAAAGTTGACCAGATATCTGAAGAGAGACACATCCTTGAAGATATGCAGATGGCAAAGAATCATGTAAAAAGATGCTTAACATCATATGCCATGGGCTAATTGCAAATTAAACCAATGGAATACTGCTACTCAACTATTTGAATGGCTACAATTCAAAACACTGGCAACAAATGATGAGAATGTGGAGCAACAGACACTCATTCATTGCTGGTGGGAATGAAGAATGATATATTCAAACTGGAAGACAGTGTGGCGGTTTCGGACAGAACTCAACATACTCTTCCCATATAATTTAGTAGTCTTGCTCCTTGGTATTTACCCAAATAACCTGAAAACTAAGGTCTATGCAAGCATTTGCGTATGAATGTTTATAGCATCTTTATCACATTTGCCAAAACACCAAAGCAGTCAAGATAACCTTCAATAAGTGAATGGACAAACAAACTGGTCCATCTAGACAATGGAATATTATTCAGAGGTTAAAAAAAATTAGCTACCAAGCCATCGAGACACATGGTGAAATATTAAAAGCATATTGCTAAGTCAAAGAAGCCTACCTAAGGAGGTTGTATATTTTATGATTCCAATTCTATGACTTTGTAGAAAAGAAAAACTATTATGCTAGTAAAGGGATCAGTGGTTGCTAGGGGTTATGAGGTTGTAAGGGAGGGATGAGTAGGTAGAGAAGAGAGGATTTTTTGGACCCTGAAACTATTCTATATGATACAATAGTGATGGAAATATGTCATGATGCATCTTTTAAAACTCATGGAATGTATATCACAAAGAGTGAATCCTGATGTAAACTATGGAAATTCAGTTAATGTGTCAGTATTGGTTCACCAGGTGTGTTAAAAACTTAAATTCAACTGAGTAAATTTAAATATCTAATTGGTTTTAATCCACAGTTCTTGGACCTGGCGGTATCTCATCTAGCAAGTAGAAAGGCACTCTTAGGAGTTGTACAAAATGAAAATGGGAGATGGGGGCATGGGAAGGAGTTTCAAGAGAGAGGAGATGTATGTATACTTACAGATCATTCACACTGTTGTATAGCACAAACTAACACAGCCTTGTAAAGCAATTATCCTCCAATTTTAAAAAATAAGTAAAAGAAAAATTTTTTTATAGGCAGGAAAATGGTGGGGCAAGGAAGTTAAAACGGAGTATTGGTGCGACTAAGATCACCTGCCTTTAGAGGAATATTGGGGATTTTAGGCAAATTACTTCCGTGGTGTTGACTGGGAGATTTTAAACTGATTTTGGTTTAAAATTCCACTCATGGGAGAGACTGAGAATGCAGTGGGTTTAGGTTTTAAGTCTTAGTGGATGTTAGCATAAGTGACTCCATTGTGGACCTGTTCTTTCTTTTTAACAGTTGTAATGATTGTACTATACTGACACAAAATGTGAATTTTAAAGGAAACTGTACATGGAGAAAGGGAGGATGTGGAAATCCTGTACTTGCCTGTCTATAAACTTAAACTCCTCTAAAGAAAACAAGGCCTATTGATTAAAAACAATCTGTTTAGGTTATCCTAATATGCTGCTGTGGTGGAGAATCAAGGAACTACATTTATTTAATTTGGGATCTGCAAGAAATTTAGAGCAATTTATCAAAATAAGGGACACAGAAGGAGTATTGGTGGTATAAATGATGGAATTCTGTACAGGATATTCTCATTTTTAATTGCCTGAGAACAATTCAGGTAGGGGCACCCAGTGGACATTTATTTCGACTTTTTCCTAATCACCATTATCCAAGCAATATTTGAAAAACCACCACAGTTTAACATGTAAAACCATAATGGATTTGAAAAGGATGATGCAGAGCAAACTTCTAATTAGAAAATATTACTGGCCTCAAGATTCTATCCATAGCAACAGCACTTAAATGCTACCTCCTGCTTTGGCTGTAGTTATATATTTTGCACAAAATAATATATTGTCCCTTGATATGTAATTCTTAATGTAAAAAGAGAGAGAGAGAGAAGAAAATAAGCACTAAAAACACCCCATGGCATTTTGCATAACAAAAGCATACATATGCGTAGGTGAAATTCACATAACTAAACAGAGCAAATGAATGTATTCCTCCAGAGACAGAAGTATTTCCTGGATAACCAAATAAAACTTCTGTTAAAAGATATTTCTTCCCTTTGTTTGTACCTGCTTAAAATGCTCTACAGTTCTTTTCAAAGCAGTTAAGAACTGCATTTTGAACTCTGCTATTGGTTTTATTCATCCTTTTCTTGCTGCACCTACTCTAGCAGTTCATCATAAACCAATCTTATCTCTGGAATTTACAATAACCCAAACACATGCTGAAAATGATTTGAATTGGTTTGCTAAGATAAAGCTAAAGTATCTTTCTCCTCATTGCTATGTAGTTAAAGATGTCAGTCACCTAAGGTAAGATCACTAAGGTTTTTCTGTATCTACAAATTTAAATGAAGAGAATTGAAATGATTACTATTTAATAAGCATTTTATTGAATTAATTTGATCTGTAACATTGTATAAGTTTAAGATGTACAGTGCATTCTGTTCAGTTCAGTCGCTCAGTTGCGTCTAACTCTCTTGCGACCCCATGGACTGCAGCACCACAGGCATCCCTGTCCATCACCAACTCCCAGACCTTGCTCAAACTTATGTCCATCAAGTCAATGATGGCATCCAACCATCTCATCCTCTGTTGTCCCCTTCTCCTCCTGCCTTCAATCTTTCCCAGAGTCAGGGTCTTTTCAATGATGCATTTATAAATTGTGATATGATTCCCTTGTAGTGATAATTATCACATTACAGAATTATAGTACCCTATTTTTGTCTATGTTCATTGCTGTGTTAATTAGCTATGGCTTTTTTTTTTTTTTACTAGTTATTAAAAGGTTTTACCCTCTGTCTTATATTTCTTACCCACATTCCCTGGTAACCACTATTTTATTCTGTTCCTTACAGGTTTAATTTTTTTAGACTCCACATAAAAGTAATATCATATGGTACTTCTTTGCCTGACTTAACCCACTTAGAATAATGTGCTCAAGGTTGAACTACATTGTCACAAATGAAAGGATACCTTCTTTTCTCTTGGATAAATAGTATTCCATAGTGTATATGTAACACATCTTTATCCATTAATCTATTGATGAGTGTTTGGTTGTTTACATATCTTGGCTACTTTGAATTATGTGGCAATAAACATGTTGTTGTTATTGCTCAGTCACTAAGTCATGTCCCACTCTTCACAACCCCGTGGACTGCAGAACACTAGGCTCCTCTGTCCTCTACTATCTCCCTGAGTTTCTCAAATTCATGTCTGTTTAGTGGGTGGTGCCATTCAACCATCTCATCCTCTGTTGTCCCTTTCTCCTCTTGCCTTCAATCTTTCCTAGCATTCCAGTGAGTTGACATCTTTACTATGCTGAATCTTAAATTACACATCTTACACATGTTTTTCTAGTTTATACCTAAGACCTTCAAATTTGTTTTTCATTTAGTAGAAAGCATATTATCATTAAACAAATACATTTAGAAAATCACAATATTATTCTCCAGTTTAGGAACTTGACAATTAGTTTATTTGACCTATTGTATATACTATATAACAGATGGCTTCTGGGATCTCCTTCATTTCCAAAATTCTAGTTTGTGTTCTTTTCCAGAAGTTATAGCTATCCTCGCCTATAAGTACAATAAATGTAATATTACCCTCTGCTTGTTTTGAGAATGCCCTTATTCTGCTTTAACACAAAAGTATCTTCCCTACTCAACTGTCCCATATCTTTAAAATATAGGTTTAGAATTTTAGATTTTATATATATATATGTGTGTATATATATATATACGTATATATATATATACGTATATATATATATGAATAAGAATCCCCTTTTGAGTCTTTAACATATTGAATTTTTATTTGAAATCATAAAGCTTCAGTACCATATTTACAAATTATTGGGAGAGAAGAAGGTGAGTGGTTAGGAGTTTGAGTAGCCATATTCTAAAAGTCCATCACAGATTTTTCCATGTAGACTAAATAATGACTTCTGGTATAATATCTAATTTTCTTCTAACTTTCAAAGTCACAGAATTAATTCGGGAGTTGCAGTTTATTAGTTTAACTGATGATTACATCTACATTTATTTTTAATACGTGTGTGTGCACAAAGTCACTTCAGTCATGTCCAACTCTTTGCAACCTTATGGACTGTAGCCCATCCATGGGGCTCCTCTGTCTATGAGATTCTCCAGGCAAGAATACTGAAGTGGGTATCCATTTCCTTTTCCAGGGATCTCCCTGACCCAGGGATCAAACCCATGTCTCTTACATCTCCTGCATTGGCAAGCAGGTTCTTTACCACTAGCTCCAGTTGGAAAGACCTAATATAGTACATACCAAATCCTAATTTTGTAGAAGATTTTTTGCCTCATTAGTTAAAATGCCAACTAGCCACGAAGATCCAACCTTTTGTTTTCTTTGTTTTCTCTATTTTTATATTTTTAAATTTATTGCTTTCTTTATTATTCCATTCTTTATGTTTTCTCAGGTTTCTTTTGGTCTTCCTTTTTCTATCACCTTGAGGAAAGAACTAAGCCTATTTACTTGATGCCTTTTCTCTTTTCTGTTGTATGTATTTAATGCTATAAATTTCCCACTCAGCATTGCTTTAATAGTATACTACAAATTTTGATATATTGTGTGTTCATTTTCTTTAATTTCTAGTACTTTCTGAAATTTAGCAAGAGACTTCCTTTTTGATTGATGGTTATTTGGATGTACATTGTTTAATTTTTAAATATTTGTCTTTAAAATATATTGTGTTCTCTCTATTGATTTTTAGTTTGATTCAATTATATTTAGAGAACATGTTCTATATAATTTTATTGAGATTTGTTTTGTGACTCAGTATATGGTATATCTTGTGAATGTTTAGTGGGTGCTTGGAAATAATACCTATCTTGCTATAGTGTGGGAGTGTTCTATAAGTGTTAATTAGGTGCTGTTGGTTGACAGTATATTGTCCATTGTTTTTACATCTTTCCTGATTTCTGGTTAGTTTATTAACTGGTGCAACTGAGGTGTTGAATTTCTTAAGTATAATCATGAATTTATCTGTTTCTGTGTACAGCTCAGGTTTTGCTTCACCTATTTTGCAGCCTCTTGTTTAATACACACACATTTAGGACCTCTATATATTTTTGATGGATTTATCCTTTCATTATTGTTTAATGTCCCACTTCATCCTGAATATTTTTTTTTTTTTTTTGCTCTGAAATGTATAATACTTAAGCTGATATTAACATAGCTACTCCCACTTGTTTGGTGTTTCAATTATATATATTTTCCATCCCTGTATACTCAATCTTCTTTGTTTGAAGTGAATTTTGTGTAAATGGCATATAGCTGTGTACTGGTTTTTATCCATTCTGCTGATCTCTGTCTTTTGTGTATTTATGCCATTTATAGATAAATTATTGATATGTTATGTATAAGTCTACCATTTTAACATATATTTACTCTTTTCTCCCCCCTCAGTTTCTTGTTTCTCTGTTCTTTTCTTCCTATATTGATTGGGATACTTTTGTAAATCTTGATTTACTTATAGTTTTTTAAAACTATATCACCCTATAGCTTGCTTCATGGTTGCTATAGATATTAACATATATAAATATAAAAATATTGAGTATGATATCAAGTATGATTTAAGAAACTCACCTTATAGTCATCCCTATATTATTCATTCTTTTATTCCTCCTTTTCCTTTCTGAAGTTTCACGCCTTATTCTGCTTTTATTTTCTTTCTTTTTTGGAGAGCTTTCTTTAGTCACTTTTAAGGATTTAAGTTCCTTTTGAATACCATTCTCTTTTCCTTATCCAGTGATACAAATATTAGATCTTTTGTTATTGCCTCCCAGGTCTCTGAGGCCCTGTTCTTTTATGTGTGTGTGTGTGTGTGTGGTTTTCAATTTGTGTGAATTCTAATTCTGTGCCCTGAGGTTTACTGAATCTTTTCTCTGTGTTCTCCATTCCTATATTGAGACCATTCAGTAAGGTTTTGATTCTTTTTTTTTTTTTGTCTTTTCCAGTGTTTTAATTCCATCTGATTCTTTTCCTTGCTTCTGTTTCTTTGCTGAGATTTTGTAATTTTTTTCATTTGCTTCAAGATAATAATTGCCAGATGAAGTGTTTTTCCTATGCCGCAATCCCTGTTGGTTATCCCATGTGGGCAAAAGGGATTCCCTAGGCCTCTTGATATGCCATTAGGAGACTGAGTAACACTGGGTTTGTGGAACAGAACATTTATCTTGTTCTGCTGCACTGAGTTGCCTTGCCAGTTAGCTTCCTGCTCAATCTCTGCCACTGTTGCTCGGGGGTGGTGGTGGTGACAGCTGCCTGGGCTACCCTTTGTCATTGGGTAGAAGTGTTGATAAATGTTGTTTCTAAGTCACCATCTACCACTAGATTTGGAGCCAGGAAGATATCAAGCCTGTTATTTGTTTTCCTACTGTTGAGTAGTTAGATGGGAAACATCAAGTCTGGACCATCTTGTTCTCATGAGTATAGAGCTGGGAGACTGGAGATTTTGGTTGCTTTTTGCTGCTGTGTGAATGGCTGGGAGATGCAAGACTTAGATCTGCTACTACTGCTGCTGAGTAGGGGGCCAGGAAACACTAGCCTTGTTGGCACCGCCTTTGCAGGGATAGCAGAGTTCTGCTGCCATCAGGTGGGGGAGGGGGATGGTAATGTCCTGCTGTATCATCATTAGGACCACTGGTGTGGGTAGTGTGGCTACATGTTTTTAAAAACTCAACTTTATCATACTTTCATACTTTGATATACCAAATCTAGGTATAGGACTAACATGCAAATTACTTCTTTTTTCTGTAAGATGTTACATACTGTAATCCAGGGTGGGAATATCCTAACCTTTATTGTCTGATTTATATGAAATAAATATACTATATGCTCTAGAAGTGTTATAAAATTATAATCCTATATGTCAAATTGGCTTAGAGCAGTGATGCATTATTTGGCCCACAAATTTTCTTCAAGATATTGAGATAAGTTTTTCTTCTCATAAACATTAGAGAAGCAATTTAGGATGAACTCTCTTCTAAAGATTCAAAAATTCCTGTGATGCCAGATCAGTTCGTTCTGTTGAAAAAAATGAACAGCATTTATCAGATACCTGGTTAATTTCCTCAGAAGTTATCTTGGATGAAAGTTCACACCAATAATCTGTCATCATTATTTGCTATTATAACATGTTGCCTCTACTAGATGCATAGTTACACTACCACTCATAAGAGTGTGTGTGTATGTGCACATATGCTTCTGCCTATATTTATGAAAGGATAGTAATGAAATGCAAGAATAGTTTTTATGTTGTTCTCATGATGTTTGTTATTACCAAACTTCTTGGGAGTACATTCTCTGTAGAATACATTACTGGTTTATTCTTCTTGTTTTAGAGACCTGAAAAGTCAGTTAATATGCACAAAGTATATTTTCAAAATTTTTTTACAAGCTTCCTAAATATTTGGAAAGTTTCATAAAATAAATCATCCTGGGCTTCTGATTTAGTAGACCAGTTTTATAAAAATCACTGAGTATTATGTTTTCAATAATGGACCCTGTAATTATTCTGAAATCTCCAATAAATCTTATTCACAGTTGCTATTATACAAAGATTGTAGCCGAAAAGTTTGTGTTCAGATATAATAATAATCATTTAGCTATTAATTGTAGAAGTCTTTATTGAGCAACTGAGCCAGGCCTGAACTAAGAACACAAAGATCAATAAGACCCTGAGGATGATCTTCAAATGAGAAATTCTAATGTTTCAAAGTAAAAATTTCCCTATAATAGAAGTCCTCCTAATGGATACCAGTCTATTTGTTCTGCCCTTTTTTCAAATATTCTGAGACAGTGGGAAGAGAGAGGACCCAACCATAACAAGAGTTTTTCATTTAACCTATACATTCTATGATGCAGTTTTTGTGCTGTTAAAGTATAATGCTTGTAAGGAAAATTGTACTGAGCCACGGGCTATAATTTTTCTTTGTTGGCTATGTTTTTTTGTTTGGATTTTCTGTTCATTGGACTTTAGTGAATAAGTTGATGTATCAATAATACTAAAGGAGTCTTTGAAAGAGAAAAATTCCAAAATTACATAATCCTAACAGAGCAACTATTTTTATCCTCATGTATTCCTTTCTTGCACTTATCCACTTACACATTTTCAGATACTTGCAGTTTGTTGTACATATTGTTCTTTTTTTTGCTTTGAATTTAAAGTGGCATAACTCAACCATGTTTCTTAAAAAATACACATTTTTAATAGCTGCATAAAAATCTAGTATTCATGCAGGTTTCTTCTTTTTTTGTATAAAATAGTGGATTTGACATTTTTCCTCTCAGTAATTTGATTTTTATTCAGATTTCATAAGTCATTTTGCTTGGTTATGCCTTAGTTGGGTTGGTATACTACAACTTTATGAGCTTAAACTAGAGTCTGTATAGATAAATGATTTCATTAGCTTATATAATCTTGAGAGAGCATCTTCACATTGGAGGGTCACTGAAGAAGTTTGGAGATGGGATTTGGAGGTAGTTTGCAAAGGGACACTCTGCCTTCCTTTCTGCTGCAGGATGATTTTGTAGTTTTATATACTTTCAATGGTATCTTTTTCTACTTTATCATATTGCACTTCTTGTAACCACATTATTATTGTATAAATGCTTATCACATTAATTAATTGTGTTGAAAACAGGTCTCTAATTCAACAGCAATAAATCACACATTTCCTGACTATTAAAGCCATGGGATACAGAAACAGTGTTAGTTACCAATGGTAGTGAAAAGTGGTTTCTATGCTATTTCCATTGTTGATTTTTGGTTAAACAAATAAAATATTATTAAGCCTCATGTTGATGCAGTTAAATTGTTTACTCAGTAATTTGTCTCATTTCAACTAAATGGTTTTATTTAGCTGGAATTAAATAACTAATTCTCCTCCTACACTTGTCAGTATGAAGCTATTCAACATCTGATTGAGGTCTGTGTTAATTTGCTTTCTGACCCTCATGCTTACTCCTTGAATACCACACTAGGAGCCAATTTGGTGAATTCCCATCATCTTTTCTGTAAATGAAAACAGAAATTACTGGTTTTTATGGAAAGGACTTGGATTTTAATGAAAGGATGCATTTGCTTCTCTCAGATGTACCATTCCAGGGGGATTAATTAGTAGAACTCTGATTAAAAATGTGTCATAGTACCTGCTTCCAAGGAACAGTGTTCTATGCTGAGACAGCCTGCTACAGGTAGAAGAGAGCTTCTTATTTATTTCACTGGGAGGTAATATAATACATTTTAAAATGTGTCTGACCAAATGTAAACAGAGAGACATTTGGTCCAATTTACTAAACATTAATTTATGTGTATATGTTGTGTCATTGCCATATAGACTGCTATATCAGGAGAGCCAACATTAACCCTGTGTTCATATTGCATGGAGAGAACTTTTTTCTTCTCTGGCTAAAATTTGAAATTTGTTTACCTAGGAATTTGATTAGTAATACATTTTTGACCAGGTGAATACTATCTGCTTAATTTAATCGAATCCTTTTCTCATTTCAGAAAGTTTGTAAGATTCACTGATGACTGTGCTTTACTTTGCATCATCAGTGGAAAACTCAGTCTTTCGGTTATATAGATTTAAAGTGAAAATGAAGGGAAATGAACAAGAACACAGAAAGTATGAATGATGGAGAAACATGGTGTACTACAAGCTAAAACACATGGGTAACTGTGGCCAGGATACATATCTAAGTATTATAACATTTATAATTTAGTCTACCAAATAAGACTGACTATTAAAATATTAGTACCATTGTTTGAAATAATTACAAAATTTTGACATGTCCCAGAAATGAGTAATTGCCACAGACATATTTCATTTGTGTTTATTAATGGTCTCCAATGGATACATGTTGTTTTATGTGACATGGTCAGTTCATTTCAGGTCAGTTGCTCAGTCATGCATGACTCTGTGACCTACAAAGGACTACAGCACTCCAGGCTTCCCTATCCATCATCAACTTCTGGAGCTTACTCAAACTCAGTGTTCATTGAGTCAGTGATGCCATCCAAACATTTCATCCTCTGTCATCCCTGTCTTCTCCCGCCTTCAATCTTTCCCAGCATCAAGGTCTTTTCCAATGAGTCAGTTCTCACATCAGGTGGCCAAAGTATTGGAGTTTCAGCTTCAGCATCAGTCCTTCCAAAGAATGTTCAGGACTGATTTCCTTTAGGATCTCCTTGCAGTCCAAGGGGCTCTCAAGAGTCTTCTCCAACACCACAGTTCAAAAGCATCAATTCTTTGGTGCTCAGCTTTCTTTATAGTCCAACTCTCACATCCATACATGACTACTGGAAAAACCATAGATTTGACTAGACAGACTTTTGTTGGCAAAGTAATGTCTCTGCTTTTTAATATGCTGTCTAGGTTGGTCATAGCTTTTTCCCAAGGAATATCTTTTAATTTCATGGCTGTAGTCATCATCAGCAGTGATTTTGGAGCCCCCAAAAATAAAGTCTGCCACTGTTTCCATTATTTCCCCATCTATTTGCCATGAAATGATGGGACCAGATGCCATGATCTTAGTTTTCTGAATGTTGAGTTTTAAGCCAACTTTTTCACTCTCCTCTTTCACTTTCATCAATAAGTTCTTCTTCACTTTCTGCCATAAGGGTGGTGTCATCTGTGTATCTGAGTTTATTGATATTTCTCTCTGCAGTCTTGATTCCAGCTTGTGCTTTATCCAGCCAGCATTTCACATGATGCCTTCTACATATAAGTTAAATAAGCAGGGTGGCAATATACAGCCTTGACATACTCCTTTTCCTATTTGGAACCAGTCTGTTGTTCCATGTCCAGTTCTAACTGTTGCTTATTGAGCTGCATACAAATTTCTCAGGAGGCACGTAAGGTGGTCTGGTATTCCCATATCTTTAAGAATTTTCAATAGTTTATTGTGATCTACACTGCCAAAGATTTGTTTTATCCAATAAAGCAGAATTGGATGTTTTTCTGGAACTATCTTGCCTTTTCAATGATTTAATGGATGTTGGCTATTTGATCTCTGGTTCCTCTGTCTTTTCTAAATCTAGCTTCAACATCTGGAAGTTAATGGTTCGTGTACTGTTGAAGGCTTTCTTGGAGAATTTTGAGCATTACTTTGCCAATAAGTGAGATGAGTGAAATTGTGTGGTAGTTTGAGCATTCTTTTGCATTGGCATTCTTTGAGATTGGCATGACAGCTGACCTTTTCCAGCCCTGTGGCCACTGCCGAGTTTTCCAAATTTGCTGGCATATTGAGTGCAGCACTTTCACAGCATCATCTTTTTGGATTTTAAATAGCTCAATTGGAATTCCATTGCTTCTACTAGCTTTGTTCATAGTGATGCTTCCTAAGGTCAACTTGACATTGCATTCCAAGATGTCTGGCTCTAGGTGAGTGATCACACCATCATGGTTATCTGGGTCACGAGGATCTTTTTTGTATAGATTTTCTGTGTATTCTTGCTACCTCTTCTTAATATCCTCTGCTTCTGTTAGGTCCATGCCATTTCTGTCCTTTACTATGCCCATCTTTGCATGAAATGTTTCCTTGGTATCTCTAATTTTCTTGAGGAGATCTCTAGTCTTTCCCATTCTATTATTTTCCTCTATTTCTTTGCACTGATCACTGAGGAAGGCTTTCTTATTTCTCCTTGCTATTCCTTGGAACTCTGCATTCAAATGGGTATATCTTTCCTTTTCTCCTTTGCCTTTCACTTCTCTTGTTTTCTCAGCTATATGTAAAGCCTCCTCAGACAACCATTTTGCTTTTTTATATTTCTTTTTCTTGGGGATGGTATTGATCACTGCCTCTTGTACAATGTCACAAACCTCTGTCCATAGTTCTTCAGGCACTCTGTCTATCAGATCTAATCCCTTGAATCTATTTCTTATTCCACTGTATAATCATAAGGGATTTGATTTAGGTCATACCTGAATGGTCTAGTGGTTTTCTCCACTTTCTTTAATTTCAGTCTGAATTTGGAAATAAGGAGTTCATGATCTGAGCCACAGTCATCTACTGGTCTTGTTTTGGCTGACTGTATAGAGCTTCTCCATCTTTGGCTGCAAAGAATATAATCAATCTGATTTCAGTATTGACCATCTGGTGACGTCCATGTGTAGAGTCTTCTCTTGTGTTGCTGGAAGAGGGTGTTTGCTATGACCAGTGCTTTCTCTTTGCAAAAGTCTGTTAGCCTTTGGCTGCTTTGTTTTTTATTCCAAAGCCAAATTGGCCTGTTACTCCAGGTATTTCCTGACTTCCTGCTTTTGCATTCCAGTCCCCTATAATGAAAAGGATATAGTTTTTGGGTGTTAGTTCTAGAACTTTAACTTTAGAAATAGAATAAAAGGGATGAGAAGATTAGATTCAAAGAGCTCTAAAGGTATGAATTTTTCTTAATTAAATATAGAAACATGGTCAAATATTTAATTAAAAACCTTCATGCCTTTAGAGATATTCAAATCTAATCACCTTTCCCTTTTACTCTAAATTGTTTCTAAATTGAAAGTTTAGTCACTCAGTCATGTCTGACACTGACTCCATGGACCCACCAGGCTCTTCTGTCCATGGGATTCTCTGGGAAGAATACTGGAGTGGGTTGCCATTTCTTTCTCTAGGGGATCTTCCCGACCCAGAGTTTGAACCTGGGTCTCCTGAATTTCAGGCAGAATCTTACTGACTGAGCCATGATGGATGACCTAAATTGTTTCTATATGATGCCAAAGGAATAGATTGTATATTTTGCCCTCAGGACAATGTATTTATAAGTCAGCTATTGAACTAAACAGTAGCATAATTTAAAAACCGTAAAATGTCCTACTTTTTTCTTAATTTTGATTAATAAACTTATCATAGATTATCTATATCATATATTTATATATATGTGAAGCCATGAAGCACATTTTTTAAGACTTCACAGTGAAAAGGATTTTAAAATGGAGGATATATATATATATATATACACTCTGTGTAAGTTTATAACTGAAATAACTTTTATCTGTCTTAAATTTACTTTTACACTGTAAAGTATAAAATTAGATGTAAATTGATTAATAATTGGATTCAACCCTTCTTGGGTTTTTTCAGTTTGTCCATGACTTTTCTGCATTGAACTTCCAAATCATTTTACCTTTACCTTGTTTATAGTTTTATTATCACTTTCTGTTGCATATTAATGCTTTCTTCTTATTTTTTCTACTAATAGTGAACTCCTATGTATGTATGTATCTCCTAGAGAACACAGTACAATGTCTTGCATTTATCTGTAACTGATCCCATAGGAAATATGCCTATACTATATATATATATATATATATATATATATATATAATGATTTATATATAATATATGTAATGTATGTAATTATAATACATAATAAGAAAAGCATATGAGATCTGTATATATATATATATATATATATATATATATATATATCTCACATACTTATTCATTTCTTCTTTGAAAACCTCATTTTTGCTCTTAAGACCTTCAACTGATGGGATGAGGTTCACCCACATTATACAAAATAATCTCCTTTACTTAAATTCAGCTGATTATATAAATACTTTCATGGCAACATTTAAATCAGTGGTATGATAACCTAGCCAAATTAATAGATAAAACTGAAGTATGCACACACACATATAGAAAGAGAGCACACAGAAGAGTGAATTTACAAGAATTGGCTTACACCATTATGGCAAGTAAGCCAGTCCTGAATTCCTAGGATGAGTACTCAGAAAGGGATGATTATGGGAAAGTTTGAACATATGGCATGGGCCAAAGCTGTTGTTCCCAGGCAGAATTACTTTTCTACCCTGGTGAAACCTCAATTCTGCATTTAAATCCTTCCATAAGACTCAGACAGATACCCTCCAATTGTAAAAGATAATTTTTCTTAAAGTCAACTGAATAGGGACTTTAATTATACTAGGAAAATAACTTTATGGTAACATCTAGCTAATGTCTGATTAATTAGGGGTTCTTAATCTATTTATACTGTTTTCATACTGTTTATGCAGTTCTCAAGGCAAGAATACTGATCCTGAAAGATGATGCTGTGAAAGTGCTGCACTCAATATGCCAGCAAATTTGGAAAACTCAGCAGTGGCCACACTAGAAAAGCTGTTTTCATTTCAATCCCAAAGAAAGTCAATGTCAAAGAATGCTCAAACTACTGCACAATTGCACTCATCTCACATGCTAGTAAAATAATGCTCAAAATTCTCCAAGCCAGGCTTCAGCAATACGTGAACCATGAACTTCCAGATGTTCAAGCTGGTTTTAGAAAAAGCAGAGGAACCAGAGATCAAATTACCAACATCCGCCGGATCATCGAAAAAGCAAGAGAGTTCCAGAAAAACATCTATTTCTGCTTTATGGACTAAGCCAAAGCCTTTGACTATGTGGATCACAATAAACTGTGGAAAATTCTTCAAGGGATGGGAATACCAGACCACCTGAACTGCCTCTTGAGACACCTATATGCAGGTCAGGAAGCAACAGTTAGAACTGGACATGGAACAACAGACTGGTTCCAAATAGGAAAAGGAGTACATCAAGGCTGTATATTGTCACCCTGCTTATTTAACTTATATGCAGAGTACATCATGAGAAAAGCTGGGGTTGAAGAAACACAAGCTGGAATCAAGTTTGCCGGGAGAAATATCAGTAACCTCAGATATGTAGATGACACCTCCCTTATGGCAGAAAGTGAAGAGGAACTAAAGAGCCTCTTGATGAAAGTGAAAGTGGAGAGTGAAAAAGTTGGCTTAAAACTTAACATTCAGAAAATGAAGATCATGGCATCTGGTCCCATCACTTCATGGCAAATAGATGGGGAAACAGTGGAAACAGTGTCAGACTTTATTTTTTTGGGCTCCAAAATCACTGCAGATGGTGACTGCAGCCATGAAATTAAAAGACGCTTACTCCTTGGAAGGAAAGTTATGACCAACCTAGATAGCATATTCAAAAGCAGAGACATTACTTTGCCAACAAAGGTCTGTCTAGTCAAGGCTATGGTTTTTCCAGTGGTCATGTATGGATGTGAGAGTTGGACTGTGAAGAAAGCTGAGTGCCGAAGAATTGATGCTTTTGAACTGTGGTATTGGAGAAGAGTCCTGAGATTCCCTTGGACTGCAAGGAGATCCAACCAGTCCATTCTAAAGGAGATAAGTCCTGGGTGTTCTTTGGAAGGAATGATGCTAAAGCTGAAACTCCAGTACTTTGGCCACCTCATGTAAAGAGTTGACTCATTGGAAAAGAATCTGATGCTGGGAGGGATTGGGGGCAGGAGGAGAAGGGGATGACAGATGATGAGATGGCTGGATGGCATCACGGACTCGATGGATGTGAGTTTGAGTGAACTCCAGGAGTTGGTGATGGACAGGGAGGCCTGGCGTGCTGCAGTTCATGGGGTCGCAAAGAGTTGGACACGACTGAGCAACTGAACTGAACTGAACTGAGTGTATTTATTTCAGGTAAACATATAATTAATTAAGTTAATTGACTATTAAACAAGTTGGCATATGAAAAGTCACACTACTAGGAACCAGTAAATACATGAATTTAAAAAAATGATAAAATTACTTATTTCAATAGATCAGGTAATACAGAGATAATCTTTGTTTCTATTATTAATTTTTAAAGGCATTGGGAATAAATTTGGTGCATATGCCACTTATATAGAATATATATGTGTAATGAATCAATTTTCATCCTGCAAAGAATACTGTGCGTGCTAAGTCACTTCAGTCATGTTGGACTCTCTGCAACCCCATGGACTGTAGCCCGCCAGGCTCCTCTGTCCATGGGATCCTCCCGACAAGAACACTGGGGTGGGTTGCCATTTCCTTCTCCAGGGGAGCATACTGTAAGTGTCCTCAAATTTTCTAGAAAGTTGACTATAATCTGCTACTACATTATACTACAATATCTCCATTCATCACTAAGATATATAAATAATGGCTGAGAATGTGGAAGAAGTTTTCTCAAGAGGATAAGAAAACTGTAATTAAGAGGGGACAATTTAGAATTTGATCCCTTTGGTTAAGTTGCTTTCCTCCTATTATCTTCCAAATACTCAGCTTTACGTTGTGAGATACGTTTGTGAACCTCTGCTTGGAGGTTCATACACTGAAACATAATTTTTATTGTGCAGTACTTGAATTATGCCTTGGCCTTGTGCTATAGAAAACCTGTAGATAGGACTGTTGGCAGATCTGGTTGTGAAAGAACTGTGAGTGCACAGTTTGCCAAGAATAGCAAAAGTAGGTAAAGCCATTTGTCATAATTGAAATGTACAATTACATTAGATTCTTGTATATTACTTTACATTTGAATCTTGAATTTGATGGAAGAAAATATACAAAAGAGTTAAGAATTGTAGAAGAAAATACCATATGTGAATGTTGAATTTAGTCTTTTTAGAATCATACGAATTTGTTTTGATTCACCAATACTTGTTTGTGGTGAGAGATCCAGGAACAAGCATTGTACCTTTGGAAGGATAGCCATGATCTCCTATGAGATCTCCATAATGAATATATTATGACAGTGAATTTTATTCATATAACCAACAGAATGCACTTCTAATTTCACCTTTTAAGGGCTTTGATAAAGCAGAGTGATTTCATTGTAAGGCTAGTTGTGCTCATCCCAAAATCACTATAATAGTTAAATCTGATGAAGCCAATTTTAACTAAATTATTCTTGTTCTTTCTAAATTGGCCCAGTTATCTCAAGAGTAAGGATTAAGTAAAACATAGAACATCTCAACGAAAGTATTTTCAACAATTCTTTGTAATTTTCTATAAGGAGATTCTATCTGTGTGAAATGTATAATTATTGATATTAAAGTGGCTCATAGAGAAGAAAATCTCATGTTATATTATGGGAAGTTTTTAGCCCTCTTCATACCATATACACAATAATAACTTTGTCTTTAAAAAATTATACTCAGTCCCACCAGCATTACAATAGGTAAGGCATGAGCCCTAAGATAAATGACTTGGTTCTCAGTTTCCCCTTTGGAAAAAATAATACCTGCACTCATGGGACATATTTGAGGATGAAATTATGTCATGGAAAATTTCTTTGATAAAGTAAATTTGCTGTATGGATAATGATGCTGATTATACCTGGCATCATTATCATCTAAGACTATGTTTTGTAATTCCAACCCAATGGGTTGATAAAAAGCATTTTCTTTGGAATGGAGAATTACATGAGTAATTAGGTATTAAACAAATATTATCAGCATATAATGTGCTAGATAATATACTAGGCACTGGGGATATAGAAATAATACTTGTTCTAATTTTGCTGTTGAGGGTAAACCATATATCCTTTCTGAAGTTTTCTAATTTATAACATGGAAATAATAACTCCTAACTTATGTCTGTGTTAGATCTAAATCATATAATTCATGTGAAAGTACATGATAAATAATTTCTCAAAAATCATTGTCAGTTTATTCTTCTCAGTGATGTTCATGTCTCTTAAGGTAGAACGTTGACTATATGACTTTCTCTTCTCAAAAAACCTTCACTGCCTCTCCATTGTTTGAAATATAAAGTGTAAACACCTTAGTCAGCATTTAATATTTTCTGCAATCTAAAATGACCCAATTTTAAGTCCTGCTTTCTACCAGAAAATTCTCAACTAAAATCCTACTTTCTTTCAAAAACTTTCCTTGAGACTCTTGACATTTCTTTTTCCAATTCCTTTAGTTTATTGTCTGTGCCATTTATTTAATGATTATTGATGCATGATTGTACTATGCTTTAAAATTATCATTTTCATTAATATATTTATACATTTTTTCAGTAAATATTTTTAAATTCTAAGGCATAAGGCCTTATGATAAATGCTATGATAGATATAGAGATAAATTCTGTATTTTGTAGGATTTTTAGATGGACATGTACCCTATATGAGTGTTGAATTTTAATTAAGTACTGCCTTAGATATAAGGCAAGATGTTCCTGTCCAATTCAGAATTTTCAATAACTTGAATAAATGTAAATAGTAGACTTGATAAATTTTATTGGTAATATTAAGCAATGCATTGAATTTATAGATCAAAGTATTTAAAAGATAAATTGATAAATTGAAAGTAACCCAGGTGCAATTCAGCAAAGATTCTATACAGTTATATAATTCACTTAAAATATTCAATTTTGTAAGTGAAGGATGGTGTATATATAGCTTAACAGTAAATCATGTTTAAAAGAACCTGGTGAGTTTCCTGACTACAAAAATTTGGTTCTAGATGTTTAATCACAAATGAGACAACTCTTAGACAAAGGGCTGATTACAGGTATTATCTAAGCTGCTAAAAGGCAGAAAATGCATCTTGTTTATCTCTATATAGTTAGTGCTTACTGCAGGGTTGTCATAAGTGATTGCTCAATGGATATTAGGTGAATAGCTAATAATGGCTGTTTTAAGTTATTGATTATTGACTGCTAGGCATTATAAAACATATTGTATATATTATCTTATTTTTCCCACAGTCATCCAGTAGAATAGGTGCTATCATAATTCCCATTTTGCATAAGATAAATTCAGGCACAAAGAAGTTAAATAACTTGCTTAAGATCATATAACTAATTCATGGCAGTTCAGTTTTATTCCTCAGTTCAGTTCAGTCGCTCAGTGGTGTCCGACTCTTTGCGACCCCATGAATCGCAGCACACCAGGCCTCCCTGTCCATCACCAACTCCTGGAGTTCACTCAAACTCACGTCCATCGAGTCGGTGATGCCATCCAGCCATCTCATCCTCTGTCGTCCCCTTCTCCTCCTGCCCCCAATCCCTCCCAGCATCAGAGTCTTTTCCAATGAGTCAACTCTTCGCATGAGGTGGCCAAAGTACTGGAGTTTCAGCTTTAGCATCAGTCCTTCCAAAGAAATCCCAGGGCTGATCTCCTTCAGAATGTACTGATTGGATCTCCTTGCAGTCCAAGGGACTCTCAAGAGTCTTCTCCAACACCACAGTTCAAAAGCATCAATTCTTCGGCACTCAGCCTTCTTCACAGTCCAACTCTCACATCCATACATGACCACTGGAAAAACCATAGCCTTGACTAGACAGAGCTTTGTTGGCAAAGTAATGTCTCTGCTTTTGAATATGCTATCTAGGTTGGTCACAACTTTCCTTCCAAGGAGTAAGCGTCTTTTAATTTCATGGCTGCAGTCACCATCTGCAGTGATTTTGGAGCCCCCAAAAATAAAGTCTGACACTGTTTCCACTGTTTCTCCATCTATTTCCAATGAAGTGATGGGACAGGATGCCATGATCTTCATTTTCTGAATGTTGAGCTTTAAGCCAACTTTTTCACTCTCCACTTTCACTTTCATCAAGAGGCTTTTTAGTTCCTCTTCACTATCTGCCATAAGGGTGGTGTCATCTACATATCTGAGGTTGTTGATATTTCTCCAAGCACTTTTGACTCCAGCTTGTGTTTCTTCCAGCTCAGTGTTTCTCATGATGTACTCTGCATATGAGTTAAATAAGCAGGGTGACAATATACAGCCTTGACGTACTCCTTTTCCTATTTGGAACCAGTCTGTTGTTCCATGTCCAGTTCTAACTGTTGCTTCCTGACCTGCATATAGGTTTCTCAAGAGGCAGGTCAGGTGGTCTGATATTCCCATCTCTTTCAGAATTTTCCACAGTTTATTGTGATCCACACAGTCAAAGGCTTTGGCATAGCCCATAAAGCAGAGGTAGAAGTTTTTCTGGAACTCTCTTGCTCTCTTATTCCAAACCAATAACATTTTCACTGGCTGCTGTTGAAAATGCTCATTTTCACCAGAATTTTACCTTCATGATAAAGCAATAAACAATTCAAGAAAAGACATTGTACAATTCCCAATATGCAATCCAATAAGCTGATAAAAATTTTCAAGTCTATGGACCTATACATTTGGTAGATAGGGGATGCCAGGCAATGTGTTCTCCATCTCTATACCTGCTCCCACTAAATATGTCTATCTTTTATGTCTTCATGAAAATGTAGAAGACACAGAAGGAAGGACACAATCCCTGTAGTTAAGATTATAATCTAGTTGGTGAGAAGACTTAAGGAAATAGAACAAAATGGAAATAGGATGGGAGAGAAATGGAAAGGTATTTATTAAGTAATATTTCTTGGAAAAGGGGAGGATTGAGCTTGCTACTTACAGGTTGAGGCAGGATACAACACAACTGGAAATATGTACACAGGCATATCTTGCAGATTTTGTTCCAGATCTCCACAATATAGGGAATATTATAATAATGACACTAATATTTTGGTTTTCTAGTACATAGAAAAGTTATGGTTACACTATAGTCTCCTAAGGGAAATGCAGTAGCATTATATCTAAATTATTTATTGCTAAAAAATAATGCTACCTATAATCCGAGCCTTCAGCTAGTTGTAATATTTTTGCTGGTGGAGGGTCTTGCCTAGATATTGATGACTGCTGACTGGTCAGGGTAGTGGTTGCTCAGGGTGGGAATGGCTGTGGAAGTTTCTTAAGATAGACAACATTGAAGCTTACCACAGTGATTGACGCTTCCTTTTATGATGGATTTCTATGTAGCCTGCAGTGCTGTTTGATAACATTTAACCCACAGCATAATTTCTTCTAAAGTGGAGTCAATCCTCTCAAACCCTGTGGCTGCTTTATCAACTAAGTCTATGTAATATTCCAAACCCTTGTTGTTATTTCCCTAATCTTCAACAAGAGCAGATTCCATCTCAAGAAACCACCTTTATTGCTCATCCCAAAGGAGCAGTTCCTCAGTCTTTCAAGTTTTGTCATAAGGTTGTAGCAATTCAGTCACATCATCAGGTTCTAGTTCTTTTGCTGTTTTCATCATATCTGCAGTCTCCCTCAAAGTCTTACATGAGGGTTGTACTCAACTTCTTCCAAACCCCTGTGAAAGTGACATTGAAAGTCACTAGTTGTATCCCACTCTTGAGAACTCTTCCCATGAATCACAAGGGGCTTCCCATGTGGTACAGTGATAAAGAATCTGCCTGCCAGTGCAGGAGACACAAGAGACATGGGTTCGATCCCTGGGTCAAGAAGATCCCCTGGAGAAGGAAACACTGTGGAAACCCACAGTGGAAACCCACTCCAGTATTCTTGCCTAACAATTCCATGGACAGAGGGAGGCTGGTGGGCTATAGTCTGTAGGGCCACAAAGAGTCAGACACAAATGAGTGATTGAACACAGTAACAGACACAACATGTCTGTTCCTCGTGGCATCTAGAATGGTGAATCCTTTCTCGAAGATTTTAATTTGACTTGGCCCAATCCATCGGAAGAAGCACCATCTAGGTCAGCATCATTCATATATTCTTTTCTCCATGCCTTTCCTGTAACTCTGTGGTCCATCCATTGAGGTCTTTAAATTTTAGTTATTGTATTTTTCTGAATAAATTCTATTTCTATGATAAGCTGTTCTTTTTTTCATGTGTTTAAAGCATGCACATCATTGCTTGGTGATGTATTAAGATGGCTACTTGAGTTTCTTTGTCAGAAACTGACATTTCTGTCACTGTGGTGTTGGTATCTATTAATTTTCTTTTCATTCAGTTTAAGATTCTTCTGTTTCTTCATATATTTAGTAATATTCTTTTGAGAGCTTGAAGATCTATATTTTATACCATGAGACTCAGTTTTTCAATCTTCTGTGTTAGCTGGCTTCCTCTGACACCTTTCTAGCAGTGGAAAGGGGAAAGTACACTGCAGAGGGGGAGTGCTTGTTACACGCTTATGGAGCTGAATGTCCTGGATCTTTACTCAACCTTTTCTGACATCATCTACTGGGAATATAGGGATGCTCTGTTACATTCTGGCAGTGTTGAGATCACAGTTTATTCCATGGTGTCAGGCTAGATTCAAGGCTTTATTTCCTTTAAGTTCATGGTCCTATGGCAAGATAGGATTGGATTTTATTTTTTCTGCACTCCTTGGCATTTCCAGGTTGCTGGGTTGCTTAGTTTCCAGTATGCCATATATGCAGGAAAAAAAAGTACAGAGAGCTTATTATTGTGTTGTTCCTTGAGTCATGAGTTTTCTAGTTGGTCTGCCTTCTACTTTCTACTCTCCACTTCTCAGAGTTTTCTAATAGTTACCTTACCTGCCTCCTGAGAAATCTGTTGCAGGTCAAGAAGCAACAGTTAGAACCAGACATGGAACAACAGACTGGTTCCAAATAGGAAAAGGAGTACGTTAAGGCTGTATATTGTCACCCTGCTTATTTAACTTATATGCAGAGTACATAATACAAAATGCCAGGCTGGATGAAGCAAAAGCTGGAATCAAGATTGCAGGGAGAAATATCAATAACCTCAGATATGCAGATGACACCACCCTTATGGCAGAAAATGAAGAAGAACTAAAAAGCCTCTTGATGAAAGTGAAAGAGGAGAGTGAAAAAGTTGGCTTAAAACCCAACATTCAGAAAACTAAGATCATGGCATCCGGTCCCATCATTTCATGGCAAATAGATGGGGAAACAGTGGAAACAGTGAGAGACTTTATTTTTTGGAGCTCCAAAAGCACTACAGATGCAATTAAAAGACACTTGCTCCTTGGAGGAAAAGCTATGACCAACCTAGACAGCATTTTTTTAAAATTTTTTTTAACTTTACAATATTGTATTGGTTTTGCCATGTATCAACATGAATCCACCACAGGTATAAACGTGTTCCCCATCCTGAACCTCCTCCCTCCCCGTACCATCCCTCTGGGTCGTCCCAGAGCACCAGCCCCAAGCATCCAGTATTGTGCATCAAACCTGGACTGGTGACTCGTTTCATATATGATATTATACATGTTTCATTGCCATTATCCCAAATCATCCCACCCTCTCCCTCTCCCACAGAGTCCAAAAGACTGTTCTATACATCAGTGTCTCTTTTGCTGTCTCGTATACAGGGTTATTGTTACCATCTTTCTAACTTCCATATATATGCGTTAGTATACTGTATTGGTGTTTTTCTTTCTGGCTTACTTGACTCTGTATAATAGGCTCCAGTTTCATCCACCTCATTAGAACTGATTCAAATGTATTCTTTTTAATGGGTGAGTAGTACTCCATTTAAAAAATTCATTGGAAGGACTGATGCTGAAGCTGAAACTCCAATATTTTGGCCACCTGATGTGAAGAACTGACTCATTTGAAAAGACCCTGATGCTGGGAAAGATTGAAGGTGGGAGGAGAAGGGCATGACAGAGAATGAGATGGTTAGATGGCATCACTGACTCAATGGACATGAATTTGAGCAAGCTTCAGGAGTTGGTAAAGGATAGAGAAGCCTGGCATGCTTCAGTCCATGGGGTTGCAAAGACTTGGACACGAGTGAGCAACTGAACTGAACTGAATAGTTAAATATATATATATATATACATATATATATATATATATATAATGTTTCTTATTTTATTACATACATAATGTTTAGGATTGTTGTACTTTACAGGAGGAATAGGCAATGTTTTCTTGGAGCTGGAAGTCCCTATTATCTAATTTTACAGATGAAGAATAGAGATTCAAATGAGATAAATAATTTCCTCTGATATCACAGAACTAAGTAAGAGGAAAAGCTCAGCTTCTCACCTCCTAATCTGTCTTTTCCCAACATTGTTTAAAAGCACTCTAATGTCAGATTGCTCTTATTTTTGTTCTTCAAATTTTACTATCAATAAAAAAATAGAAATAAAATTTATCTTCACACTTGCTTCTTGAACCACATGACAAAAGTCTCAGTTAGCCATGGATTGATCATTACTGATTTAGAGAATTATGGTTTTAAAAGTTTTGAAAATTATTTTAAGTGGTCTTTTTGCAGTTCAATCAAATGTCAACTGCTTGGCTAGTGTTTCAACAGTTATTTTTTATTTTTATTTAGTCAATTGTTTTGTTATGCATTGAAAATTTTTATTTGCTGTGGATTTGAAATAGAGTTTCTTTAATTTATATTAGTATATTTAAATTATGATTTCATTTTTAACGTGTACAGAAAAAATTTTTAGGAACATACCCTTCCTAATATTCATTTAATAATACCAGTTTTTTAAGCATGAAGGACAACTCATTGTGCATTTCCCTTTGTGTGATGTGAAAGCCACTATACTGGGTATGACCCTCTAGGCCATCCTCCTGTCATCTTCCAAGTCAGTCCCAGAAAGGACTTTTGTTCTACATCCTTCTTGAAATACAGCATGGGTCCATTAATGTTTTACATTTATAACCTTTATTTCTTACCCTGCAGGATAGAGAGTGAACTGTCTTGTATCTGTAGAGGAAAGCATTTTGTATTTTAGAAAGAAGAGACTCTTTGTTTTTTGTTTGTTTGTTTGTTTAATTTATTTATTTTAATTGGAGTCTAATTACTATACAATATTGTAGTGGTTTTTGCCATACATTGACATGAATCAGCCATGGGTTTGTATATGTTCCCCATGCTGAACACCCCTCCCACCTTCCTCCCCATTCCATCCCTCTGGGTCATCCGAGTGCACCAGCCCTGAGCACCCTATCTCATGCATTGAACCTGGATTGGCGATCTGTTTCACATATGATAATATACATGTTTCAATGCTATTCTCTCAGATCATTCCACCGTCTCCCCCTCCCACAGAGTCCAAATGACTGCTCTATACATCTGTGTCTCTTTTGCTGTCTCGCATATAGGGTCATTGTTACCATCTTTCTAAGTTCCATATATATATATTAGTATACTGTATTGGTGTTTTGCTTTCAGGCTTACTTCACTATGTATAATAGGCTCCAGTTTCATCCGCATCATTAGAACTGATTCAAATGTATTCTTTTTAATGGCTGAATAATATTCCATTGTGTATATGTACCACTGCTTTCTTATCCATTCATCTGCTGATGGACATCTAGGTTGCTTCCATGTCCTGGCTATTATAAACAGTGCTGCGATGAACATTGGGGTACACGTGTCTCTTTCAATTCTGGTTTCCTTGGTGTGTATGCCCAGCAGGGGGATTGCTGGGTTGTATGCCAGTTCTATTTCCAGTTTTTTAAAGAATCTCTGCACTGTTCTCCATAGTGGCTGTGCTAGTTTGCATTCCCACCAACAGTGTAAGAGGGTTCCCTTTTCTCCACACCCTCTCCAGCATTTACTTATTGTAGAATTTTTTTCTGATTTTTTAATATAAATTTATTTATTTTAATTGGAGGATAATTACTTTACAATATTGTATTGGTTTTGCCATACATCAGCATGAATCTGCCACAGGTATACACATGTTCCCCATCCTTCAACATGAATCTGCCACGGGTGTACACATGTTCCCCATCCTGAACCCCCTTCCTACCTCCCTCCCCATACCATCCCTCTGGGTCATCTCAGTGCACTAGCCCCGAGCATCCTGTATTATGCATTGAGCCTGGTCTGGTGATCATTTCACATATGATATTAGACTTTCTGATAGCAGCCATTCTGACCACCATGAGATGGTACCTCATTGTGGTTTTAATTTGCATTACTCTGATAATGAATGATGTTGAGCATCTTTTCATGTGTTTGTTAGCCATCTGTATGTCTTCTTTGGAGAAATGTCTGTTTAGTTCTTTGGCCCATTTTTTGATTGGGTCATTTATTTTTCTGGAATGGAGTTGTAGGAGTTGCTTGTATATTTTTGAGATTAATTCTTTGTCAGTTGCTTCATTTGCTATTATTTTCTCCCATTCTCAAGGCTGTCTTTTCACTTTGCTTATAGTTTCCTTTGTTGTGCAAAAGCTTTTAAGTTTAATTAGGTCACATTTGTTTATTTTTGTTTTTATTTCCATTACTCTGGGAGGTGGGTCATAGAGGATCCTGTTGTGATTTATGTCAGAGAGTGTTTTGCCTACGTTTTCCTCTAGGAGTTTTATAGTTTCTGGTCTTATGTTTAGATCTTTGACTTCCTTGGTGGCTCAGATGGTAAAGTATCTGCCTACAAGGCGGGAGACCTGGGTTCAGTCCCTGGGCTGGGAAGATCTCCTGGAGAAGGAATTGCCGACCCACTCAAGTATTCTTGCCTGAAAAATCCCATGGAAGGAGAAGCCTGGTAGGCTACAGTCCATGGAGTGGCAAAGAGTCGGACACGACTAGCAAATTCACTTTCACTTTAGATCTTTAATCCATTTTGAGTTTATTTTTGTGTATGGTGTTAGAAAGTGTTCTAGTTTCATTCTTTTACAAGTGGTTGACCAGTTTTCCCAGCACCACTTGATAAAGAGATTGTCTTTCTCCATTGTATGTTCTTGCCTTTTTTGTCAAAGATAAGGTATTCATAGGTGCACGGATTTATCTCTGGGCTTTCTATTTTGTTCCATTGATCTATATTTCTGTCTTTGTGCCAACACCATACAGTTGGATGACTGTAGCTATGTAGTATAGCCTGAAGTTAGGCAGGTTGATTCCTCCAGTTCCATTCTTCTCCCTCAAGATTGCTTTGGCTATTCGAGGTTTTTTGTATTTCAATACAAATTGTGAAATTATTTGTTCTAGCTCTGTGAAAAATACTGTTGGTAGCTTGATAGGGATTGCATTGAATCTATAGATTGCTTTGTGTAGTATATTCATTTTCACTATGTTGATTCTTCCAATCCATGAACATGGTATATTTCTCCATCTATTTATGCCCTCTTTGATTTGTTTCATCAGTGTTTTATAGTTTTCTATATATAGGTCTTTTGTTTCTGTAGGTAGATATATTCCTAAGTATGTTATTCTTTTCATTGCAATGGCGAATGGAATTGTTTCCTTAATTTCTATTTCTGTTTTCTCATTGTTAGTGTATAGGAATGCAAGGGATTTCTGTGTGTTAATTTTATATCCTGCAACTTTACTATATTCATTGATTAGCTCTAGTAATTTTCTAGTGGAGTCTTTAGGGTTTCCTATGTAGAGGATCATGTCATCTGCAAACAGTGAGAGTTTTACTTCTTCTTTTCCAATCTGAATTCCTTTTATTTCTTTTTCTTCTCTGATTGCTGTGGCTAAAACTTCCAAAACTATGTTGAATAGTACTGATGAGGGTGTGCACCCTTGTCTTGTTCCTGACTTTAGGGGAAATGGTTTCAATTTTTCACCATTGAGGATAATGTTTGTTGTGTGTTTGTCATATATAGCTTTTATTATGTTGAGGTATGTTCCTTCTATTTCTGCTTTCTGGAGAGTTTTTATCATAAATAGATGTTGAATTTTGTCAAAGGCTTTCTCTGCATCTATTGAGATAATCATATGATTTTTATCTTTCAATTTGTTAATATGGTGTATTACATTGATTGATTTACGGATATTAAAAAATCCTTGCATTCTTGGGATAAAGCCCACTTGGTCATGATGTATAATCTTTTTTTTTTAATATAAATTTATTTATCGTAATTGGAGGCTAATTAGTTCAGCCACTATGGAGAACAGTGTGGAGATTCCTTAAAAAACTGGAAATCTTTTTAATATGTTGCTGGAATCTGTTTGCTAGAATTTTTTGAGGATTTTTGCATTTATATTCATAAGTGATATTGGCCTGTATTTTTATTTTTTGTGGCATCTTTGTCAGGTTTTGGTATGAGGGTGATGGTGGCCTCATAGAATGAGTTTGGAAGTTTACCTTCCTCTGCAATTTTCTGGAAGAGTTTGAGTAATCAGGTGTTAGCTCTTCCCTAAACTTTTGGTAGAATTCAGGTGTGAAGCTGTCTTGTCCTGGGCTTTTGTTTGCTCAAGATTTCTGATTACAGTTTCAATTTCCATGCTCGTGATGGGTCTCTAAGATTTTCTATTTCTTCCTGGTTCAGTTTTGGAAAGTTGTACTTTTCTAAGAATTTGTCCATTTCTTCCAAGTTGTCCATTTTATTGGCATATAGTTGCTGATAGTAGTCTCTTTTGATCATTCGTATTTCTGTGTTGTCTGCTGTGATTTCTCCATTTTCATTTCTAATTTTGTTGATTTGATTCTTCTCCCTTTGTTTCTTGATGAGTCTGGCTTATGGTTTCTCAATCTTATTTATCTTCTCAAAGAACCAGCTTTTAGCTTTGTTGATTTTTGCTATGGTCTCTTTTGTTTCTTTTGCATTTATTTATGCCCTAATTTTTAAGATTTCTTTCCTTCTACTAACCCTGGGGTTCTTCATTTCTTCCTTTTCTAGTTGCTTTAGGTGTAGAGTTAAGTTATTTATTTGATTTCTTTCTTGTTTCTTGAGGTAAGCCTGTATTGCTATGAATCTTCCTCTTCTCACTGCTTTTACAGTGTCCCATAGGTTTTGGGTTGTTGTGTTTTCATTTTCACTTGTTTCATACTTTGATTTCTTTTTTGATTTCTTCTGTGATTTGTTGGTTATTCAGCAGCGTGTTGTTCAGCCTCCATATGTTGGGATTTTTAATAATTTTTTTTCCTGTAATTGACATCTAATCTTACTGCATTGTGGTCAGAAAACATGATTGGAATGATTTCAATTTTTTTGAATTTACCAAAACTAGATTTATGGCCCAGGATATGATCTACCCTGGAGAAGGCTCCATGTGCACTTGAGCAAAAGGTGAAATTCATTGTTTTGGGGTGAAATGTCCTATAGATATCAACTAGGTCTAACTAGTCCTTTGTGTCATTTAAAGTTTGTGTTTCCTTGTTAATTTGCTGTTTAGTTGATCTATCCATAGTTGTGAGTGGAGTATTAAAGTCTCCCACTATTATGGTGTTAGTGTTAATTTCCCCTTTCATACTTGTTAGCATTTGCCTTACATATTGCGGTGCTCCTATGTTGGTTGCATATATATTTATAATTGTTATATCTTCTTGGAGTGATCCTTTGATCATTATGTAGTGTCCTTTTTTGTCTCTTTTCACATTCCTTATTATAAAGTCTATTTTATCTGATATGAGTATTGCTACTCCTGCTTTTTTTTTTTTTTTTGGTCTCCATTTACATGAAATATCTTTTTCTAGCCCTTCAATTTCAGTTTGTATGTGTCCCTTGTTTTGAGGTGGGTCTCTTGTAGACAGCATATTTAGGGGTCTTGTTTTTGTATCCATTCAGCCAGTCTTTGTCTTTTGGTTGGGGCATTCAACCTATTTACATTTAAGGTAATTATTGATGAGTATGATTCTGTTACCGTTTACTTTTTATTTTGGGGTTCTTAGTTTATACATCCTTTCTGTGTTTCCTGTCTAGAGAAGATCCTTTAGCATTTGTTGGAGAGCTGGTTTGCTGGTGCTGAATTCTCTCAGCTTTTGCTTGTCTGTAAAGCTTTTGATTTCTCCTTCATATTTGAATGAGATCCTTGCTGGGTACAGTAATCTGGGTTGTAGATTTTTCTCTTTCATCACTTTAAGTATGTCCTGCTGTTCCCTTCTGGCCTGAACAGTTTCTATTGAAAGATTAGCCCTTATCCTGATAGGAATCCCCTTGTGTGATATTTGTTGTTTTTCCTTGCTGCTTTTAATATTTGTTCTTTGTGTTTGATCTTTGTTCATTTGATTAATATGTGTCTTGGGGTGTTTCTCCTTGGATTTATCCTGTTTGGGACTCTCTGGGTTTCTTGGACTTGTGTGACTATTTCTTTCCCCATCTTAGGGAAGTTTTCAACTATTATCTCCTAAAGTATTTCTTCATGGTCTTTCTTTTTGTCTTCTTCTGGGACTCGTATGATTCGAATGTTGGGGCATTTCACATTGTCCCAGAGGTCTCTGAGGTTGTCCTCATTTCTTTTAATTCTTTTTTCTTTTTTCCTCTCTGTTTCATTATTTCTACCATTCTATCTTCTACCTCACTTATCCTATCTTCTGACTCTGTTATTCTACTATTGGTTCCCTCCAGAGTATTTTTGATCTCATTTGTTGCATTATTCATTATTGACTGACGCTTTATTATTTCTTCTAAGTCCTTGTTAAACATTTCTTGCGTCTTCACAATCCTTGTCTCCAGGCTATTTATCTGTAACTCCATTTTGTTTTCAAGATTTTGGATCATTTTTTTCTATTGTTATTCTGAATTCTTTTTCAGGTAGATACCCTATCTCCTCCTCTTTTGTTTGGTTTGGTGGGCATTTATCATGTTCCTTTACCTGCTGAATATTTCTCTGCCTTTTCCTCTTGTTTAGATTGCTGTGTTTGCAGTGGCCTTTCTGTGTTCTGGCAATTTGTGATTCCTCTTTATTGTGGAGGTTCCTCCCTGTGGGTGCTTGAGTGAGTAGCTTGTCAAGGTTCCCTTGTTAGGGAAGCTTGCATCGGTGTTCTGGTGGGTGGAGCTGGATTTCTTCTCTCTGGAGTGCAGTGATGTGTCCAGTAGTGAGTTTTGAGATGTCTATGGGTTTGGTGTGACTTTGGGCAGCCTGTATATTGAAGTTCAGGGCTAAGTTTCTGTGTTGTTGGAGAATTTGTGTGGTATGTCTTGCTCTGGAACTTGTTGGCTCTGGGTGGTGCTTGGTTTCACTGTAAGTATGGAGGCTTTTGGATGAGCTCTTATCGATTAATGTTCCCTGGAATCAGGAGTTCTCTGGTATTCTCAGGTTTGGGGCTTATGCCTCCTGCCTCTGGTTTTCAGTCTTATTCTTACAGTTGCCTCAAGACTTTTCCATCCATACAGCACCGATGAGAAACTTCTAGGTAAATGGTGAAAAGATGCTCCACAGTGAGGGACACCCAGAGAATTTCACAGTTACATGGAGAAGAGAAGAGGGAGGAGGGAGATAGAGGTGACCAGGATGAGAAAAGGGGGAATCAAAAGGGGAGAGAGCAATCTAGCCAGTAATTCTTCCCTATGTGCTCTCCACAGTCTGGAATCCTCAGAGAGGTTCACGGAATTACATAGAGAAGAGAAGAGGGAGGAAGGAGATAGAGGTGAACAGGAGGAGAAAAGGGGGAATCTAAAGGAGAGAGAGAGATCTGGGGAGTACTCTCTTCCCTAAGTGTTCTCCACAGCCTGGAACACAGAGATTCCCAGAGTTTTGTAGAGAAGAGAAGGGGGACGGAGGAGATAGAGCTGTCCTGGGGGATAAAAAGGAGAGTCAAAAGGGGGAGAGAGTAATCAAGCCAGTAATCACACTCCTAAGTAAAAATGGGTACTTAAGATTGGATTCTTAAGTGTACAAAATTGATAACAAATACCAAAAAGCAATAATTAAAAATCTAGAGTAGACATTAGATTCTCAAAAATACAATATTTAAAGAAATCAAACAAAATCACAAAAAGTATAAGAAATATATATGAAGTTTGCTTTAAAAATAGGGTCTTATTTTTTTGGTGAAGTAATAGGTTATTAGAATGAAAATTAAAGGATTAATAGAGGACTTTAAAAAAAGAAAAAAAATTTAAATTAAAAAAATGATAATAGTAAAAATATATCTAGGAATTTCTCTGGAGCTATGTGGGAAGTGTGGGGTCAGTTCAGTTTCAGATAATTCCTTGTTCCAGATTATACTTCTCAAGATCTATAGGCCCTTTCCAATGTAGTTGGTGTTAACTACAGGGATTTTAATCTGTTGCACCTGTCACTTACAAAGCGGTTCCCTCTGTTTATTTGGCTTCTTCTGTTTGCAGGTCTCTTCAGTGTCTAATTTCTGCTCTGACACAAGGGTGCAAAGATGGTCTCTGGTTTAGGCTCACTTGTTCAGTTGTGCTGTAGGGAGGGAGGAACACTGCAAACAAATATCACTGGCATGTGTGGGGGAGTGCTCGCAGTGTTTTAGCCACACTGGGTTTGCTCCCGCTTATGGCGTGTGTGCTTTCCCAGTCTACACTGCTCAGGCTCCAGGTTGCCCTACAGGGAGCGGGCCCTGGGTTGCGTGCACTTGCCAGGTCTAAGCCACTCAGGTTCAGCTTCTCGGGTTTTACACAAAGGTGCAGACTCTGTTGGGCCTGCATTTTGTGCCCTTCCCAGGTCCGAGCAGCTCAGGCGACCAGTTGCTTGGCAAGCGCACTCTCCTCAGGTGGCAAGTGCGTCTTATCACCTCCCCAGTCCCGGCCACTTGGATTACTAGGTGGTAGCAGGTGCACTCATCTACAGTGTACCCTGTGTCTCTTCTGGGGACCTGATCTCTAGCTGCGACCCTCTCAGCAGATGTCAACCATCCAGAATCCCAGGAAGTCTTGATTAGAAACTGGAAGACTGCTCACAGTTTGGTAGAGGATGCCATCTCTGGGATGCCGTTTGCCTCTTTCAGGCTCTGTCTGGCGCCCACCTGCCCCCTGCCTCCAGTGTGGGATAGGCCCATCCACAGCCTGCTAGCTCTCCTCTAGTCCTTTGTTCTGTGAGCGGGCCTGGCAGTGCCTTAGGTTAGGGCTTTTCACGGGATAGTTATCTCTCTCTCTCTCTTTTTTTTTTTTCTCTCTCTCTCTCTCTGGCTATCCCGCAGTTTAGATTGCTATCTCATGTTAGCTCCCTCAGATTTCCCTCAGGACATTCAGGCCTGGTCCTTACCCTAAGCAATGCAGCCTGCTCCTCCCTGTTCAGCCCCTGCTTGCTGGTGGTGGATGTGAGGGTCTGGGGTACTTCTCCGCTGGGAGTTGCCCTTAGGCACGTGATCTGTGGGTTTTATTTATTTTTCCTCCTGTTTATGTTACCCTCTGAGATTCCAAAACTCCCCACAGACCCACTGGTGAGAGGGTTTCCTGATGTTTGTAAACTTCTTCTCTTTTAAGACTCCCTGCCCATGTCGGTTCTCCATCCCTAACTCTTTTGTCTCTCTTTTTATCTTTTACATTTTGTTCTACCTCCTTTTGAAGACAATGGGCTGCTTTTCTGGGTACCTGATGTCCTCTGCTAGCGTTTAGTTGTTTTGTGGAATTTGCTCAGCATTCAAATATTCTTTCGTTTAATATGTGGGGGAGAAAGTAATCTCCCCGTCCTATTCCTCTGCCATCTTAGGACTGCCCCCAAGACTTTTTGTATACTCTTCCCTTTTCTCACCCTCCACGCTACAGTTTCCTTACCTTTTGAATATTTATTACCTAAATACTAGTGAAGTTCAAAAATTTAAAAAGATTTAAGGAAGGTTTAGACAAGAGCTTGGCAAGCAATTTTTCAGGAAAGTGTTTCAAGTGAGCCTGGTATATTGATTCTCTGAGCTTTTAGGTGACTAAATATGGTCTGAGATAATCAAAGCCCCTAAGATGGTGACACTGGCTATGTGCATCATTTACATGTATCATGATGAAGGTAAATGTAGGCAGCATTGGTTTTAGTTAGATATGTTCACAGAGGCCTTATTCATTCACTCATTTTAATTCAAAAGCAGGATCTGAAGTAAGCATTCAAATCTTACTTCAATATGTAGGAGAGGAACTAGAACACTTGAAGTAGGATGGTAAACTTTGAGGTCATTACTAAGTTTTTGTAATTTATTGTTTAGTATCATTTTTTGGGGACAACCTACCAGACTGGTGGGGTAACACAGAGTATTAGATTAAAAGTAAGGTCTGGAGTAAGACAGAGCTGGGATGAATTCCTACTTTGCCCATTTACAAACAGAATAGAGCAGTAGTTAATGCTGTATGTAGTCTTTGGAGTTAAATTGGCCTGGTATTTGAATCTGAGCTCTGGTAATCACCAACTCTGTGACCTGGGGCAAGTTATTCAATTTCTATCTCATTTACTGATCTCTAAAATGGTGGTAACACATTGACTGGGCCTGAATCGTGGTCTAATAGTGGTAACACACCTCGTAGAATCAGTTTGAGATTAAAGGAGTTAATATATAGTAAGCATTAAAAGGGCTTCCATGGTGGCTCAGTGGTAATGAATCTGCCTGCAATGCAGGAAACTTTGGTTCTACCCCTAGGTTGGGAAGATCCCCTGGAGAAGGAAATGGCAACCCACTCCAGTATTCTTGCGTGGAAAATTCCATATACAGAGGAGCCTGGCGGGCTATAGTTCACGGGGTTGCAAAGAGTTGTGCATGACTGAGCGACTAACACTTTCATAATTTCTTAGATTTGTTGAGTTTTATAAGCTTACTCCCAGAACACATTTGTCTCTCTAGCTGTTATGTCTTAAGAAAGAGTCATTAGTCAGAAAGACTAATGAAATTCTGGTATAACTGGAAGACAGTTGAAAACAACAGAGCATATGTGTCCACTTGCACTGAGCCATGGTACATCAGTGCCCGGGTTATGGTAAGAAATTCTGATTGATCTAATTGAATAAAGAAGAATTGGAAAGATCAGATAAGGGGCAACTAAAGGAAAGGATTAAGAGTTATGTAAAAAGAAAAACAAAGTAACAGCAATAAGTCTAGGCAAGAACAGATCAATATGAACTATAAAAGAGTGATGGAATCAGAAATATACCTTTCTACCAAGAGGTCTCATAAGCACACAAAAGTAAATATATCTCAGTTTTACTTAGCCATCTTTATCTTCAAAGTTGTGTTTTCTTTGTATTGTTTAACTCACTTAGGAGTGCCTGCATCCACCGAATTCAGTTCAGTTCAGTCGCTCAGTCATGTCCAACTCTTTGCGACCCCATGAATCGCAGCATGCCAGGCCTCCCTGTCCATCACCAACTCCCGGAGTTCACTCAGACTCACGTCCATCGAGTCAGTGATACCATCCAGCCATCTGATCCTCTGTTGTCCCCTTCTCCTCCTGCCCCCAATCCCTCCCAGCATCAGAGTCTTTTCCAATGAGTCAATTCTTCCCATGAGGTGGCCAAAGTACTGGAGTTTCAGCTTTAGCATCATTCCTTCCAAAGAAATCCCAGGGCTGATCCCCTTCAGAATGGACTGGTTGGATCTCCTTGCAGTCCAAGGAACTCTCAAGAGTCTTCTCCAACACCACAGTTCAAAAGCATCAATTCTTCGGTGCTCAGCCTTCTTCACAGTCCAACTCTCACATCCATACATGACCACTGGAAAAACCATAGCCTTGACTAGACAGAACTTTGTTGGCAAAGTAATGTCTCTGCTTTTGAATATGCCATCTAGGTTGGTCATAACTTTCCTTCCAAGGAGTAAGTGTCTTTTAATTTCATGGCTGCAGTTGCCATCTGCAGTGATTTTGGAACCCCCAAAAATAAAGTCTGACACTGTTTTCACTGTTTCCCCATCTATTTCCGATGAAGTGATGGGACCAGATGCCATGATCTTCGTTTTCTGAATGTTGAACTTCAAGCCAATTTTTTCACTCTCCACTTTCACTTTCATCAAGAGGCTTTTTAGTTCCTCTTCACTTTCTGCCATAAGATTGGTGTCATCTGCATATCTGAGGTTACTGATATTTCTCCCGGCAATCTTGATTCCAGCTTGTGCTTCTTCCAGCCCAGCATTTCTCATGATGTACTCTGCATATAAGTTAAATAAACAGGGTGACAATATACAGCCTTGATGTACTCCTTTTCCTATTTGGAACCAGTCTGTTGTTCCATGTCCAGTTCTAACTGTTGCTTCCTGACCCGCATACAGATTTCTCAAGAGGCAGGTCAGGTGGTCTGGTATTCCCATCTCTTTCAGAATTTTCCACAGTTTATTGTGATCCACACAGTCAAAGGCTTTGGCATAGTCAATAAAGCAGAAATAGATGTTTTTCTGGAACTCTCTTGCTTTTTTGATGATCCAGCCAAGCGTCTAGTAAAAATCCTTGGGAGTTAATCATAGACTCATCATTTTCTTTCATTTTCAACATCCAACCTATTGTCAAGTCTTGTCATTTTTACTTCCGTGTCATGTCTTGAATGAAAACTTTTTTTGAAGTTCTCAGTGCCAATACTTTAATTCAGGATTTCATTATTGTCTGTATTTTTACATTAGTATTCTACAGGTGTCTCACTTCTCTATTAATTCTGTATCTTCAACTCCTAGTATAGTACTTGGAGTATAAGAGATAACCAGTGAAGATTTCCCTTTCATTTTTTAGAAAGTTTTTCATTTAAAATGAATAAAGAAGCATAATTGATTTGTTCAACAACATTAAGTACATTTAATAAATTAAAAACAAAGTTCATTTTATACATAGTGGTTTGTAGATCTTAATCCTCTATCTTTATTTTGCTCCTTTTCCCTTTCCTCTCTCCACTGATATCCACTAGTCTGTTTTCTGTATCTGTGAGCCTGTTTCTTCTTTTTTGTTGTTATATTTATTTATTTTTTAGACTCCTCATGCTGTGCATAAAACACATAAGCAACAAACATATATTGTACAGCACAGGGAAATAGAGCCATTATTTTGAAATAACATTAAATGGAGTATAATCTGTAAAAATATTGAATCACTACGGTGTAACCTGAAAATAGTATAATATTGTACAACAACTATATTTCAATAAAAAAGAAAGCCCAGTATTATGGATTGTATTTCTTTAACAGAAAACATGAAATGGAAATAAAAATATCTAAGTAGCACTTTACATTATTTTATGACGGATCCAAAATGACAATGATAGTACTTAGGACTTAGAACTAGAAAACCAAACCTTACTATTATAGATAAAAATATACTATTATGTGTTTTCTATTTTATTATAATTAATGGTATAATGAATTTTGATAACATGATATCATGAACAATGATATGATATAATTATATTCTTATATGTGACTCCTTGTTTATATCTTTGAAAGTGTTCTCTAGAAATGCAGTTGCTGTGTCATTAGGATATGCACTTCCTTATTTTTCAACATAATTGCTTCTCAACATGAGAGTCACCACTTTACACATTTGGTAGATTTGTACTTATTAGGTCCAGGATCTGCAAATACCAACAGTTTTATCTCTTCCTTTGTAATCATAATACTTTATTTCTTTGTTAAAATTTATTCAATAGTGTGGATTTCCAGCAGTATATCTAATAAGAGTGGTGAGAGCAGACACCTTCGCTTTATTTCTGACCTTAAGGAGAAAGCTTTCAGGTTTTCTTACAGTTAAGTATAATGGTAGCTATAGTTTTGTTGTTGTTCTGTAGATGCTTGCTCTCTCCCTCTTTCCTCTGTATTGGTTTGGTTCCTCTGGAGATTCCTGACTAGTACACATGGTATTCCTTTTACTTCCAAAATACCTACATTATTATAGTTAAAGGGAACTTTCTTTTGAATAACATATAGATGAATCATGTGGGAAATTTTATTTTTTTATTATTTTTTAATTTAAATTTATTTATTTTATTTAGAGGCTAATTACTTTACAATATTGTATTGGTTTTGCCATACATCAACATGAATCTGCCACAGGTATACACGTGTTCCCCATCCTGAACCCTCCTCCCTCCTCCCTCCCTGTACCATCCCTCTGGGTCATCCTAGTGCACCAGCCCCAAGCATCCAGGATCGTGCATTGAACCTGGACTGGCAACTCGTTTCATATATGATATTATACATGTTTCAATGCCATTCTCCCAAATCATCCCACCCTCTTCCTCTCCCACAGAGTCCAAAAGACTGTTCTATACATCGGTGTCTCTTTTGCTGTCTCATATACAGGGTTATTGTTACCATCTTTCTAAATTCCATATATATGCGTTAGTATACTGTATTGGTGTTTTTCTTTCTGGCTTACTTGACTCTGTATAATAGGCTCCAGTTTCATCCACCTCATTAGAACTGATTCAAATGTATTCTTTTTAATGGCTGAGTAATACTCCATTGTGTATATGTACCACTGCTTTCTTATCCATTCATCTTGCTTCCATGTCCTGGCTATTATAAACAGTGCTGCAATGAACATTGGGGTACACGTGTCTCTTTCAATTCTGGTTTCCTCGGTGTGTATGCCCAGCAGTGGGATTGCTGGGTCATAAGGTAGTTCTATTTACAGTTTTTTAAAGAATCTCCACACTGTTCTCCATAGTGGCTGTACTAGTTTGTATTCCCACCAACAGTGTAAGAGGGTTCCCTTTTCTCCACACCCACTCCAGCATTTATTGCTTGTAGACTTTTGGATTGCAGCCATTCTGACTGGCGTGAAATGGTACCTCATAGTGGTTTTGATTTGCATTTCTCTGATAATGAGTGATGTTGAGCATCTTTTCATGTGTTTGTTAGCCATCTGTATGTCTTCTTTGGAGAAATGTCTATTTAGTTCTTTGGCCCATTTTTTGATTGGGTCATTTATTTTTCTGGAATTGAGCTGTAGGAGTTGCTTGTATATTTTTGAGATTAGTTGTTTATCAGTTGCTTCATTTGCTATTATTTTCTCCCATTCTGAAGGCTGTCATTTCACCTTGCTTATAGTTTCCTTTTTTGTACAGAAGCTTTTAAGTTTAATTAGGTCCCATTTGTTTATTTTTGCTTTTATTTCCAATATTCTGGGAGGTGGGTCATAGAGGATCCTGCTGTGATGTATGTTGGAGAGTGTTTTGCCTATGTTCTCCTCTAGGACTTTTATAGTGTCTGGTCTTACATTTAGATCTTAAATCCATTTTGAGTTTATTTTTGTGTATGGTGTTAGAAAGCATTCTAGTTTCGTTCTTTTACAAGTGGTTGACCAGTTTTCCCAGCACCACTTGTTAAAGAGATTGTCTTTCTCCATTGTATATTCTTGCCTCCTTTGTCAAAGATAAGGTGTCCATATGTGCGTGGTTTTATCTCTGGGCTTTCTATTTTGTTCCATTGATCTATATTTCTGTCTTTGTGCCATTACCATACTGTCTCAATGACTGTGGCTTTGTAGTAGAGCCTGAAGTCAGGCAGGTTGATTCCTCCAGTTCCATTCTTCTTTCTCAAGATTGCTTTGGCTATTCGAGGTTTTTTGTATTTCCATACAAATTGTGAAAGTATTTGTTCTAGCTCTGTGAAGAATTCCTTTGGTAGCTTGATAGGGATTGCATTGATTCTATAGATTGCTTTGGGTAGTATACTCATTTTCACTATATTGATTCTTTGGATCCAGGAACATGGTATATTTCTCCATCTATTAGTGTCCTCTTTGATTTCTTTCACCAGTGTTTTATAGTTTTCTATATATAGATCTTTAGTTTCTTTAGGTAGATATAGTCCTAAGTATGTTATTCTTTTTGTTGCAATGGTGAATGGAATTGTTTCCTTAATTTCTCTTTCTGTTTTCTCATTATTAGTGAATAGGAATGCAAGGGATTTCTGTGTGTTGATTTTATATCCTGCAACTTTACTATATTCATTGATTAGTTCTAGTAATTTTCTAGTGGAGTCTTTAGGGTTTTCTATGTAGAGGATCATGTCATCTGCAAACAATGAGAGTTTTACTTCTTCTTTTCCAATTTGGATTTCTTTTATTTCTTTTTCTGCTCTGATTGCTGTGGCCAAAACTTCCAAAACTATGTTGAATAGTAATGGTGAAAGTGGGCACCCTTGTCTTGTTCCTGGCTTTAGGGGAAATGCTTTCAATTTTTCACCATTGAGGATAATGTTTGCTGTGTGTTTGTCATATATAGCTTTTTTTATGTTGAGGTATGTTCCTTCTATTCCTGCTTTCTGGAGAGTTTTTATCATAAATGGATGTTGAATTTTGTAAAGGCTTTCTCTGCATCTATTGAGATAATCATATGGTTTTTATTTTTCAATTTGTTAATGTGGTATATTACATTGATTGATTTGCAGATATTGAAGAATCCTTGCATCCCTGGGATAAAGCCCACTTGGTCATGGTGTATGATCTTTTTAATGTGTTGTTGAATTCTGATTGCTAGAATTTTGTTAAGGATTTTTGCATCTATCAATTCACCCCTTTAAAGTAGATAATTCAATGGATTGTTTTGTTTTGTTTTGTTTTTACTTTACAATATTGTATTGGTTTTGCCATACATCAACACGAATCCGCCACGGGTGTACATGTGTTCCCCATCCTGAACCCCCCTCCCATCTCCCTCCCCGTACCATCCCTCTGGGTCATCCCGGTGCACCAGCCCCAAGCATTCTGTATCCTGCATCAAACCTAGACTGGTGATTCGTTTCTTATATGATATTATACATGTTTCAATGCCATTCTCCCAAATCATCCCACCCTCTCCCTCTCCCACAGGGTCTAAAAGACTGTTCTATACATCTGTTTCTCTTATTTCTGAAATAGGTTAAAACTAAAAGGATGGATTAATTTAAACTGATTCTGGCAACTAGTATGGAGATTATGCTATAGCATATCATGTAATTACATCAGCTGATATTTGTATATTGAGCTTTCTTTATTAAATTGAATCTAAGTTTTATTTAGTTAGCAAAATTACCTACTGTTCAAGTTTATTTATTATCATAATTTACTTTTTACTTTATTTTTTTCTCCTCTAATTCTTAATGTTCCTTGTTATCTGCTTTCTTTATGTTTTCATTTTGTTTGTTATACTTGCTAAAGTTTTCCACCTTTTTAGAGGAAAAATTTGTATTTACCAATGTTGATATATTTTTCCATTTTATAATTTAAGGATTTCTCTAATTATTTTCATAACTTCTTTCTCTTACTCCCCAATGAGTGATTTTATTGTTTTCTTAAGTTGAATGAATAGTTTTTTTCATCTTTTTAATTTTATATTGGATGTATTAAAAATTAAAATTTTACAATTGTGACCAGATTTAGGCCTAACTTACTGAGTTTAGAATTTTTGTTGTAATTGTACTCATTTAAATTTTAGTATTGTGCTGTGCTTTGTGCTAGGTTACTCAGTTGTGTCTGACTCTTTGCGACCCCATGGATTGTAGCCGGCCAGGCTCCTCTGTCCACGGGTATTCTCCAGGCAAGAAAGCAGAGTGGGTTGCCATGCCCTCCTCCAGGGGATATTCCCAACCTAGGGATTAAACATAGGTCTCCTGCATTGCAGGTGGATTCTACCATCTGAGCCACCAGAGAAGCCTCAGTCTCAAAAGAATACAGAAGCAAACATGACAGTTTGTAAAAATCTTGTAATTTCATATTTGCTTCAATTAGATGTTTTTAAAGATATAATACTTTAGTGATCAATTGAAGCCTCTAGTTTACCCTGCCTAAGATTAATCTCCCTCTATACATCCCTTTCAGAGAAGGCAATGGCACCCCACTCCAGTACTCTTTCCTGGGAAATCCCATGGACAGAGGAGCCTGGACGGAGGAGGCTACAGTTCATGGGGTCACGAAGAGTCAGACACGACTGAGCGACTTCACTTTCACTTTTCACTTTCATGCACTGGAGAAGGAAATGGCAACCCACTCCAGTATTTCCTGGAGAATCACAGGGACAGGGGAGCCTGGTGGGCTGCCGTCTATGGGGTCACACAGAGCCGGACACGACTGACGTGACCTAGCAGCAGCAACATACCTCCCTTTAGTGTGACTTGCATGCTCATCTTTCACATTCTTGTTACCATTCGTTTACTATATATTTATCCATGCACAATATGTAATTCTTCTATAGATAGGTATATAATTCTTTCATATCTCAGAGTTTGCTCAGATTTATGTCCATTGGGTTGGTGATGCTATCTAACCATCTCATGCTCTGCTGCCCCTTCTCCTTTTACCTTCTTCAATCTTTCCCAGCATCACGCTCTTTTCCAATGAGTCAGCTCTTTGCATCAGGTGACTAAAGTATTGTAATCATTCGGTTTCAGTTGATTTCCTTTAGGATTGACTGGTTTGATCTCCATGCAGTTCAAGGGACTCTCAAGAGTCTGCTCCAGCACCACAATTCGAAAACATCAGTTATTTTGGTGTTCAGCCTTCTTTATGGTCCAGCTCTCACATCTGCACATAACCACTGGAAAAAACCATAGCTTTGACTGTATAGATCTCTGTTGGTTAAGTGGTGTCTCTGCTTTTTATATACTGTCTATGTTTGTCATAGCTTTCCTTCCAAGGAACAAGTGTCTTTGAATTTCATGACTGCAGTCACGATCCACAGTGATTTTTAAGCCAAAGAAAATAAAGTCTATCACTGTTTCCACTTTTTCCCCTTCTATTTGCCATTAAGTAATAGGACCAGATGTCATGATCTTAGTTTTTTGAATGTCGAGCTTTAACCCAGCCTTTTCACTCTCCGCTTTCAAAAGTTTCTTTAGTTATTCTTCATTTTCTGCTATTAAAGTTGTATCATCTGCATATATGAGATTGTTGACATTTCTACCAGCAGTCTTGATTTCAGCTTGTGATGGTATATTTTCATTAGCACACTGTAGTTTATTGATCAATGTTCTTATTTCTCAAATGCACATTCTTATTTTACCCCATATACACTTGTATAAAAATTTCTCTAGGGTATATTTCTAGATGTGAAATTGAAGCTCCCTTAGATATCACCATGTTTAACGTCAAAGGATTTTTCCAGAATGTGGTGATAACAATTTATTCAGAAGAGTATGAGAGCTCCTCTCCCTATTTTCTCACATCCCTACCAACAAATGATATAGGGAGTTTATAAAAATATTTTGTCACTATAGAGATATGAAATGATATTTCATTATTTTTGTATTTTGCATTTCCTTTACTATCAATAATACTGGTTATATGCTATCTGTATGTTTATAGGGCGTTGGGCCTTCCCAGGTGGTGCTAGTGGTAAAGAATCTGCCTGCCAGTTCAGGAGAGAACACGTGATGAGGGTTCAATCCCTGGGTTGGGAAGATCCCTTAGAGAAGGAAATGGCAACCCACTCTAGTATTCTTGCCTGGAAAATTCCACAGACAGAGGAGCCTGGTAGGTTACAGTCCATGGAGTCTCAAAGAGTCGGGCACGACTCTGCACACATGCACACAAGGGGTATTCAGCTTCCTCTTCTGTGATTTTCCTGTTCATATAATTTGTAGATGCCCACCTTCCCTCTACAGTAAACAACCTCCATTGTATTGGTTTTATAATGAAAAAAAATTCATTTTGAACAATTCAAACAATATGAAAATATGTAAGGAAGAATATAAAAAGTTCACTAAATTTTAGTAGACACCTACTTGTGTTGAAAGAGCTTTGTTTCAAAGGGTAGTCCACAATTGGCCTTTAGGAACTGACTTCGTCTTACCTGCCTGTGTGATGGCTATGCCTCTTTTTTCCATGCTCTGTCAAAGGTGAGACAGTTCAGGTATCCTATTTCTCTTTGGTGGGGCTTGTCATTCTTTGGAATTTTATTTATTTGGTTGCTTGACTTGTGAATTCAAGTCTTCTACTGCACTCAGGAAAAGTTATGATTTTGAAGCTTATTTGACTTTTTTATTATTATTAAAGTGTAAATAGTGATCTTTCCAGCTTTCTGTTCTCTAAATAAAATCAGAAGTCCATACCCATTAGTAGTCACTCCTCATTTACACCTTATCCCAATTTCTCTGGCAACCACTAATCTGCTTTCTATCTCTATGGTGGTGGTGGTTTAGTCACTAAGTCGTGCCCGACTCTTGCAATCCCGTGGACTGTAGCCCTCTAGATGCCTCTGTCCATGGGATTTCTCAGCAAGAACATTGGAGTGGGTTGCCATTTGGGGATCTTTCCAACCCAGGAATCGAACCTGTGATTCCTGCATTGCAGGCAGTTTCTTTTCAACTGAGCCACCAGGGAAGACCTCTATCTCTATGAATTCAATGCCTATTCTATACATTTCATCTTGCTGGAATCATATAATATGTGATTTTTTTTTTGTCTGAATTTCTTCACTTAGCCTAATGTTTTCAGTGTTAATCCATGTTGTGCCATTTATCAGTACAGCATTCCTTTTTATATCAACTAATATTCCAGCATATGCATAGCCTACATTTTTTCATCCACTTATCAGTGAATGGACATTTGGGATTTTTAAAAATTGATTTATTTGGCTGTACCAGGACTTAGTTGTAGCATGTTGTGACAAGCAAACTGTTAGTTGCAGCAGGTGGAATCTAGTTCCCCAACAAGGGATGGAATGCAGGCCCCCTGCATTGGAAGCACAGAGTCTTAGTCAATACACCACCAGGGATGTCCCCATTTGGGATTTTCAATCTTTGGCTTTTGTGAATAATTCTGCTAAGAACACTGGTTTAAAAGGTTTGTGTTTTTGTGTGTGTGTGAATACTTTTCCATTTCTCTTTTGGAAGAACTGTCAGAATATTTTCCAAACTGGCTTCCCCATCTTCATTTTTAAAGGATATATTTTCAATGTGTAAAGAATCTGCCTGCAATGCAGAAGATATAGGAGACACAGGTTCAATTCTTGGGTCAGGAAAATCCCCTGGAGAAGGACTTGGCAACCCACTCCAGTATTCTTGCCTGGGAAATCACATGGACAGAGGAGCCTGATGGGCTATATAGTCCATGAGGTCACAAGAGTTGGACACAACTGAGTGACTAAACATAGCACATATATCTAAGGTGACAGGCATTTTTTTTCTTTCTTATAGCATTTTAAAGGTGTTTACCTTTTGTCTTTGGCATTTATTGAATCTTATGCTACAATTCCTTTTTTTTTTCATTCAAGTTAATGCATATTTTTTGTATATATGGTCCATGAAAATGTTTATCTTGTTTTGATCATGAATTTATCTTTTTGTTTCCTCTCTTTATCAGAGCTTACAAATTTATTCTGTAAGGGCTGGATAGTGAATACTGTGGACTTTCTGGTCTAATGATCTCTGTCATAACTATTAAACTGTGATTAGCAGCAAAGCAGCCATGGTAAAAGTAAAAATGAATGAATGTGACTATGTTCCCATAAAACTCTATTTCTTAAAAAGAAGCGTGGTCGATTAGAATTTACCTGTAGTCCATTGTGTGCTCACTTTTGTTCTTTATAATGTCTGTCACTATTAAGCATGGAGGCCAAAAGTTTGATTTAAGTATAAACTCTGTGGACTGAGACTGCAATCACTAATTTTCAGTTTGGTTTGTGAGTGAAGTTTTGATTCTTATTTTTGCCTAAATAAAATTAAGGATAATTTTTTTCACGTGGGTTTAGTTTTTGTTGTTGTTTTTATCCCCTAGTTATTAATTTCATCTCATTGCACTAGAGATGTTATTGGAACCTGTATGATGAATACTTTGCAGAATTTATTGAGCTTTTTTTTGTGTGTGGCTTTATAAGAGATCATTTAAAAAACTTTTGGGCACAGTTATATAGCTTAATCTTAGTTTATTAGTTATAATAGTCCATAGATTATTCTTAAATCAATATTATTAATTGTGATATTTAGGTCTTTATTATTCTAAATTAAGTTTTGTCAATTCAAGTAATGAAAATTGAGGAAAAAAAGAATTATTTTCTAGTTATTTTCTTTTTATGGATAACCATTATATCTACATTTCTTTATTTTTTTCTTTTATATTCTATATAATAGAATACTGTATGAGACTTCATATTTCCCTGAACTTGGAGAGTAAACTTTCAAAGCTGAGGACAAAAATGTGTCAAGTACTCACATTCTATGGTACAAAAGTCAGGACCAGGCACCCCTAATATAAACAGTTGTTTGTGCAGCGGGCGGATTTTTTTGAGTAGTGAGCCATCAGCCTGTTGATGTGTGCCAAAACTTTTCCCTGTCCTTTCCATAAGGAAAGGTGGAAGTGCCTCTCCCATCCATAGTTAACTAAAGCAAATTTTCCAAGAAACTGTGTGCCTATATGTGAAGTATATTGATATCTCATTCCGATTTACTTTGAATTCCCTGTGTTTGACATGGCAAAGAAATGGATTTCCTGGGATCAAGTGGACATTGATGAAATTAGTTGACCTTGAGCCATACATAGTTCAAAAGGGCTGACCACCAGAGAGATCACAGGACCACAGCAGCAAAGTCTATGAAATATAATGTGAGGGGTTAGATCTGGGGTTGAAAGTAGAAGAGAGCAAATCCAACTGTTAAAAAAATTGCATGTTAGGAAAGACCTTCTGTGGGACTCCCTACAAAATTGATAATGTGCCTTGCAAGAGACCTTGACACACACTCTCTTTTTCTCTCTTGTGAGTACCTAACAGAAAATGTTAATTGTTAGATAGTGTGTACACCTTGGCAGCCAATTGTGTGAAAGAACCCCTGCTATTTCTTCTGTTTCCTTTTTTCAGGTTTTATATCCCAGAAAAACTAGAACCAGAAGAGAGGGAAGGAGGGTTAAAAGAAAACAAGCCCATACCTCTCTCTTCTACAGGTCCTTTGGTGTGATCTTCAAGTAAGACAGGGAGGGAAAGGAGGAAATGAGTTTATAGTTTTTAATTAGAATATATGCTGCTTAATAATCACTAAAGATGACCAACTGAGGAGACTACCAGAAATGTCATTAAATGGATTGAGAAGACAGGGTCAACAGGGCGTGACTGAAGGCAGTGACTGGAAAAACAAAACAGAACAAAACACTTGTTATCCATACCTCTCAAAGTTTGGTGGGTTCAATAAACCAGTTATTTATATTTTTCCTGATAATTATTTAGTAATTAAATAAAACATTTACTACACTAAGAATCTTATGCTTTATCAATATAAAATGAACTTTTGGTCCCACTTAATGCTTTATGTTTTGAATTTTACTTAATTTAATTAAATTTAAAACTTAATGTTTTGAATTTTACTGCAAGTGGTACTTTGCTACCCCTGTTTTCCTTTTGTTTTCATTTGTGTAACATTTTTTATTTAACTTTTTCAAAGGTTTTCTTTCACAAATTGTTTTTCAACTCAGTGTAACACACACACACACACACACCTACCTATCTGTCTATTCAATCTCAATGTAGGAGTTAAACTCACATTTGTTTTAATAATTGATATTGATTTTCTTCTGCCCATTTATGCTTTCTTTAAAAAATCTTTGCTTTTCTAACTTTCAGTATAGAGACTTCATTTTTGTGTTTTCCAATGACTTAGAGGGTCATGTTTTATATCTCATAATATTATCCTTTATGTTGTTCAAAATCATTCTTTAACTTCTAAGTCAATAAATAAACTAGTTTAATGTGATGCCCCATATTTGAGATAGGATATTCAGAACACTTCTAATTCTGTTTCTTTCTTCAACCTCTTATCACTATAATGAACATTTCTATGTAAGTATTTGCTACTCCATTTACCCATCATATCTAAATCTATATACATACATGCATAAATGGCTGTCCATCTTCATTTTTGACAATATATTAGAATGAACATCTTACCTATGGGCGTGGCTTGCCCCTGGCTGGTTAGGGAGATGCACCCTAGATCTAGCTTTTATTCATGGCTTCAAATTTTCAGAGCTTCCAGAGAAGTCTGCTAAGTTGCCACACCTTAGAACTCGTTGAACCAAGTCTGTTATTAAACTGGTATGATTATTTGGCTGCAATATTTGTTCTCTCTCTAGGAACTACAGATGTTATGCTGAGAGTTGATGCTCTGACTAACTTTACTCAACAGGCTTTACAAGATTCTCAAAAAGCTATTTCAGCTCTTAATGCAGAACAAATACAGATTAGAAAGGTGGTTTTACAAAGCAGATTGACCTTAGATATTCTAACAGCTGCACAAGGAAGAACTTGTGCCGTTATTCATACCCAGTGCTGTACATATATACCAGATCCAAGCACTAATATTACTCACTTTACAAAACACATGAACAAGATGACTCAGGCTGTGGATATTCCTGAAACCTCAATTTCCTCACTTTGGGAAATGTTAACTAGTTCTTCTTGGTGGAAAACTATCCTAATTGCATTAATTCTGATTGTTCTGTTTTTGCTGTTTGCTCCCTGCAACTATAACTGTGTAACTGGATTTGTTTCTAGCCTCATGAAGGCTTTTAAGTTACAAATAGTTGCTCAAACTCCTACAATTATGACAGCTTCCTCCAACTACTACTTGGGGCCCCTGGATCAGAGATCCTCAATATGAGGGTTAGGAGAATGTTCCCTCATCAGTTTAGGGGCAATGCCCCTCATCAGCTCAGAAGCAGTTATGGAAGAGAACAGTGCCCCACTCCCTAGGCAGCATTAGTTCAGTTCATTTCAGTCACTTAGTCGTGTCCGACTGTTTGAGATCCCATTGACTGCAGCACACCAGGCTTCCCTATCACCAACTCCCAGAGCTTGCCCAAACTCATGTCCATCGAGTCGGTAATGCCATCCAACCATCTAATCCTCTGTCGTCCCCATCTCATCCTACCTTCAATCTTTCCCAGAATCAGGGTCTTCTCTGGGGAGTCAGTTCTTTGCATCTGGTGGGCAAAGTATTGGAGTTTCAGCTTCAGCGTGAGTCCTTCCAATGACTATTCAGGACTGATTTCCTGGTTGGATCTCCTTGCAGTCCAAGGGACTCTCAAGAGTCTTCTCTAACACCACAGTACAAAAGCATCAATTCTTTGATGCTCAGCTTTCTTTATACTCCAACTCTCACATCCATACATGACTACTGGAAAAACCATAGCTTTGATTAGATGGACCTTTGTTGGCAAAGTAATGTCTCTGTTTTTCACTATGCTAGCTATGTTGGTCATAGCTTTTCTTCCAAGGAGCAAGTGTCTTTTAATTTCATGGCTGCAGTCACCATCTGCAGTGATTTTGGGGCCCAAGAAAATAAAGTCTGTCACTGTTTCCATTATTTCCCCATCTGTTTGCCAACAAGTGATGGGACCGGATGCCATGATCTTAGTTTTTTGAATGCTGAGCTTTAAGCCAACTTTTTCACTCTCCTCTTTCACTTTCATCAAGAGCCTCTTTAGTTCCTCTTCACTTGCTGCCATAATGGTGGTGTCATCTGCATATCTGAGGTTACTGATATTTCTCCCTGCAATCTTGATTCCAGCTTGTGCTTCATCCAGCCTGGCATTTAGCATGATGTACTCTGCATATAAGTTAAATAAGCAGGGTGATGATATAATTTTCCTGAAAGCAAAGGTAGGAATGAGAGGGTAACAAGCAGGAAGGCTATGGGTCCCCAAACAGACTGCAAGTGTCAGACTTTTTCTTCCTCTTTCTTAAGCAGCAGGTGGAAACAAACTACAAGTATCAGACATTCTTTTTCCCTCTCTATACAAAATTAAAAGAAGGTTTCTTTTAAAATTTTGTGTTGCCATGACACCTGGTTCCACCTGAACTTAACTTTTCTCAAACCTTGAGCTAACCTATGCAATTTTTCTTATGGAAATGTTTTTCTTAAGCTATGCTAATGAACTAAGTATTTGCCTTAGAATCTGCCTTTCTTGGCTCAACAAACCAGTATGTTTTACTCATGGAAATGTTCTGTTAAGCTGTGTTAATAAAACTATGTATTTGCTTGGAAATCTGCCTTCCTTCAAGATTCATGTCAATTGTTTTATGGCCCCGGATGACTCACCTTGTGTCCATGCTATCTCAAAATGAATGTTGTGGGTGAGGGGCCTGTGCAACTCTCAATTTTGAGTCATTTCCTTACTCTAATTTGCAACTTGCTAATCATATATAGCAACTCCTTACTATAAATCAGCAGCAGGGCATTCTTTCTGCCCCCTTCTGATGTCTATGTCAGAAGCTTTCTCTATCTCTTTTATACTTCAACAGAACTTTATTACACAAAAGTTCTGAACAATCAAGGCTTGTCACTGGCCCTGAATTGAATTTAAGTACTATTCAAATATTATCACTTAAATAGAATCATCACTAATTCTTAGGAATTGTTCCTTCTTTATCACTTTAGCAAGATAACATTTTAAAATATTGTGATGAGATTGTAATTTAGTTTCTTACTTCTGAATTATTACCATTAAAAGAAAATGAAGATATGTTTGCCAGCTAAATGCAACATTGGCAGACACTATCTTGGATAGTTATCATTTTATATGGTATATCATGTAACCAGATCAACAATTCTTCAAGAACTTTTATGCACTATGCCTCTTTTGATTTGTTACCTTTTCTCCATTCACATTCCCTTTTTCCAAACACTTTTGTCCTGGATTATACAAATAGCCTTCTATATACTGTCTCTTTCTCCTAAGTAATCCTCCTCTTTCTTCAGTTCAGTTCAGTTCAGTTGCTCAGTCGTGTCCAACTCTTTGTGACCTCATGAATCACAGCATGCCAGGCCTCCCTGTCCATCACCAACTCCCGGAGTTCACACAAACTCATGTCCATCGATTCGGTGATGCCATCCAGCCATCTTATCCTCTGTCATCCCCTTCTCCTCCTGCCCCAATCCCTCCGAGCATCAGGGTCTTTTCCAATAAGTAAACTTTTCGCATGAAATGGCCAAAGTATTGGAGTTTCAGCTTCAGCATCAGTCCTTCCAAGGAACACCCAGGACTGATCTCCTTTAGGATGGACTGGTTGGATCTCCTTGCAGTCCAAGGGACTCTCAAGAGTCTTCTCCAACACCACAGTTCAAAAGCATCAATTCTTCAGCGCTCAGCTTTCTTCACAGTCGAACTCTCACATCCATACATGACCACTGGAAAAACCATAGCCTTGACTAGACAGAATTTTGTTGGCAAAGTAATATCTCTGCTTTTGAATATGCTATCTAGGTTGGTCATAACTTTCCTTCCAAGGAGTAAGCATCTTTTAATTTCATGGCTGCAGTCACCATCTGCAGTGATTTTGGAGCCCCCCAAAATAAAGTCTGACACTGTTTCCACTGTTTCCCCATCTATTTCCCATGAGGTGATGGGACCAGATGCCATGATCTTTGTTTTCTGAATGTTGAGCTTTAAGCCAATTTTTAAACTCTCCTCTTTCACTTTCATCAAGAGGGTTTTTAGTTCCTCTTCACTTTCTGCCATAAGGGTGGTGTCATCTGCATATCTGAGGTTATTGATATTTCTTACCCACTAATAATTATCATATGAATGAAAGTATGCATTCAAGATTTATAGACTGGCACATGTAAACGTGATACACTGGTCAACCATACAGTAAGTATTAGAAACGCTATAGCCAGCTGAAAAATACCTGAACTTTGCCTTATTACAAATTAAATTTTCACCCCTGAGATTGGAAAAAATGTATATAGAAATCTGATATAAAGTTTAAGAAATTCTGAGGAAATTGGCATTATCAAACAGACTACTCGGAGTGTAGTCAATTAATTTTTGGCACATTAGTATAAAAATTAAAATTCTATTGGAGTATAGTTATTTACAGTGTTATGTAAGTTTCAGTAGTACAGTAAATTACAGTCCATTACACATTATAAATATATCCACTCTATTTTAGATTCTTTTCCCATATAGGTCATTACAGAGTATTAAGTTGCCTGTGCTATGTAGTAGGTCCTATTATTAATCTATTCTATATAATATATATTAATAAGATATAAAATAAAATATATGTAATAGGTCCTATTAGTTATCTATTTTATATATAGTAGTTTGCATATGGCAGTCCCAATCTCCTTATTTATCCCTCCCCCACTCCTTTCTTCCTTAGTAACCTCAATTTTTTTCTACATGTGTGACTCTGTTTCTGTCTGTAAATAATTTCATTTGTACTTTTTAGCTTAGATTCCACATATAAGAGATATCATGTGATTTTGTCTCTCTCTTTATGACTTATTTCATTCAGTATGACAGTCTCCAGGTCCATCCATGTCACTGCAAATGGCGTTATTTTATTCCTTTTGTGGCTGAGTAATATTCCATTGAACATATGTACTGCATCTTCTTTATCCATTCCTCCAGAGATATTTAGGTTGCTTCCATGCCTTTGCTATTGTGAATAGTGCCACAATGAACATTGGCATGTATGTTTATTCAAAGTATGGTTTTCTCCAGATATATACCCAAGAATGGGATTGCTTGAACATATAGCAGTTCTATATTTAGTTCTTTTAGTGAAAGTGAAAATCGCTCAGTCGTGTCTGACTCTTTGCAAACTCATGGAATTCTCCAGGCCAGAATACTGGAGTGGGTATCCTTTCCCTTCTCCAGGGAATCTTCCCAACCCAGTGATCGAACTCAGTTCTCCTGCATTGCAGGCAGATTCTTTACCAGCTGAGCCACAAGGGTATATTTAGTTTTTTAGGGAAACTCCAAACTGTTCTCACAGTGACTGTGCCAATTTGCATTCCCACCAGAAGTGTAGGAGGCTTCCCTTTTTACTCTACCTTCTCTAGCATTTATTGTTTCTGGATTTTTTTGATGATGGCCTTTCTGACCAGTGTGAGGTGATACTTTGTAATATTTTTGGTCTGCATTTCTCTACTACTTAGTGGTGCTGAGCATCTTTCCATGTGCTTTTTTGGCCAGCTGTATGTCTTCCTTGGCAAAATGTCTTTAGATCGTCCTCATATTTTTTATTAGTATTTTTTTTAATTGACCTTCATGAGCTTTTTGTCAAGATTAATCACCTGTCAGTATCTTCATTTATAAATATTTTCTCTCATTCTGTGCTTTGTGGATCCAGAATTATTTTTACTGTTAGATATCTGCCCTATCTAAAAGGTAGGTAAGCTGCATACTGCATCATTGTTTTAATGAAAATTAATTATAAATATTTTCCTTTTGTAAGGGAATGGATGGCTAAATTATGGTGTAGTCATTCTAAATTTTAAAGGGAAAAATTTAGATCTGTTTCTATTAAAGTAGAAGGATCTACATGATATACTGTTCTGTGGTAAAAATGTTGAAGAACAATGGACACGGAATGACGTATTCATGTAAGGAATTATAAACTTAAAAAAGGTTTATTTGGTATCTGTTTGTAATATTACAGAGAAAGTCATGAGAGATTGGGGTGGTTGCCATGGAGGGGGGATTGTTTGCTTTTTTAAATAAATAAACTGAAAATCCAGCATCTTTTCAAGAGGTTCAAAATGTAATTGCTTATGTGATTATAGAGCAAGGCATGGTAGTGTGGAGGATACACCCAAACTGGTTTTCACTGGATGAGAGTGATACTGATTGCTTCTTTTATCTTGTGATACTAGAGAGCCAATATAGCATAGCTATTAAGAACACAGGGCCTGTACCATAATTGTATGGTTTTGAATCCTATCTCCACTACTTGAAATATGTATTATCTCTAGCAAGTTTGGTAAATCACTCATTGCTTCAGTTTCTTTGTAAAATATGACAATAATATTACCTGCTGAATCAAATGGTTATGAGGATTATATGAATTAATATGATTAATGCTTAGAATATTTCCTGTTACAAAGTAACAATTCAATAACTGTTAGCTGTTGCTCTATAATTATAGGATTTATACAGATATCTCATTTATTTAGACATGGTGTTTTAAAAGAAGTATATATACAAGTAAATGCCAGAGTCCAGCTCCAGCAGCCAGGGATTCAACCTGAAGAGATGAATGGTGTCGACGAGAGAAATGAGGCAGCCTCTCATTTTTCTTGGACTGCCTCCTTATTTCAAGTTTAAGATTTTCTTTTATACTTTTACAAAAACATTAGATCAGAGGTTTGACATTTTCAGTTCCCCCTCTCCCAGATTTATTATCTCCATAAATCATTATTGCTCTTCAAACAGAGTTCCTGCTGCAGTGATTCTCTCAGAATCAGCCTTATTATCTATTATCTACCTCCTCTAATGTGTCCTATAGTTAACTTGTGATTACATTGTAACTCATGCTACATTCTTCAGTTTACTACTTATCTTCCTAAATCCTGTTTGCCCCTAACATCCTGAGCTCACTATCTCTTAAAAAGGCTTCTAGCTATAGTGTCTCTAAAAATTCCTAACTTCTATAAGCTATAGTAAAATATGCTAACTTTACAACATTCCTTAAATCTTTAACTTCTAACTGTTTTAATTATTTCTAAGCCCTAAATTCAGTAAACTCCTTTGCCATAAATATTTTCCTCACAAATAGGCTTCAGATAGCAATCCCTCCCATGGCCTCAAGCTTCAGCATGTGTGCTCATCCTGGAACACTCTTTTGTAAAAGTCCTTGAACAAATGTCAATGGTTAACTTTATGAATTATTTTCTGAGCACAGCTGCAGAAGGCTTTGTGCCTTCTCATGCTCCTCTCAAGAACAATAAGCACCTTAATATTCCTTTTCAGTCAACTCAGCCGAGGAGAGGAAAAGACAAGTCAAAATTACAAGGCCTAACTCCTTCATTCCGGGACCGTGCCTGCGGAATGAGGAGAGGGGTCTGGGGCCATGCCTCCATTTTGTCAGTAATGCCTAACGCAGCTCCCGACAACTAAATCCAGTTTTATGTATAAAATATTTATCAGTTTTTATTTTGGAGATAGGGTTGTGGCAGTATCTTATTATTTTTCACGTTTTAAAAAAGTGAATATATATAATTTATTCCAATGAAAAGCCAAAGCTTATTTCATATAATATATGCTTGATATTGAAGCAAATCAAGATGTATCATTTCCATCTCACCATGATAATATATCTAAGGCCAAATCCTAGATTTCAGCAAATTTTAATTTCAGATGCTTATAGCTGTAACTAAGATGACTATATATATATATATATATATATATATAAAACCATCCAATCCATAGTACTTTTTAAAAAATTAATTTATTTGTTTTAATTGGAGGCTAATTACTTTATAATATTTTGGTAGTTTTTGCCATACATTGACATGAATTAGCCATGGGAGTATATGTATCCCCGCATTCTGATCCCCCATCCTATCTCCCTCTCCACTTCATCCCTCTGGGTTGTCCCAGTACACCATCTTTGAGTGCCTTGTTTCATGCATCGAACTTGGACTGGTCATCTATTTCACATATGGTAATATACATGTTTCAATGCTATTCTCTCAAATCATTCCACCTTTGCCTTCTCCCACAGAGTCCAAAAGTCTGTTCTTTTTATCTGTGTCTCTTTTGCTGTCTCCCATATAGAGTCATCATTACCATCTTTCTAAATTCCATATATATGCATTAATATACTATATTGGTGTTTTTCTTTCTGACTTACTTTGGATAATAGACTCCAGTTTCATCCACCTCATTAAGACTGACTCAAATGTGTTATTTTTAGTAGCTGAGTAATATTCCATTGTGTACATGTACCACAACTTACTCATTTGTCTGCCAATGGATATCTAGGTTGCTTCCATGTCCTGGCTGTTGTAAACAGTGCTGTGATGAACATTGGGGTACACATGTCTCTTTCAGTTCTGGTTTCCTCAGTGCATATGTCCAACAGTGGAATTGCTGGGTCATATGGCAGTTCTATTTCCAGATTTTTAAGGAATTGCAACCCTGTTCTCTATGGTGACTGTACTAGTTTGCATTCACACCAACAGTGTAAGAGGGTTCCCTTTTCTCCACACCCTCTCCAGCATTTATTGCTTGTAGACTTTTTGAGAGCAGCCATTCTGACCCAGTGAGATGGCAACCCATTGTGGTTTTGATTTGCATTTCTCTGCCAATGAGTGATGTTGAACATCTTTTCATGTGTTTGTTAGCCATCTGTATGTCTCCTTTGGAGAAATGTATGTTTAGTTCTTGGCCCATTTTTTTGATTGGGTCGTTTATTTTTCTGGTCTTGAGCTGCATGAGCTGCTTGTTTATTTTTGAGATTAATTCTTTGTCAGTTGCTTCTTTTGCTATTATTTTCTCCCATTCTGAAAGCTGTCTTTTCACCTTGTTTACTGTTTCCTTCATTGTGCAAAAGATTTTAAGTTTAAACAGGTCCAATTTGTTTACTTTTGCTTTTATGTCCATTACTCTGGGAGGTGGGTAATAGAGGATCTTGCTGTGATTTATGACGGAGAGTGTTCTGCCTATGTTTTCCTCTAGGAGTTTTATAGTTTCTTGCCTTATATTTAGATCTTTAATCTATTTTGAGTTTATTTTTGTGTTTGACATTAGGAAGTATTCTAGTTTCATTCTTTTACAGGTGGTTGACTAGTTCTCCCAGCACCACTTGTTAAAAAGATTGTCTTTTCTCCATTGTATATTCTTGCCTTCTTTGTCAAAGATAAGGTGTCCATAGGTGCATGGATTTATCTCTGGGCTTTCTATTTTGTTCCATTGATCTATATTTCTGTCTTTGTATCAGTACCATATAGTCCTGATGACTGTAGGTTTGAAGTACAGTCTGAAGTCAGGCAGGTCAATTCCTCCTGTTCCATCCTTCTTTCTCAAGATTGCTTTGGCTAATCAAGGATTTTTTTGTGTGTTCCCATACAAATCATGAAATGATTTGTTCTAGTTCTGTGAAAAATACCATTGCTTGATAGGGATTGCATTGAATCTATAGATTACTTTGTATAGTATACTCATTTTCACTCTATTGATACTTCCAATCCATGAACATGGTGCATTTCTCCATCTATTTGTATCATCTTTGATATCTTTCATGAGTGTTTTATAGTTTTATATATATATATAGGTCTTTTGTTCCTTTAGGTAAATTTATTCTTAAGTATTTTATTTTTCATCATAATGGTGAATTGAATTGTTTCCTTAATTTCTCTTTCTGTCTTCTCATTGTTAGTGTATAGGAATAAAAGGGATTTCTGTGTATTAATTTTATATCCTGCAACTTTACTATATTCATTGATTAGCTCTAGTAACTTTCTGGTGGTGTCTGTGGGGTTTTCTATGTAGAAGATAATGTAATCTGTAACAGTGAGTTTTACGTCTTCTTTTCCAATCTTGATTTCTTTTATTCCTTTTTCTTCTCTGTTTGCTGTAGCTAAAACTTCCAAAACTATGTTGAATAGTAGTGGTGAGAGTGGGCACCCTGTCTTGTTCCTGACTTTAGGGGAAATGCTTTCAATTTTTTGCCATTGAGGATAATGTTTGCTCTGGGTTTATCATATGTGGTTTTTATTATGTTGAGGTATGTTCCTTCTATGCCTTCTTTCTGAAGAGTTTTGATCATAAATGGATGTTGAATTTTGTCAAAGCTTTCTCTGCATCTATTGAGATAATCATATGGTTTTTTTCTTTCAATTTGTTAATGTGGTGTCTCACATTGATTGATTTGCAAATATTGAAGACTCTTTGCACCCCTGGGATAAAGCCCACTCGGTCATGATGTATGATCTTTTTAATATGTTGTATTCTGTTTGCTAGAATTTTGTTAAGAATTTTTGCATCTCTGTTCGTCAGTGATATTGGCCTGAAGTTTTCTATTTTTGTGACATCTTTGTCTAATCCAGAGTACCTTTGAGAGTGGAATGGGGCACTTTGTTATTATACCCATAAAGTAGATCTTAATAGGCACTGTCTTGTTGACTAGGTTACATGATCATGTTAGCCCCAACTGAATCTCCCCTGACATACCTGCACACACCCACTATAGCCCAGTATACCTATGCTTACCTCAGATTTATATGGTCAGTAAAGACAGCCTGGCTCAGGTTACCATTATTCTTCATTTGCATTAATCCAGTAGTTTTGTCTCTCTTTTTTTTTTAAATTTTAAATTTATTTATTTTAATTGTAGGCTAATTACTTTAAAATATTGTATTGGTTTTGCCATACATCAACATGAATCCACCATGGGTGTACACGTGCTCCCCGTCCTGAACCCCCCTCCCACCTCCCTCCCCATACCATCCCTCTGGGTCATCCCAGTGCACCAGCCCCAAGCATCCTGTATCCTGCATCAAACCTGGACTGGTGACTCGTTTCATACATGATATTATACATGTTTCAATGCCATTCTCCCAAATCTCCCCACCCTCTCCCTCTCCCACAGAGTCCATAAGACTGATCTATACATCAGTGTCTCTTTTGCTGTCTCGTACACAGGGTTATTGTTACCATCTTTCTAAATTCCATATATATGCGTTAGTATACTGTATTGGTGTTTTTCTTTCTGACTTACTTCACTCTGTATAATAGGTTCCAGGGTATTTTTTTTATAAACAGAAAATAACATTTCTTTCTATGAATATTTTGTATGTGCTTGAATCATTATTCTTTTGGAGTTATGATGCACTTCTCACTGAATCACAAATATTAATTCTTGATATGGTTTATTTAGGTAGATCTTTTTTCTGACTTTAGTTTTTGCATTTTATTTTATTTATTATGCATATTAATAATTTTTTTAAAATTTTAAGTCAGGTTCACTTCTTTTCTTGGGTTGTTTGTTGTTTTGGATGTTTTCCTTCATTGCTGTTATGTACGGAAAGGACTCTCATATTCCAAGATGACAAGAGTCACCAGTTTTTAACTTAGAATTTCTATATATCCAAATTTTACATTTAAATGTTAATGTATCTGGGATTAAATCTACATGTATAAGGACATATAGAAATGACTTGATTTTTTTTCAAGTGTTTATTATATTTCCCAGTATCAATTCTTTCTGCCAATATCTATGGGTTTTACTCCCTCACATTTTTTTTACAATTTTTTTTTTCTTCTCAAAGTCTCCTTCCCCGTGAAGCCTACCCAGTCACTTTATATACAATCATAAATCACTTGCACTTCTGGTACCCCCCATCCCTTTTCCATATTTTATTTATTTTCTCTTGTAATTCACTAAGCTTCTATGTAAGCTTCCATAAAGTTAATAATTGTTTCTTTTATCTACTAGTGTGTCCGTTGTACCTAGTGCAGTGCTGGTCACATAGTTGGTGCTTAATACATATTTCTCGATTGATAATTAAGACTTCCAAATTCCCATGCTTCCTTAATTTTGCCAAGCACAGACTCGTGTTGCTTTGCAGAAATTCAGCCATTTTTTTTGTGAGGGCATGTCCAGTGCCATAACCTCTATGAGCATATTGTCTGTCTGTTCTGAAAAAAGGTCACAATCCAGTAACGACCACAGCTGTATGCCATACCTGTGTGCCAATTTGTAAAGGAAATGGCAAGATTTGAAAGCATCTTCCCACATATGGTTTTAAATAGGTCAGGTAGGAAAATGGAGTCTGTTATCTGTACTGGTGCTGATTTCACAGCCACTCATTCCTCAGAGGAGTAATAACGAATGGCAACAAGAGAAGAAAGATCTTTAGAGTCATTTTTTGTATGGTGCTTTGCCAAGAGCAACATTTATCAGGGCGTTGCATGTCCCACATGGAAGTGGGGGATCTTGGTAATATGTGAATTTGGTACCATCACCAAATTAACTCTGCTCAATTTTGTTGTCTTTCCAACTTCACATCCTTGATTACAAATTCATAAAGCTGTCCTTTTGAGTATAAATTCTTTACTGCTGCAAAAATATAATTGTTCATTTTTATCAAGTACCTGATTTGTTTTTACTTGCTAGTTACTAATTACATATGAAATATAAATGAATTGCAGGCCATATATTCTGTGTGTTAACTGCTTCAAGGAAAACTTATAGTAGGTCCGATCAACATTGCAGCTTCAGGAAGTAACAAGTCTTGGCATTAAACTTTCCTGACATACCTTACTTCTCAAGCTTGACATCTGGGAATATATGATTAACAGTGGCCTACGTATACATCCACAAGATATGGCAAAAGAATATATCATGTGGAAATTGTCTTTTGAGACATTTTAATGCTATGAAAAGTATTTTAGCATTACTTATTCTAGTGCCACTGACTTGTTTTTTTTTTTTTTTTTTTTAATCGAAAGACTAAACTTCATGAATTCAGGGATCTTGTTCATCATTTTATACCTAGGTATATTCATTTCCTGAGGCATAACTTGGTGGTATCTTAAAATAGCAGAAAGGTATTCTTTTGACAGTTGTGGTGGCCATAAATCTGAAATCAAAGTGTGTGTAGGACTGTGCTCTCTCTGGAGACTCTGGGAGAGATTCCTTCCTATTTCTGATGGTTGGCTGGCATTCTTTGGAGTTCTTTGGTTTGTGGTCACTAAAATCCAATCTCTGCTTCCCTCTTCACATTGCCTTTAACTTTGTCTCTCTCTCTCAAAACTTCCCTTGCTTCTCTCTTGAAAGCATACATACCATCGCATATATACATGCCAGACAATCCAGCATAAAGCACCTCCTCTCAAAATGCTTACTTTACGTCTTTTTCTATGTAAGGTGATAGTCTATATTTTGCATGTAAGATAATATTTACAGGTTTTGAAGATTAGGAAATAAATACATCTTTGGAGGATGATTTATTTAGCCTACCACACTAAGATTGCTGGACATATATAGTTGATAAATTTAGTGGCTTATATGACTTGAGCAAGTCTCTTTCATTTGAACTCTGATTTTCCCATATTTAGTCTGAGAAGGTTGGATCATTTAACCATTTTGAATTGACGTGAGATGGAACAACAGTAGAACATTTAATGAAGAAAAATCTCATGAAATACAGATTAATCCAGGTGTATGGTTGAGTTTGATGTTGTTCATCCCATATTTTAGTCATTCAGTAAGAGAGAGAAAGAGATGTGTCCATGTCTTTCTGTTTCTGAGTTGGTTTATTATAACATATGAGTCATTAAAGGCAATGTAATAAGATTTGATAGACTTAATTTGCTAATTGTTTAGAAAACAAAGAGATGTTCTTACTGCAAATGCATATGTGAAAGTAGGAGAAATCTCTGTAACCATATGATACTCACAATATGTTTGGTATAGTCCAGAGCCTCAAACTTCTAAACCATAAAGAACCCTATTTGAATTATTTTCCCAAATATTATGAGACCTAACACTGTAGGGTAAGTATAGTGTCATACCAGAAAAACCATCTTTTTGATAACTAAAATTTTAGTGAAATGCAAATAGCTCACAGTGGCTATGATTTTAGAACATTGGAATTATTAATATTTTAAAATAAAACTTGTATATCACCATTTCAAATGCATTTATGAAATCTAAATGCCATAGAAATTTGATACCTGCTACTGTTTATTTAAAAATATACAAACTTTTTACTTTAGAACATCTGAATGTGTAGGAAATTTCTATTTGAATTCATATTTCCATTTAACTACTCACAAAAGATTTTTATTCAAATTTAATATATATTTGCATGAAAATTTCATATTGGTTTTCAAAATTACTGCTGGAGCAACTGTACATAAGAGTGTAGCTTACAAAACATTTAATATTTTTTGTATTTATTTATTTATTAAAATTATTTTGTAATTGGAGAAGAATTGCTTTACAATGTGCTTTCTGCCGTCAAAACATTTAATATAGAATGCTGGGCTGGATGAAGCACAAGCTGGAATCAAGATTGCCGGGAGAAATATCAATAACCTCTGATATGCAGATGACACCACTCTTATGGCAGAGAGTGAAGAAGAACTAAAGAGCCTCTTGATGAAAGTGAGAGGAGAGTGAAAAAGTTGGCTTAAAACTCAACATTTAGAAAACTAAGATCCTGGCATCCAGGCCCATCACTTCATGGCAAATAGGTGGGGAAATAGTGGAAACAGTGGCAGACTTTATTTTTTGGGCTCCAAAATCACTGCGAATGGTGACTATAGCCATGACATTAAAAGACTCCTTGGAAGGAAAGTTATGACCAACATAGACAGCATATTAAAAAGCAGAGACATTACTTTGCCAACAAAGGTCTGTCTAGTCAAGACTATGGTTTTTCCAGTAGTCATGTATGGATGTGAGAGTTGGACCATAAAGAAAGCTGAGCTCTGAAGAATTGATGCTTTTGAACTGTGGTGTTGGAGAAGACTTTTGAGAGTCTTTGGACTGCAAGGAGATCCAACCAGTCCATCCTAAAGGAGATCAGTCCTGGGTGTTCATTGGAAGGACTGATGTTGAAGCTGAAACTCCAATAATTTGGCCACTTAATGCAAAGAGCTGACTCATTGGAAAAGACCCTGATGCTGGGAAGGATTGAGGGCAGGAGGAGAAGGGGGCAACAGAGGACACGATGGTTGGATGGCATCACCGACTCAATGGACATGAGTTTGGGTAAACTCCACGAGTTAGTAATGGACAGGGAGGCCTGGTGTACTGCAGTCCATGGGGTCGCAAAGAGCCGGACATGACTGAGCAACTGAACTGAACTGAATTGAACTGAGAGTTTTGAATTTACAGATAATTCACAATAAAATTTTATCGAAATCTAAGTAAATACATGATGAGAATAAGTGAGTAGACTATTCATTGAGGAAAGACAGCAAACGGAAGACTCTTGCCAGAGTTTAAATAGTGGATACACATTTACAGTATTCAGTAACCTTTCAAGAAATGGGCATTGTTTATCCCCAGACTTAATAAGTGTTTAAAATATAAAATGCTGAATTTTTTGGATACATTCCTTTTGCTAAAAATGTTCTGTTAGGAGAAAATTGTAGACCTCCTCCCTCCTCTTCCAAATCATGCGACATTTAGACACAATCTGAAATAAAGTTATGGCAGTAATCTCTTGGCTGTTATATATGAGGATGCTGAAAATGTAAGAGCATACTTTATAGCAGATAGGTGTTAATATTTCCTGTGATGCTCTTATAAGTCTTAAAAAATTTCGGTTGTAAAATAGGTAGTTAACAAAGCTTTGCATAGATTTGTTACCTGGATAAAAAAAAAGGACAATATTTCTTATTGTCTCTTTGCTTTTCTTGGAGTCTCCTTTATTTTTTTTTTTTCTGTTAAATTTTTATTCCCAACTCATTAATTTTATCTATTTATTTTGCTAAGATCAAGTGAGTAGTACATTTTGTGAGCACTTGTATTTAAAAAAAAAAAAGCTTGTTAGGTGAAAACCCTAATTCCATAAGCATTCATTCAGCAGAAATAGATTAAGTAAGAAGGAATACAATCAGTCTAGCCCCAGGCTCATTCGGTATAGCATGATAAATGGACTAAAGCCTTCATAGATTTGAAGGGAAGATGTGGAGTCTCCTTTAAAAGCTATATGTTCTTTGAAAATTCTTGGAAGGTTGAAGAGGCAAAGTCATTAAACAAAAGCTATCCCCACTGTTTCACTCTTTAATATATTTCATTTTCATCACACAGAGGTCAAAAGACTGTTTCTAGCTAGTTATTTGTTATTAACCCAAATATGTATAAACATATCATGAGTTTATGGGGCCTTCATTAAAAGAGGCTTTAAAAGCAACATTTCAAACTGTTACTTTGTCAGCCTGGAGATCTTTAAGTCTGGCATAGTATAGTAAGATTTGTGATACATGGAAATATACCTTTACTATAAAGTATGCAGGGGATAACTACAGACATATTCTCAAGTACTTCATTTTTAGGAAACAAAGTGACACGTGAAAGCGTTGGTCTCTGAGTCATGTCTGTCTCTTTCTGATCCTATAGACTGTTGCCTGCCAGGCTCCTCTGTCCATGAAATTTTCCAGGCAAGAATACTGGAGTGGGTTGCTTTTCCCTTCTCCAGGGGATCTTCCTAACCCAGGGATGGATCCCAGGTTTTCTCCATTGGAGGCAGATTCTTTACCATCTGAGCCACTAAGGAACAGACATATTCTCAGGTACTTCATTTTCAGGGAACAAAGTGTATGGCAATTGAGTAGCTAGAAATTGAATCTGTAAAAATAATTCTCATTTTATATCCCTTGGAAAATACCAGGGTACCACCAGGCTTCTGTGCACTCCAGTTAGAAGAGCAGTAATTTAGTAATAAAGGTTCACTAGAAGACTACATCACACAGCAACAAAAGAGTCAAATATTTTGTCAAAACTTGAAATAAATAATTTGAGATTCAGGGTATACTTTTGGCTTATAAGGAAAAGAGTCATTCAGATTAGTTGTTTGGTTTCATATAAATGAATTTGCGAACTGACTCACAAACTTACTTTTCTACTGGTAGATGAACTGCCTTAATAGTTCAGGGTATTTGTTTATCTACTCATTTGCCCAAAATAAATCCTTAAGACTTAAAGAACTACATTTGCTGCTGTGCATTTTTTATTGGTTTTCTTCCTTACCTTCCAGGAAGTTTGAGTACATTATCTACAAATCATTTTCTTTTAAAATAGATATTTAGTATAATAAATTTCACTACAACCCATATCCTCATATTTAGAAATTCTTTATTAATGCTTCTGAATTAATGAGAAGATTTGTTGTTTATTTGTTTTGCATTTCCAGCTTTATTGAGGTATAATTGACAAAATGGTGAAGTAGTTAAATTGTGTATCATGATGATTTGATGTACATATACATTGTGGAAGAGCTCCTCTTATCTACTTAATTAACACATATATCACCTCAAGTTTTTGTGTGTAAAAGAAAACATTTAAATTCTACTCTCTAGCAAATATCAATTATAAAATATAATGTTTTCAATTATAGTCTCAATGTTATACATTAGATACTCAGACTTTATTCATGATATGGCTGAAAGATGATACTTCCTTACCAATGTCTCCCTTCTCCTCTTACCCATGAGACACTGGCAACCATGTTTCTATTCATTTCTATGAGTTTTTTTAATAAAGATTCCACATATGAATTATAACTTGCAGCATTTGTCTTTTTGTGTGTCACTTATTTCACTTGCCATAATGTGCTAAAGTGCCATTTCATTTTTTCTTAAACTACAGGATTTCCTTCTTTCTTGTGGATGAATAAGATTCATTTGTTTGTTTATCATATCTTTTATCCATTCATCTTTTGATGGTCACTCTGGTTGTTTTCTGGAGAAGGCAATGGCACCCCACTCCAGTACTCTTGCCTGGAAAATCCCATGGATGGAGGAGCCTGGTGGGCTGCAGTCCATGGGGTCGCTAAGAGTCAGACACGACTGAGCGACTTCACTTTCACTTTTCACTTTCATGCATTGGAGAAGGAAATGGCAACCCACTCCAGTGTTCTTGCCTGGAGAATCCCAGGGATGGGGGAGCCTGGTGGGCTGCCGTCTGTGGGGTCGCACAGAGTTGGACACGACTGAAGCGACTTAGCAGTAGCAGCTGGTTGTTTCCATATCTTTGATATACTGAATAATGCTGCAGTATGGTGACTGCAGCCATGAAATTAAAAGATGCTTACTCCTTGGAAGGAAAGTTATGACCAACCTAGATAGCATATTCAAAAGCAGAGACCTTACTTTGCCAACAAAGTTTCATCTAGTCAAGGCTATGCTTTTTCCTGTGGTCATGTATGGATGTGAGAGTTGGACTGTGAAGAAGGCTGAGCACCGAAGAATTGATGCTTTTGAACTGTGGTGTTGGAGAAGACTCTTGAGAGTCCCTTGGACTGCAAGGAGATCCAACCAGTGCATTCTGAAGGAGATCAGCCCTGGGATTTCTTTGGAAGGAATGATGCTAAAGCTGAAACTCCAGTACTTGGGCCACCTCATGCGAAGAGTTGATTCATTGGAAAAGACTCTGATGCTGGGAGGGATTGGGGGCAGGAGAAGAAGGGGACGACAGAGGATAAGATGGCTGGATGGCATCACTGACTCGATGGACGTGAGTCTGGGTGAACTCCGGGAGTTGGTGATGGACAGGGAGGCCCGGCATGCTGCGATTCATGGGGTCGCAAAGAGTCAGACACGACTGAGCGACTGATCTGATCTGATACATGGGATTACAGATATCCCTTTGAGATCCTGTTTTCATTTCTTTTGGATACATACCCGAAAGTGAGATTACTTCTCATATATAAATTCTATTTTTAATTTTTTTGAGAAGCTTCCATATTGTTTTCCACAGTGGCAGCACTAATTTAAATTCCCACCAACAGTAGATGAGTATCCTCTTTATATATATATATATATATAAAGTCCATCTAGAAAAGTCTGTCTAATCTAACGTGTTCTTTGAAGTCAGTGTTTCCTTGTTGATTTTTGTTCTAGGTGACCTGTCCATTGATGTAAATGAAACATTAAAGTCCCCTATTACGGTTTTTTTTTTTTTTACTATCAGGCTCTTTATTATTTTTAATATCTGCTTTATGTATTTAGATGCGCCTTTATTTGGGTGCATACACATTTAAAATTGTTATATCTTTTAGTTGGATTGATAACTTTATCATTATCTAATAACCTTCTTTGTCTATTTTTTTTTCTTTTGTCTTTATTTTAAAATCTATTTTGTTGGGCTTCCTTTGTGGCTCAGCTGGTAAAGAATCCACCTGCAATGTGGGAGACCTGGGTTCAGTCCCTGGGTTGGGAAGATCCCCTGGAGAAGGGAAAGGCTACCCACTCCAGTGTTCTGGCCTGGAGAACTCCAGGGACTGTATAGTCCATGGTGTCACAAAGAGTTGGGGTCACAAAGACACGACTGAGTGACTTTCACTTGTCCTCCAAAGTATTGCTACCCTAGCTTTGTTATTTTTTCCATTTGCAAGACGTACTTTTCTCCATTCCCTCAGTTTCAGTATTTGTCTTTAGGTCTGAAATGAGTCTCATGTAGATGGCATATAGATGGGTCTTGTTTTTTTAATCCATTTACACTCTATTTTTTGATTGGAGCATTTACTTCATTTGCATTTAAAACAATTATTTATAGATGTGCACTTATTTCATTTTGTTCATTGTTTTGATGTATTTTTGTAATTTTGTTGTTGTTTTGTTCCTTTCTTCTTTAGCTCACTTCCATTTTCTGTTTGAATTTCTATCTTTTTGTGTATGGTGATGGTTTAATCGCTAAGTCGTGTCCCACTCTTGGGACCCCATAGATTATAGCCCATCAGGCTCCTCTGTCCATGGGATTTTCCAGGCAGGAATACTGGGGTGGGTTGCCATTTCCTTCTCCAGGGGATCTTCCCAACCCAGAGATCGAACCCGTGTCTCCTGTATTGCAGGCAGATTGTTTACCAACTGAGCCACCAGGGAAACCCTTTTGGTGTATGTGAGTTATCTATTTGAACCTTTTGGTTTGTGGTTACCATGAGGGTTGTATATGGTAACAAGTATAACATATAAGTGATTATTTTAATTTGATGATCCTGTAAGTTAGAAATCATTTCAACAACCCTGAATTTTTACTCCCCCACCCCATGTTTAATGTTCTTGACATAATATTATACATCTTTTTGTTTTGTGTATTCTTTAACTACGCATTGTAGATATGCATAATTTTGTTATTTTTGTTTTTTAAACTTCATTAGCATTATGATCACCCTAGAAGTTCTCTAGGCTGGTGGGCAGTGTCAGTTCATGGGTCAGGTTTCTGGGGAGCTTGGAGTAGATACTAGCCTCCTGTTTGGGGGGCTGTGTCCCCATATGCCTAGCTACTCAGCCTGGTGTGTCATAGGGTTGATGCCAACCAGTTCTTGGGTGGGGCTGGTTTTCAAAGCTATAGTCTGTAGGAGGACTCAAAAATAGTGATTTCTGGCACCAGTGTCATTGTGATAGAACAAGCTCCCATAAAAGGCTGCTGCCAGCATGTATCTCCCCAGGGCAAATCCCAGTAATCTTTTCTCTGGTAGGTTTCTCCAGGATCAGCAAATGGGCCTGAGGATTTTTAAAAGTTACTATCTCTGCACTGTATCTTGGAGTGTGTGCAATTTTCTATGCATCCTTTAAGGGTGTAATTTCTGTTTCTGATAACCTTCTAGGTCTCTCCTGAAATCCCATCTGGCCTATAAAGCCAGATGTTCTTGTGGCTTATCTTCCCAGTGTAGGAGGAGTCTTGGTCTGGGGAGTCCAATGTGGGGCTTTGACCTCTTACTTACTGGAGGGAATCTCTGCAATTGTGATTTTGGTTTGATTACCGAGGGGTGTGAGTCTTGACTATACTACATTTCTGCCCCTTCTATTTCCATTGTTGTGGTTACTTCTTTATATCTTTAGTTGTGGAAAATCTTTTCTGCCAGTTTTCTATTATTGTAAGTAAACTTTATCCAGAGTCAAGATCACAGAGCTACTCCCCTATAATTTTTTTTAAAGCTTTATAGTTGTGTCTTTTTCTCTAGTAGTTATTTCATCCATTTAGTTTTTCTTTTTTCTTTTTTTTTAACCTCATGGAGTAGAGATCAGTCTTTTTTCTTCTCCATAGAATAAACTCCTTTTACCAAGTCATTTAGTAAATAATTGTTCTCATTGATTTGTTAAACCACCTGTGTTCTGTTGGTCTTTCAGTTCCTAAAAGAATATTTTTATCACATCGGCTTTATGCTTTCTTAACACCTATGGGGGTAAAATTCCCAACTTCCCATTATGTATTCTTTTTATAAGTTTTTTTACTTATAGACTTTTCTTATTTCATGTAAATTTTAGATCAGCTTTCTAATATTGGTAGGGTTTTATTGGACTTGTTTATATATTAAAATATGGAGAATCAACATTTCTGTATTAGTTTGTCATATGACCTGAATAAATCTCTCATTTTGTCAAGACTTTCCTTAAAATACTGTCATTCTTCAGTATCCACTGGCAATTTGTCCCAGGTACCTCCCACATATACTATAATCTGCAGATACTCAAGTCCCTTGATAAAATATGTAGTATAATTGGCCCTTTGTATGTGTAGGTTTTGTGTCTGCAGATTAAACCAGTTGGGGATGGAATTTTCTATCTGTAGTTGTGAGAAGCCAACTGTACATTTATTAAAGAAAATCTACATATAAGTGGACCTACAAAGTTGAAAAACCCATGTTATTTAAAGGCAGTAGTAAACGCAGTTGTTTCTTTGCATGGGTGAGAGATTGGTTTGGTACCTTCCAGAGATACCAAAATCCTCAGATGCTCAAGCCCCATAGTCAGCCTTTCATATCCATGGATTCAACCCACCTGAAATTATATTTTTATTTTGGAGACAGTAAATTTCTATGAATTTAGATGGGTGAAGGGATTATAATGAACAAAGATTACACACATTTCCAACTTGGAAACATGGTTAAAGCATAGTGATGTTACTGAGTAGGGAGCTGCTTTGCATGAGCCAGGAAGAGAAGTCAGACATGGCATATGGACTACTTATTTTTCAGGTAGGGTGAGGACTCTGTGTATACCACACCTAGGCAAATAGAACACATGTGAGATTATAGATTCATAAGTCCTTAGAAGCTCTAAATCAAAGTTATAAATATAATATTGTATTATTCCTCTTAATTTCTAAGTAGTAGTATTCATACCTTATATTTGATTTCTGCCTCTGAACAACTAATATAGTGGAAATCTTATGTGTATTAGATATTTCTAAGTTTGAATCTAAGATCTGCCAATTTCTAGCTTTTTGAATTTGGGAAATTATTCAACTTTTCTAAGGTTTTGTTTTCTTATCTATAAAATCATTACAGTAGTATGTATTTCATAGAATTATTGTGAAGATTAAATGAGAATTTGGTCATAGCACATGTTTGGCCCTGAACATATATTTGCAAGGTATCTCTTCTCTCATGTTCTTGCTTCCATTGATGAAATCTAGCTAATAAAATAGTAGGACTATTTCAACTGCTAACTCTATAGGGCAATAACACTGTGGTGCTTGATCTTACTTCCTATAAACTGGTAGACTTCATTTTATAAAATTTTGTGCATTTAAAAAAATCTAATGTATATATTCCTAACTAAAACCATTTTCAAATATGTTGAAGATGATGAACCATATTTAAAGTGAAAGCCACTCTCTCATTCATTTATTCCTTTTCCTCTATTGTGGCATTGTCATTTCATGAGTATGTTTTTCATTAGAAGTAAATCTCTTTATTAAGAAAGTTAAATATAAGCAACTTAGAAATATATGTATCAAAATATATCATTCTTTACAGAAAATTTAAAAGTAAATGCTAAAACACAAAGCACAAATAATATACTGCTATGGAATTTAATTTGGGACTTGTGTAGAAAGAAAGAATACATTTTCTTTACTGCATGGGCTTATTGTGACAGATTCCATCGCACTACACCAGTGTTTTAAGTCATTCATCCCATGCTGTGCTGTCAGCTGTGATGACTAGAAATGCATATTGCTCCATGACAAGTTTAAAAAATGAATGACCGTTATTTTGAGGAACAGTTGTGATCAAATTGTGTGTGCAGTTAAACCTCAAAATGAAAATTTACTATTTCTAAAGATGCTTATGGGTAGGGATAATGTCAAGTGTAAGAGGGCTTTATTTAGTGGAATTTTTGTTTCTCTTTTGTAAAAGTAATAAATCTAGGAAGTTTTGGAAAGTTGGGAGGTGGAAATATGCATAAAGGAACAAGAAAGAACACCAGTAGTTATATTTGTGTTAGTATTTTCCATGTTCTTACAGGTTTTCCTCATTTTTTTACTATAATTAAGATAATCTTCTATATGAACTTCTGCATCCTACTATGTATATTTAAAGTTCTCAAAATTGAATGCATTCACATTGCCATTTTAAATCATTATTTTTAGTAGTGTCAGGGATTCCATTTTATACATATATGTGTGTGTGTGTGTATACATATGTGTGTGTGTGCATCCTAATTTATTTAACAAATTAAGGGTTTTAGGGCATTAGAATTGTTTACAGAGCTTGTACTGTTGCCAGTTAGCCATTTAGTCCTGTGGAGTATACCTCGTGTTCTTCTGGAAACTATGCCTACTCTAGTGACCTCGTTACCAAAGGTTCTGTCATATTCTGCATGGCCTTACCCTCTGGGCCAGATTTGAAAGGTCATGGTGCTAGTACCTAACCTCAAGCTTGGGTAATAACTTTCTTCCTTAGAGGTGTTCAATTTACAACCCCAGAGGACACTCTCCCTCTTAATAGCTAAAAGTGTTAAGTTAAAAGCTTTGGAAACTATGGGCAGCTGCAAATAGGATCATACGCAAGAGCTGATTTGTAGAGAAAGACAGTGAAACAGATGTTCAGAGAAAATAGAGCTGAGGGACAGAATTTGAATTCTTGGTTCAGTTGCTCCTGAGGCAAAGTTGTTCCCCTGTCCTCTCCACAGCTTGGTTGTTCAATCCCTCTTTGGATCAATGAACTAATAGACTACTTGTTTTTAAAGCTAGTTTTAGTTGAGTTTCTGAAACTTAGAACAAACGAAGATGACTTTTAACACTGTATTTGACATCTTTTTTGAGGATAGAACATGGTCTCCATTTTAGATGAATTCCTTAAGATACATTCTCAAAATAGAATTACTATATTAATTGTTTGTATATTTTAAATATCTGAATAAGGGGATTTAAATATAACCAGGTTTAAAGAGGGTTTCTCTGGTGCCTCAGACAGTAAAGAATCCACCTGCAATGAAGGAGACCCGAGTTCCATTCCTGGGTTGGGAAGATCTTGTGAAGAAGGAAATGGCAACCTACTCTAGTATTCCTGCCTGGAGAATCCCATGGACAGAGGAAACTAGGGGGCTACAGTCCATGGGATTGCAGAGTCTGACACAACTGAACAACTAAACACACACATGCACGCACATGCACACACACACACAGAAGTTTAAAGAAATCAGAGAAAATAGTCCTAATGCGCCACCAAGTTTTAGCTTATTCCTAAAGTTAATTAATTGTGAGAAAGAGGCCAAAGAGTTATAGTCACATAAAGAAGCAAGTGAATCTCACCATGAAAGAAGTTTTTGTGAAACATAATAAAGTTTTCTGTGGAGAAAAGGACACATATGAAAGAAATACATAGAAACAATAGGTATTCAACATTTAATATGAGTTCTACTAATTTTAAGTGATCCTAGACAACATTAATTTAGGGATAAAATAGATCCTGTAACATGTTTTTAGAATGCCATGCAAATAATTCAAGTATCTTAAGTGGCCAAGCATTTTTCATGGCTGAACCATGACTATAAATCCCAAGTCAACATGAAGAAACTTAAATTTGTTTTAGTGTCACATCAATGGCAATTTTTCACCAAAATGTGTTGATTCCATTCATGTGTGGAATACAAGAAAGAAACCAAAAAACCCACAAAATAAATGAACAAATGACACCAAATAGAAAGCAATGTAGATACGCAGAAACGATTAGTGGTTACCAGGAGGGATGTGGCAGAGGGTGGGAGTGATGAGAGTGCAATGGATAAACAGGGTCAAATGCATGGTGATGGATGGAAACTAAATTTTTAGTGGTTTTCCTGATACAGTGTAGATAGACATTGAAGTGTAATGTATATTAGAAACATGTTATAAACCAATGTTACATCAATTTAAAAATGTATTTAATAAAGTCAAGCATCCTGCCAATCTTCTTGTGTAACGGTTTGGAAGAATTTTTAGTTTTGTGATTGGATTCTGGGTCATAGGATATCTTCTTTGAAACATTTTAGACCAAAACTGATGTTATTCAGATTTATCATCCATTTCTTTTACCAAATTTATAGTTTTCTATGACTCTGTATTTTTTCTCAACAATGAAATTCATTTTTAAAGAGTGAAGTTTCATTATAATTGTGTTACACATACGTATTAAGATGGATGTATAAAGAAACACTAAAATGTCTAAAAATATCAAGGATACATTACAAATGTATTTTTGAGCAGTAACTATGATGTTTTAATAACTAAATTACCTTTGATATGACTAGCCCGAAGTGAATATCACTTCTTTACATACATATGGGGAGAATACACAATTTACTTTGGGGCATATTTCTTTTAGCAGAGAAACATTTCTTTTATATCCTAAACTTCATCCCTGTCTGAAGCTGACTTTGCAATTGATGCCAAATTGTAACTTGATAGCAAAAGCTTCTGTGATAGGTAGCACAGTACCTTGCTCATAGAATGCCCTTTGCTACTATTCATTGTAGATATGCGAAGTATAATAGCATTTCTGTCCTATCTGTCATTCAGCCTTCAGACTGTATACTGCATTCAGATCTCAAGAAAGTAGTACTCCCTGGATCTTTTCAGGAATGAAAAGCTTTTTATTTAATTAAGCAATGTCACATTCCATATGTAAATTAACATATTTCTACCTTCGCAATAGTCTTATTATGAGAATTTATTTTGGTTGCATGCATAAAATGATGGAATTCCTTTACCAAATAGAATTTAAAAATACCTAAGGAAGTAGATTAATCACTTTTGTACCAGACTCTATTATTGCTCTCCCTGCAGAATTCTTTTTTCCTGCAGACATCTTCCAGGAATAGAGGATACTACTGTGGGAAAGAAATGTACAATATACATGCAAATATTTACTTAATCTCTTCTTACCTTGGATTACTGGCTGCAACACTTGCCTTAATCACATATGTTCTTGCTAAAGCCCTTTAGCAGTGGACCATGGATTGAAGGAAAGTAAGGTTCTCAGCCTCCCTTCCATCTATTCTGATGTCCTTCTCCAACTCAGAAATGTACCAAGATCCTAGGAAGTTTCTGCCTTGGTTTTCCAGACTATTTGGAGGGACTTAAGGGGCACTCATGTGGTTGGAAGGTAGACTAAAGGGCTTGTCTCATAGCTGCCTTTACATAGAATGTGTACAGTTTTTACCTACTCTGTATCCTTATTTGAGATTGCTTGAGAATGCAGTGATGAAGAGTCTGAAGTACTTTTAACCACTTATCTGCTACCACTCCCTGGTTTTACCACTGTCCAAAATCATCACAAGTTTAACCCCCATTTAAAAAACAAAAAAAGCATATTTAGCTCCTTGTTATAACTAATAAAAATCTATGGGACATTGAAAAACATTTCTGTTAGGTCCAGGGTACTTATGCTATTTGGCATAAATCTCTATCAGACTGAGTGCCAAGTCACCTTGAATGAGTTGGGAGGGAAGGAGAAGAATCTCTACTATGAAGGGTGAGAGAACTACAGTAAGAGAACTTTGCATCTTGGGAACATAAATGTTAAGATTTCAGTAGGAGAGATACATTTTATGATTTTTACTTTTGAAGAGTGGTATATATTCAAGATGGAATTAAAATGAAGCAATGAAAATAATTGTTAAGGTATGATAGGACATTTTTAAATGAAAATTTTGGAATACATATTTTGGAGTATGTCCAGATTTTTTTTTTCTTAGCTGGAATTAGTTTACAAAATTAATGCATATCCTCCCAAGTATTGCAGGATTGGAGAATAATCAAATTTGACTTGATAAAAATGGAAAATGTCCTTTGATACCTCTGAAAACCTGTACTTTCCAAAGTGAGTGAGAAGACACATAAATCAATAGCAAAGATATTCCCTATCTGAAAAATTTTATGTGTAATTGATATCTCGTGACTCTGGAACAGTCTGTTTCCTGGTGCTCATTAGTGAAACCAGAAAGGAAAGAATTAAGGCCCATGAAGCTGGGATCCAGAGAGGCTGACTTAGAATAGTAGGAAGCAGAGGAGGAGGGGCCATTTGACAATTCTCTGACAGGCTGCCTTAGGTTGCTCCATCATTGCTAACTTCTGCCCACCTCCCTGCCTAACAGTACTAAGTGATAGTTCAGTAGGATGAACTCAGGGTATGTCCCAGCCAAGACTCTGGATTACTATGACCTCTTCTTTTCCTATGTTTGCATCTCTGAGTTTACATTTTGACCTTAATACCTACCCTCACTTTTTGTATGGAAGGAACTGCCTTTCCATTTAATGTATGCTGGGATTGGGAGAGGAGATTTTAATAGACACAATACCCACACTTCCCACCCACCATGGATTTTTAGGGGATATAAAAGAAATGTTTTTTTTCCTAGAAGAAAAATTAATGTTCAGTTCAGTTCAGTCACTCAGTCATGTCCAACTCTTTGCGACCCCATGAATTGCAGCACGCCAGTCCTCCCTGTCCATCACCAACTCCTGGAGTTCACTCAAACTCACATCCATCGAGTCGGTGATGCCATCCAGCCATCTCATCCTCTGTTGTCCCCTTCTCCTCCTGCCCCCAATCCCTCCCAGCATCGAGTCTTTTCCAAAGGGTCAACTCTTCTCATGAGGTGGCCAAAGTACTGGAGTTTCACCTTTAGCATCATTCTTTCCAAAGAGCACCCAAGACTGATCTCCTTTAGAATGGCCTGGTTGGACCTCCTTGCAGTCCATGGGACTCTCAAGAGTCTTCTCCAACACCACAGTTCAAAAGCATCAATTCTTTGGTGCTCAGCTTTCTTCATAGTCCAACTCTCACATCCATACATGACCACTAGAAAAATCATAGCCTTGACTAGACGGAACTTTGTTGGCAAAGTAATGTCTCTGCTTTTGAATATGCTATCTAGGTTGCTCATAACTTTCCTTCCAAGGAGTAAGCATCTTTTAATTTCATGGCTGCAATCACCATCTGCAGTGATTTTGGAGCCCAAAAAAATAAAGTCTGTCACTATTTCCACTGTTTCCCCATCTATCTGCCATGAAGTGATAGGACCAGATACCATGATCTTAGTTTTCTGAATTTAAGATTGGCTATTTAAATTCAAAAATCTCAATGTCAGCTGAAGTTTCTTGAAAGTATCTCAGGCAAGAGATTTCTGTGTGTTTTGTAGAGAATTTGTGAGTGTTCAACTGCTGCTCTATCAGTTTTACATCAGCTAAGAATTCCTGAAAGTGAGTCTTAAGTATCTTCCCAATCTGTGTACTTTATTTTCTCTTATTTTTTTCCATATTTCTAGTCTTGTGCAGAAATATTGCAGTTAAAATTGAGGGCATCAGGGTGAAAATTACGTGTATATTCCATGAGGAACAACTGAAATCACTGTAGCAGGACTGAAACCAGTGGATGGCATTTCTACCTTTTTCCCTCCAGGGTTTCTCCGTGCTCCTGGGGTTGTCCATTCCACTTTGAATGGCCTACCTCTCCTGTTCTTTGCCATCACCAGAAGGCTATGCCACAGTGCCCAGCACAACATTCACTTCAGTTCCCTGGGTGCTGCTGCTCCTAAGCAGCTGGGAAGGCATCTTGCTTTTGTCAGCTCTTTCCTTGAAACTTGTCAAGTAGAACTGAGTTGCCTATTAGAGCAGTGGTGACATCATTCTGTACTCTTGCAAGGGCCTGAGTTGGGCTTTGAGAGGTGCTAGACAGCTGAGCATTATTTGAATGCTCTGCCAAAGGAGTACAAGACCAGACAGAACTCTCCTTCAATTGACGCTAGATCAAAAACTTCCATTCAGTGACAACTGTAGCATGAAAGTTTCTTTCATGGCTCTCGTACATTTCCTCCTCTTTTCACTGTGTTGAGCTGGAGAATCTGCGTGTCTCCTTGATGTCAGGTAGTCTGGGGATTTTCAAATAGTTTTTTTTTTTTTTTTTTAATCTGTTGTAAGCAATACAATTTACAACAGTGCACACATATATACATGTATATGTAACAAATAAAATTTTCATGAAATGTTCAATGTGAGTTTCTCTGCTGTTTTCTGTTATATCCTATTCCATTAAAAATCTGCTTGTGACCCACACACTGGATTTTAAAACCTACTCTTTGGTCGCTATCCAGAAATGAAAAAACATTGATCTAGTCCAATACCAGTTTGACCATAAATTCTTTTTTGTGTGTGCATTTATCATTTACTCGTTTTCTTAATTAAACTACTGATTTTCAATCTCTGTGAAGAAAACTAGGCTCTACATTGATAACAGTTTAAAATCCAATGACAAAGAAAGGTCATTTCCTGTGTTTCCTATATTTTCTACATGTAGAAGAGGGAGTATGATAAAATGAAAATAGCACGTGTGTCCCGTCCTTTCCCTAGGTTTCAATTCCTCAATTGTATTATGAAGAGACAGGATTATAGAAGATTTATAAAATCTGTTTCTAGTAGAGTCTGTTATTTTATGTTGCTTCTTTCAGGGAATTGTTATGATGATGTTAAGAGATAATATAACTTTTAAGTCTAAGTAAAATTTTGTGAGTCTCATTTTTTTTTAATAACAGGTAGTGTTTTTTTTTCTACCTATGTCGTTTACCTGTTGTGCCAGATAGGTCAAGGACTACGAAAATATAGTGAGCAAATATGCTGGCAAAAATAACAGTCTCTAAGCTCATAGCTGCTGCTGCTAAGTCGCTTCAGTCGTGTCCAACTCTGTGCGACTCCATAAACGGCAGCCCACCAGGCCCCACTGTGCCTGGGATTCTCCAGGCAAGAACACTGGAGTGGGTTGCCATTTCCTTCTCCAGTGCATAAAAGTGAAAAGCGAAAGTGAAGTCGCTCAGTCTTGTTCGACTCCTAGCGACCCCATGGACTACAGCCTACCAGGCTCCTCTGTCCATGGGATTTGCCAGGCAAGAGTACTGGAGTGGGTTGCCATTGCCTTCTCCAAAGCTCATAGCACTGCTTTACAAATCAAAGCTTCAAGGACTCCTGAATTTAGATCATAGTTCCCTGGTGGCTCAGATGGTAAAGCGTCTGCTTACAATGTGGGAGATCCGGGTTCAATCCCTGGGTTGGGAAGATCCCCTGGAGAAGGAAATGGCAACCCAGTCCAATATTCTTGCCTGGAAAATCCCATGGATGGAGAAGCCTGGTAGGCTACAGTCCATGGAGTCGCAAAGAGTCAGACACGTCTAAGTGACTTCACTTTCACTTTTAAGGCACTAATTTAGTGTCTCTGAGTATCACTTTTCTTACCAGTTTTTAAAATACTGGAGATGGAATCACATAATCACAGTGTCAGATGTAGAAAAGAAGTTGTAGATGATTTAATTCGGAGGGCACAAGTAGTGTGGTCCAGAGTATTCCAGACTTGGCGAAGAAATGCAGAGTAAATGTTGATATGGAATTAAGTGAGTCTGCAGAGTGCAGAATTCAGAAATCTTCCCTAAGTGGAGAGGAACTTGTTTTTCTTAGAAACCTAGTTTTAATGAAATCACTCATAAGTTGATTTTGGAGCTGGAAAGTAAAATTCTTTTTGGATTTTTGACTGTTTGAAAGAATACTTTGTAATGATACATTATTTTTCCCTTTGGACTAAATCCAAGTTAGGTACTTAACTTCAACAGATTTAAAAGTATGATCTCTTTGTGGCTGAGCAGTCCCAGAGCTTTCACAAGCAAAGCTGAACACTTTAAGATATCTATAACCAGTATTCAAATGAACCTTGTCACACTTGTGAAATGATAAGAAAATTGGTCTCTTATAACCATAGGAGGACCACTCCATATTAAAGCAATGGATATGTTTGTAAAGTCTATTGAGGGCCGACACCAGGCACAGATATTTTTGACACAGCCTTTTGACTTCCTGTGACTTTTTTGGAAATGACTAAAGCTTTGTAATCAAGGTGAGAGTTGATATACTGTTCAGAATTAGCAAACATGCTGATTTAATTAGGAGTAAGGGTTTTTCAGCCAAATTTCTGCACTTTTCCATTAACATTCAAAACTGAACTTATTTATTTATGATGAGATAGAGTGCTTAATTTGTTGGGTGGATTTTAACTTCTTGATTCCTCAGTCTAAAGGAAACAAGTTTATTGTGTCAGCAGGAAGAAAGTCTCCCATGTGAGAAATAAAACTTTATTTCTCCTTTAAACCTTATTTCTCCTTTAAACTGCATGATTTAACTTACTGACTAAATTACCTGAATTAACCAGTTGTTTTAACTTAATATACACATGTCTTTATGATTTAAAATGTATATGCAATTGATGAGATCAGGATCTCTGAGCTCTGTCTACCTGTATTACAAATCTGTGGCCCTAAAGCCATTTGCTTCTAATTTCTTGGAGAGACTTGGTAGTACAATATAGGGGCCAGCAAGCTACAGCCAGTTGTTTGTTTTTGTAAACAGAAAAGTACACCCATGTAGGTATGTATTGTCTATGAATGCTTTTGTTCTATAGTGGCAGAACTTAGGAGTTGCAATGGAGACTGTATGTCTCCAACGCCTAAATTAGTATTTACTATCTGGCCCTTTATAGAAAAAGTTTGAATGCCTTTGGTATAATATACTTTTAAACAGCATGGAGCAAAAAGTCAATCCTTTTTTATTTTATTTTTTTCAGTTCAGTTCAGTCGCTCAGTCGTGTCCGACTCTTTGCAACCCCATGAATCGCAGCACGCCAGGCCTCCCTGTCTATCACCAACTCCCGGAGTTCACCCAGACTCACGTCCATCGAGTCAGTGATTTTTTTTTAATGGCTGGTAATTCCTCTATCTGGGTTCTCTGTTCTTTATCTTATTATCTTATTCCCTCCCTCTGTGGACTTTGTCCAGTGTGTCATTCTCTTTCTTCTGTGTTTTCAACCTTCTGCTCTCTATTGAGTTTCTAAGACTCTATAATATATACTGTAGTCTCTCCTAACTTAAAAAACAACCAACACCCCTCCCTAGCTGTTGCCCTATTTTGCTCTTCTTCTTTTTCTGAGATGCTCCTCCTTTTCATTTACTACCAACTCATATTCTTCAACATGCCACATCCTGGTTTCTGTTCTTCCTCTTCAATGAAACTGGAAAAGGTCACCAATCCAATGGACAGTCACAGTCAGATAGTTACACAAGTCATTGTCTTGTGTAACCTCTTTGCAACATTTTATGTTACTTCTCACTGAATCCTTGAAAATATTCCTTCTTTGGTTTCTGTGACATTACTCTATCCATAGCTTATTTAATAGTTTCATTCCTCAGTCACTTTTATGAGATTTTCTTTTTTGCTTGCTCTCTCCATATTGATATTACTATGTGTTCTTTTCTCTCCATAGACTGTGTGTGTAAGAGGAGAAAAGCAGACGCTAGTCTAATTCAGTCATATAAATGGAAGAAATACCTCCATGCCTAGATCCAAAATACATATCTGCAAACCAAGCATTTTTCCTAAAGTCAGGATCATATATGTCTAGTTGACAACTTTTCCCAGATGTCCTATAAACATACCAAAACATGACCTCACTGTTAAATCTATTTCTTGCTTTATCAAATGGCTTCACCATCCAGCATGACATACCTCAGAAATCTCAGAGTTTTTGCCTTTAAATCATTTTGTCTTTTACTCGCTAAACTCATTGGTTGTCAGGTCTTATAGATTATAGCTACCTTTCTTTAATATCTCATATCTCTTCTCACCTGTCAATCTTATCTAGAATTCTTATCTAAGAACTCTTCAATAGGACATACCTGGTCTTTTAAGATTGCTTGTGGTAAAAAAAATGAAATTTATATATTTATAGAGTGCTGACAGCTGAAGGAGGGAAGATAGTCACAGAGGCTTCCTGTCTGTGAAACAAATGGACGTTGACTTGTACCATAAGCATAGTTAATACATATTTGTTACTTTGAAACAAAATATATCTCATTGTTGAAAAGGGAAATTTGGGGAAAATTATATGGAATGATGCTAAAGCTGAAACTCCAGTACTTTGGCCACCTCATGCGAAGAGTTGACTCATTTGAAAAGACTCTGATGCTGGGAGGGATTGGGGGCAGGAGGAGAAGGAGATGGCAGAGGATAAGATGGCTGGATGGCATCACCGACTCAATGGATGTGAGTTTGAGTGAACTCCGGGAGTTGGTGATGGACAGGGAGGCCTGGCATGCCACAATTCATGGGGTCGCAAAGAGTCGGACACGACTGAGCGACTGAACTGAACTGAACTGAACTGATACCTGATATTGGGCTTCCCCGGTGGCTTGGTGGTAAAGACTACACCTGCCAGTGCAAGAGATACCATTCAATTCCTGGGTGAGAAGATCCCCTGGAGAAGGAAACAGCAACCCACTCCAGTATTCTTGCCTGGGAAATCCCATGGACAGAGGAGCCTGGTGGGCTACAGTCCATAGAGGTCAGACATGCTGCAGTGACTAAACGGCAAGTAGAAAAATGGAAAATTGATAGTACTTCTCTCCTTGTGTTCCTCCACTTTTCTCATTTTCTACCACCCTCCCCAAAGCGAGGACTATCTTGAGTATTGTGGTCATTAGTCTCTTGTTTGTTAAAATTATTTTGCATATTTCTGTCTCAATAAAATGTTTAGTTGTTTTGAATATTAAGGAAAATATAGCATGTTGTAAGTAATCTACTTGAAATTGCCTTTTTCATCCCAAATTCTTTTCTAAAGGGATTGCAGCTTTACATTTCTACTGGCAACATATAAGAAATCCTGTTGACCCATACTGGATGTTATAAGAAACCATAGTTTTGTAAATTGAATGCATATAAAATGGCTTCTTATTGTGACTCTGGTTTGTATTTTCATCACTGTTAATAGGGTTATTCATTTTTTCATATATTTATTGATATATACATTTATTCCTCTATGGGATTCCTCTTTATATATTTAGTGTTTGAAAAATAATCTTTGGTTGTCTTTTGTTATTTGTAGTAATCATATATTTTCCTGATGGTCCCATTTGGCTATATAATTCATAAATATTGTAAATATTTTCTCCCAGTTTCGGGCTTATCTTTTTTTCCTTCTTTGAGTTGTTCTTTGCTGACTCAAAATTCTTAATTTTAGTATAGTAAATTTTATCAATCATTTCTCTGAGATTTAGCACTTTTTATAATTTGTATAATATACCAACTCAATGAGCATAAATTTGAGCAAACTCCAGGAGATAGTGAAGGGGACAGGGAAGCCTGGAATCTTGCAGTTCATGGAGTTGCAAAGAGTTGGACATGACTTAGCAACTGAACAATAACAAAATCCTTCACTATCCTGATTACAGAAATATTTTCATCTGTATTTGTTACTAATATTTTATAATTTTTATTCTGAAATTTATGTTTAACTCAAATTGAGTTCTTGTTTAAAGATAACTATTTTTTCATATCTCCCTTATTCAAACTGCATTTTTTCCCTCCTGATCTGCTGTCATATTCTTAATATAGCAAAATATGTATAATCTTCACTTCTGAGCTCTCTTTTATATTCTACTGATTAGCTTGTCTATACTTATGTCAGGTCCACTCTGCTTTATTGTTATATCTTCCCAATGTTTCCTGCAATCCAGCAAAACTCATTTCTGTACAATATTTTTGTCCAGAATAAGAAGTTGATTACTCTTTGATCTATACGTTGCCACAGAAATTTTTCTAATCAGCCTATCAAGCTCATCAACAAAACACTTGGTATTATAGTTGAAATTTAAGTTAATATTTAAACTAATTTGGGATCATTGATATCTTTATTATGATAAGTTTTCTGTCTCATTTTAATTGGGTCTTCTTTAATGTCATTCAGTAAAACTTTATAATTTCTTATTCACACATTTTACATATCTTTTGTCAGATTTAAAGTACTTCACAGTCTTGTGACTAAAACACATTATATCTTAAACTCTGCTTTGCTAGTTATTTGTCTGTAGTATACAGAAATGCATTTGACTTTGGGGGGTCTGTCTTATATCCAGGCCTTTATTAAATTACAGTTATTTTATTTTATTTTTTATTGAAGTATAGTTGGTTTACAGTACTTAGTATAATAATGTCTAGGTCCATCCATGTAGCAGCAAATGGTATTATTTCATTGATTTCTATGGCTGACTAGTATTCCATTGTGTATATACACCATATCTTCTTTATCAATTTATATGTCTATGGACATTTAGATTGTTCTCACATCTTGATTATTGTAAGTAATACTGTTGGGAACTGGGGTGCATGTATCTCTTTGAATTAGTGTTTTACACTTACAAAGTTCAGTATACTTACCACTGTAGTATTAGTTAACGTCTCCATCACGCCACATAGGTAGTTTTCTTTATTGTGTTTAGAAGTTTTAAGATCTATTTTCTCAGCAACTGTTGAGTATATAATACAGTAATTTAAATTATAATAAAACTGCTGTGCAATATGCTTGTAGCACTTATTCATTTTCTAAATGTAAGTTTCTATCCTTTGATAGCATCTCTCTACACTACAACTCCATTTATTCTCTTTTCTACTTTATAATCTTGGCTAATTTCACATATAAGTTATATCATACAGTATCTGTCTTTCTTCTTCTGACTTATCTCACTTATCATAATGCCCTAAAGGGCCCTACATTTGACACAATGTCAGAATTCCCTTCTTTCTCAAGGCTGACTATTTCATTGCATATACATGCTACATCTTCTTTATCCATTCATTTACTGATGGACACTTAAGTTGTTTCCATATTGTGTTTGGTGTGAATAATGCTGCAGTAGATATGGGAGATATAGTTTTGATATCCTGTTATTTCATTTGGATAAATACCGAGAAGTGGGATTGCTGGATCAGAGGTTAGTTCTTAATTTTTTGAAGAATCCCCATACTACTTTCCACACTGGCTGCACCAATTTACATTTCCACCAGCAGTGTATAAAGGTTCCCTTTTCTCTACATTGTTTCCAACACTTTTTATCTTTTTTCTTTTAGACAACTGTCATTCAAACAGATAGGATGAACTATTTAATTGTAGTGTTGCCTTACGTTTCCTTGATGTTTCACATTGTTTAGCATGTTTTTATGTACCTGTTGACCATTTCTATGTCTTCTTTGGAAAAATGTCTACTCGGTTACTCTGTGTACTTTTTCATTGGATTGTTTGTGAGGATTTTTTGTTATTGAGTTGTAAGAGTTCTTTATATATTTTGGATATTAACCTCCTATCAGACATATGGTTTGCAAATATTTCCTCCCATTCTGATTGCCTTTTCATTTTGTTGATGGTTTGCTTCCTTTGATGCACAGAAGCCTTTTATTTTGATGTATTGTCACTTGCTGACTTATGTTTTTCTGGACTGAACTTTTGTGTAATATTCAAACAATTGTCAGTACCAGTATCAAGGAGCTTTTTCCCCAAGAGTTTTATAGTTTCAGTTCTTAGGTTTAAGTCTTTAATCTATTTTATGTTAATTTTTGTGAGTTCTGTAAGATAGGGGTCTAATTTCATTTTTCTACATTTAGTTATACAGTTTTTCTTATATCATTTATTGAAGAGACTGTAATGTTTCCATTGATTATTCTTGGCTACCTTGTTAAACTGTTGTTTTAGTCACTAAGCTGATTCTGACTCTTTATAACCCCATGGACTGTAGCCTGACAGGCTCCTCTGTCCTTGGGATTTCCCAGGCAAGGATGTTGGAGTGGGTTGCCATTTCCTTTCCAGGGGATCTTCCCAACCGAGGGATCAAACCTGCATCTCATGTTTGTAAAATACAGTTTTAGACTATATATGTGTTGATTTATTTATGTGCTCTAAAGTCTGTTTCATTGATCTTTGTGTCTATTTGTATGTAAGTACACTGCTTTTTGATTGCTGTAGCTTTGTAGTATAGTTTGAAATCAGTATGTGATTTCACCTTTGTACTTCTTTCACAGGATTGCTTTGGCTATTCTGGGTCTTTTTTGATTCCATACAGATTTTAGTATTCTTTTTTCTATTTCTGTGAAAATCATCATTGGAATTTTTATAGAGTTTGCATTGAATCTGTAAATGGCTTTGGGTAATAGGACATTTTAACAATGTTAATTCTTTGGCTCATGAGCACAGAGTGTTTTTACATTTGTTTGTTGCTTTTTCAATTTTTTCTAATTTTCAGTATATGAATCTTTCACTTCCTTGTTTAAATGTATTAAGTACTTTATTTTATTTTGTTTATTTGATCCTGTGAATGGGATAGTTTTCTCTGTTTTGTTTTTCAGTTATTTCATTATTAGTGTAGAGAAATGTACTTGATTTCTGTGTGTTGATTTTATATCCTACAAATTTAGTGAATTCAATTAATTCCAACAGACGGTTGAGTTGTTAGATTTTCATATGTATAATCAGGTATGGTGTGCATGGACTGGGTGTCAGAGTCTGTCTGAGGGTCAACTGGCAGAGTCCACAAGTGGCCTAGATGCTAGAGTTTTGCAAGAAAATGCACTGGTCATAACAAACACCCTCTTCCAACAACACAAGAGAAGACTCTATACATGGACATCACCAGATGGTCAACACCGAAATCGGATTGATTATATTCTTTGCAGCCAAAGATGGAGAAGCTCTATACAGTCAGCAAAAACAAGACCAGGAGCTGACTGTGGCTCAGACCATGAACTCCTTATTGCCAAATTCAGACTTAAACTGAAGAAAGTAGGGAAAACCACTAGACCATTCAGGTATGACCTAAATCAAATCCCTTATGATTATAAAGTGGAAGTGAGAAATAGATTTAAGGGCCTAGATCTGATAGATAGAGTGCCTGATGAACTATTGAATGAGGTTCGTGACATCATACAGGAGACAGGGATCAAGACCATCCCCATGGAAAAGAAATGCAAAAAAGCAAAATGGCTGTCTGGGGAGGCCTTACAAATAGCTGTGAAAAGAAGAGAAGCAAAAAGCAAAGGAGAAAAGGAAAGATATAAACATCTGGATGCAGAGTTCCAAAGAATAGCAAGAAGAGATAAGAAAGCCTTCTTCAGCGATCAATGCACAGAAATAGAGGAAAACAACAGAATGGGAAAGACTAGAGAACTCTTCAAGAAAATTAGAGATACCAAGGGAACATTTCATGCAAAGCTGGGCTTGATAAAGGACAGAAATGGTATGGACCTAACAGAAGCAGAAGATATTAAGAAGAGATGGCAAGAATACACAGAAGAACTGTACAAAAAAGATCTTCACGACCCAGATAATCACGATGGTGTGATCACTGACTTAGAGCCAGACATCCTGGAATGTGAAGTCAAGTGGGCCTTAGCATCACTACGAACAAAGCTAATGGAGGTGATGGAATTCCAGTTGAGCTATTTCAAATCCTGAAAGATGATGCTGTGAAAGTGCTGCACTCAATATGCCAGCACATTTGGAAAACTCAGCAGTGGCCATAGAACTGGAACAGGTCAGTTTTCATTCCAATCCCAAAGAAAGGCAATGCCAAAGAATGCTCAAACTACCGCACAATTGCACTCATCTCACATTCTAGTAAAGTAATGCTCAAAATTCTCCAAGCCAGGCTTCAGCAATATGTGAACCATGAACTTCCTGATGCTCAAGCTGGTTTTAGAAAAGGCAGAGGAACCAGAGATCAAATTGCCAACATCCGCTGGATCATCATAAAAGCAAGAGAGTTCCAGAAAAACATCTATTTCTGCTTTATTGACTATGCCAAAGCTTTTGACTGTGTGGATCACAATAAACTGTGGAAAATTCTGAAAGAGATGGGAATACCAGACCACCTGATCTGCCTCTTGAGAAACCTGTATGCAGGTCAGGAAGCAACAGTTAGAACTGGACATGGAGCAACAGACAGGTTCTAAATAGGAAAAGGAGTACGTCAAGGCTGTATATTGTCACCCTGTTTATTTAACTTATATGCAGAGTACATCATGAGAAACACTGGACTGGAAGAAGCACAAGCTGGAATCAAGATTGCTGGGAGAAATATCAGTAACCTCAGATATGCAGATGACACCACCCTTATGGCAGAAAGTGAAGAGGAACTAAAAAGCCTCTTGATGAAAGTGAAAGTGGAAAGTGAAAAAGTTGGCTTAAAGCTCAACATTCAGAAAATGAAGATCATGGCATCCGGTCCCATCACTTCATGGGAAATAGATGGGGAAACAGTGTCAGACTTTATTTTTCTGGGTTCCAAAATCACTGCAGATGGTGACTGCAGCCATGAAATTAAAAGACGCTTACTCCTTGGAAGGAAAGTTATGACCAACCTAGATAGCACATTCAAAAGCAGAGACATTACTTTGCCAACAAATGTCCGTCTAGTCAAGGTTATGGTTTTTCCTGTGTTCATGTATGGATGTGAGAGTTGGACTATAAAGAAAGCTAAGTGGTGAAGAATTGATGCTTTTGAACTGTGGTGTTGGAGAAGACTCTTGAGAGTCCCTTGGACTGCAAGGAGATCCAACCAGTCCATTCTAAAGGAGATCAGCCCTGGGATTTCTTTGGAAGGAATGATGCTAAAGCTGAAACTCCAGTACTTTGGCTACCTCATGAGAAGAGTTGACTCATTGGAAAAGACTCTGCTGCTGGGAGGGATTGGGGGCAAGAGGAGAAGGGGACGACAGAGGATGAGATGGCTGGATGGCATCACTGACTCAATGGACGTGAGTCTGAGTGAACTCGGGGAGTTGGTGATGGACAGGGAGGCCTGGCGTGCTGCGATTCATGGAGTCACAAAGAGTCAGACACGATTGAGTGACTGAACTGAACTGAACTGAACTGTTTATTTCAAACTGGATTGTAATTCCCTTCATGCTTCTTCCTTCAACTGATTTCATTTATAAATATCATTTTATATTTCTAAATATAAAATTTAGAATGTGTAATATTTCTTTTTTATTGATTTCTAACATAGTTTTATCCCAGTTAGAAATATCATTTGTCTCATATCCATTCTTTGGTTTTTGCTGTAATTTTAGTTGTTGTGATGAACTCTGCTGTCCATATTATGTTATTTAAATGAAAACGTGAAAGTGTTAGTCACTCAGTCATGTCTGACTCTTTGGGACCCCATGGACTGTAGCCCGCCAGGCTCCTCTGTAAATGGAAATCTACAGACAAGAATACTGCAGTGGGTTGCCATTCTCTTTTCCAGGGGATCTTCCTACCCAGGGATCAAACCAGGGTCTCCTGCATTGCAGGTGAAATTTTTACCATCTGAGCCACCAGGGAAGTAGAAAGTAAAGTTAATTGCTGTTATTTAAATTTGCATTAATCAAATTAAATAAAATTTAAAATTCAATTAATCAGTTGAACTGGGCATTTTTATAAGTTCTCTAGAGCCGTATTTGGCTAGTAGCTACTGAATTGGACAGGACAGTATTTCAATCATGGCAGAAGTGAGTTCACTTTATTGAACAGAGGTTGGCTAGAATGTTTTCAGTTACTGAAATGTTCCTTAAATGCTTAAGAATATTATGCCTTTACTAAATATGGCATATCAATTTTAGACTTTATCCATTATTTTTTAAATCTATCAAACCTCAGAGAAGAGTGTTAGAATCTTCTGCAATGACTGTATATTTTCCAATTTCTTTTTAAAATTTAATCTTCACATTGTAAGTTACATGTATGCTATTAGTAAAGTATAAGTTTATAATGTTTACACCACACCTTGAATTCCTTCTCTTTTATTATACTTTTATCATCTTTACTTTTATATTGCCTTTTCCCCAGAAATCTATTGTATTAGCATCTCTATATCTACTTTCTTTTGCTAAGTCCTATCCTGATATTCTGGAGCTTCCCAGGTGGTGCAGAGGTAAAGAATTTGTCTGCCAATGCAGGAGGCACAGGAGATATGAGTTCGATCCCTGGGTTGGAAAGCTCCCCTGGAAGAGGAAATGGCAACCCACTTCAATATTCTTGCCTGGGAAATCTGATGGACAGAGGAGTCTGATGGGCTATAGTCCATGAGTTTACAAAAGAGTCAGACACGATTAAGCAACTGAGCACACACATACAGTTATTTTATTTTCCATTTACCTTCAATCATTTGAAATCCCTGTATCTTTGCCTAGTAGATATATTTTTGTTGTGGAAAAGACTACTCTCAGTTTTATTTTTATTTGTTAGTGGACATGCATCTTTCATTTTTGTTTGAATTTTAAAATATTTTCTTTGTGTTTTATGTTCTGAAGTTCTATGATGTGTGGGGGATAGATTTAGATTTTACTTAAATTGCAGTTATAATTATGTTGATTAACATATTTGAGAGTTTTACTAATTTTCAATGATTCTCAAAAGATATGACTTTTATTATTTCCTTTCCCTCATTTTCTCCCTTTTCTTTTTTATGTTGCCATTTGGATTGTCTCAATTTTCCATCTCTCTCTTACATTCCCCTGCCCCTTCCTCTCTAAGTTGCCTTTTGGTTCATTTCTTTCAATTACTTTCTAGTTCATGACTTTTCTCTTTAGCAGTGTATTATCTGATCTCTAATTGTATTTTTCTTTCCTAGGAACGTTACTTTTTAATTTCAAACTTGTCCAATATTTTAAAAATAAAGAGTTTGTAATTTTTGCTTTCATTTCTTCCTTTTATATATTTACTTCCAGGTACATTTATCAGAAAAATTTTCATGTATACACAAACACAGAGTCCAACAAATCCCAGGTAACATCACACACTTTTAAGAACTAACATTTCGTTGTACTTATTTTATGGCTCAGCTGGTAAAGAATCTGCCTGCAATGTGGGAGACCTGGGTTCGATCCCTGGGCTGGGAAGATCCCCTGGAGAAGGGAAAGTGAAAGGCTACCCACTTCAGTATTCTGGCCTGGAGAATTCCATGGACTATATGGTCCATGGGGTCGCCAAGAGTTGGACGTGACTGAACGACTGTCACTTGCCATTTTTTGCTAAAGTATTTTTATGCAAATCTCCCAGATATAATTTATCTCCCCCCAGCAACCCAAGTACTTCAGTATATATTTTCAAACAAAACAAGAAAGGGCTTTTTTTTTTTTCTTTTACATAGTCAAAATGACAACATAGTTAAGAATTCGTTAATACTATCTAAAGTCATGTTCATTTTCAAATTTTCTTAATTGTTTGCCATTTTGTTTTACAGTTAACTTGCTTTCATCAGGATCTGTGCAGGGTCTATTCATTGAAAACTGTTTTTGCTGTCTTATGTTTCTTTAGATCTCCTTCAAAGGACCAAATCAGATCCTCTTCCCACTGTTAGCTATTTATTTGTTGATGAAACTAGAGTATCCCATAGAATGGTCCATATTCTGCATTTGGTTCAATGCCTTATATGTTTAAAACATAAAATGGCATATATTATTTAATTGTCTCATTGGTACTGGTGTACTAGCATTTATTTGTGAATTTAAGTGACGACAGTCTGCTCCTTTTATTGTAAAATTCCTAATGACAATTATTGTCCAAATGTCATTTTTTATTGGAGGTTGGAAAATGTTGATTTTTTTTCAACTTTAAAATTTTCATAGCATTTAATGCCTTGGATTTTATTCAATAGAAGTTTTTAAATATCAACTTTACTCTTCCTAGTCCTCTCTCCTTTTATACATTGGAAAATGTATTTCCTTTTAATATATAAATTCTTTCAATATATTATTCAGAATTTTATTTTCTTTTAAATACTGTGAGTTTTTTTTTAGTTTTTCATATTGTTTGAAATTGAGGTTTTTTTAAGTTTTATAGCTTTTATCATTACATATTTATATTTTGAGGCTTCCCTGGTGGCTCAGATGGTAAAGAATCTGCCTGCAATGTGGGAGACCTGGGTTTAATCCATGAGTTGGGAAGATCCCCTGGAGAAGGGAATGACAACCCATTCCAGTATTCTTGCCTGGAGAATTCCATGGACAGAGGAGCTTGGCAAGCTACAGCCCATGGAGTCGCAAAGATTTAGACACAACTGAGCAACTAATACACATTTATATTTTAACACCTGATATTTGCTCAGGCCTTCATTACCATTCTTTAGGGTTTGAAAAATGAATTGCATTTATTTATTGTCAGTTTGATCCTAAATCCACACTTTTTAGCTCTGTGACATTCACTATGTCCCACTTTTGTGGAAGAAATGGAAATTTTAAAAGTAATAAACCTCCCTGTACATGAATATTTTAATAGTCTCTATAGTTCATGTTTTTCAATGAAGTTTTATTATTTTCATAAGATAGTTCATGCATATGTTATTATGCTTCAAAAGCAGGAAGATACCTACAATATCAAAACCTGGTCTTTTCCCTTTTATTTCCTTAGAAAAAGTCCTCATGCTCTGGACAGTATAGCTGATATTTACAGTTGACATGCACTAATATCTTTTTATTGTGGTAAAATACACTAACTTTAATATAAAGTTTAGCATAAAGTTTACAGTTTCAACCATCTTAAAATATGCATTTCAGTGGCATTAAATATGGTCACAATAATGTGCAACTATCATCTGTCCCTAGTGTCAGAACTTTTTCATAAACCCAGAAGGAAACTACAGACTTATTAAGCAATCTTTCTCTATAATACAGTATTTTTAATGCCATTGAACATGAAATTGTTTTTCAGACTTTCCTTTTCAGATTGTTTATTACTAGTGTATATTTCTACTACTGATTTTGTATATTAATCTTGAACCCTGCCACTTGTGCTGCATTCATTTATTAGCCCTAGTAGTTTATGTGTGTGTGTGTCTGTTCCTTGTATATCAGATCAGGTCACCTACAAATATTGATGGGCTTATTCCATTCCACTTTGGATGACTTCTTTCCTTTTCTTGCCTTTTTTTTTTTTCTGTCTAGGACTTCCTATACAGTATTAAATAGAAATGACAAAAGTGTGCATCCTTATCTTTTTCCTGTACTTAGTAGGAAAATTTTCTGCCTTTTATCTTCTATTGTTATGTAAACTTTGGATTTTTTTCCATAGATGTCCTTTGTAATGTTAAAGAAGTTCTATTCTAGTTTGTTGAGCGTTTTTGTCATGAAAGAGTGTATTTTTTAAATGTATCAATTAAGACATGTTTTCCCCCTTATTCTCTTTTTTTTCCCCCTTATTCTCTTAATGTTATTATGTTCCATTAATTGATTTCACCCATTTAAACACCTCTGCATTTCTGAGATAAATTCCACTTGATCATAATAATCATTTAACTGTGTTTCTGGATTTGGTTTGGTGGTATTATGGTGAGGATTTCTAAGGGACAGAGGTCTTTTCTTGTGATGTCTTTGTCCAGCCATGGCGTTTGGGTTATCCTGGCCTCATATAGAATGATTTAGGAAATGCTTCTTTTTATTTTATATTTTTTCAAGATTTTGAGGAGGATTGGTATTTTTTACATTTTTGTTAGACTTCATCAGATCAGATCAGATCAGTCACTCAGTCGTGTCCGACTCTTTTCAACCCCATGAATCGCAGCACGCCAGGCCTCCCTGTCCCTCACCAACTCCCAGAGTTCACTCAGAAGCATGTCCATCGAGTCAGTGATGCCATCCAGCCATCTCATCCTCTGTCGTCCCCTTCTCCTCTTGACCCCAATCCCTCCCAGCATCAGAGTCTTTTCCAATGAGTCAACTCTTCTCATGAGGTGGCCAAAGTACTGGAGTTTCAGCTTTAGCATCATTCCTTCCAACATAAGTATTTCCTATTTGATGTACTCCTTTTCCTATTTGGAACCAGTCTGTTGTTCCATGTCCGGTTCTAAGTGTTGCTTCCTGACCTGCATACAGATAACTTCATGGCAAATAGATGGAGAAACAGTGGCAATCTTTATTTTTGAGTGCTCCAACATCACTGCAGATGGTGACTGCAGCCATGAAATTAAAATATGCTTACTCTTTGGGAGAAAAGTTATGACCAACCTAGACAGCTTATTAAAAAGCATAGACATTACTTTGCCAACAAAGGTCCATTTAGTCAAGGCTATGGTTTTTCCAGTAGTCGTGTATGGATGTGAGAGTTGGACAATAAAGAAAGCTGAGTGCCGAAGAATTGATGGTTTTGAAGTATAGTGTTAAAGAAGACACTTGAGAGTCCCTTGGAATGCAAGGAGATCCAGCCAGTCCACCCTTAAGGTGATCAGTCCTGAGTGTTCATTGGAAGGACTGATGTTGATGCTGAAACTCGAATACTTTGGCCACCTAATGCAAAGAGCTGACTCATTTGAAAAGATCCTGATGCTGAGAAAGATTAAAGTCAGGAGGAGGGGATGACAGAGGATGAGATGGTTGGATGGCATCACTGTCTCATTGGACATGAGTTTGGGTAAACTCTGGAAGTTAGTTTATGGACAGGGAGGCCTGGCATGCTGCAGTCCATGGGGTCACAAAGAGTCAGACATGACTGAATGACTGAACTGAAGTGAATTGATAATACATCTTTCATCTGCTTGGGTAAGTCTATTCCTAGGCATTTTTTGAACACAGTTTTGAATAATTTTTTAATATAAATCTCTTTCTGATTTTTCTTTATTAGTATAAAGAAATGTAACAGATTTCTATGTTTTAATCTCGTATCCAACTATCTTGCTGAACTCATTTGTGGAAAGTTTAAGATTCTCTATATAGGGTATCATGTCATCTGCAAATAGTGACAGTTTTACCTTTTCCCTTCAAATTTAAATACTTCTTCTTTTTCTTGTCTAATTGGTATGGCTACAACTTCCAATACTTCGTTGAATAGAAGTGGTGAGAGCGGCACTCTTGTCTTGTTTTTAAATATAGCGAGAAGGCTTTCAGCTTTTCGCAGTTACTTGGTTGCCTTTTTCTTGATTAGTCATTCACATTGTTGCTATAAACATTTTACTATTTTTTAGAGTTTGAACAAAGTTCATTCTGACAATTTTGCCAGATTTTTTTCAGTATGTCTCAGGAGTGATCAGTTCTTGGAATTCACTAGTGTGAAGTTTCAGTCTCCTTGTTTCTTGTTGACTCTTTTTGTAAATGAAGTTTTATTGAACACTGTACCACTTGTTTGTTGATATACTGACTATGGCTACTTTTGCTCTACAATGACAGAGTTGAATGGTTGCAACACAGACTGTTTGGCCTCAAAACCTAAAATATTGTCATTTTCCCAATGAATTAAAATGCCAGTTTAATCAGTCAAATATACACTTATTTTCTTAAGCTGTTTATTACTACTTGTGTTCAAAAGCTCTGTTACTGTAAGAGTATGTACTCTTAATCATTTCACTTTTATAGTTAATGTTGATCAATATGTGTCATTTCATTATTGTTTTTTTTCAATTTTAATATATTGCTCATTGCTATAGATGGAAATTAGAATTATTTTATCAAGATTCTCAAAATCCACACAATCCCTTAGGAAATTTGAATATTATGTGATATGTAATTTTTGAAGTGTCAGGCTTTTCTTTCCTAGAAAATAATGTGTATCAATTTATCCAATTTGTTTTCATTTCTCCCAGTAAACTCTTCTCATATTTAAATTGAACTTGTATATATATTCTCATTAATTCTTATAATTTTATGTTTGTTATTTTGTATATGTTAATTCATTTCATGTTAAATAATAGTTGAGTTATACAGGCAATATTTTTGATGCCGTATTTCGTAAGAATGCTCTTAGTGCTCTGATAGATGAAACAGGATTCATCTCTTGTGGCAAATGTTGACATATCATGCTGATATGTCTACATAGAGTAGTGATTTAGAAAGATTTTTAGGTGCATTTTAACTCAGCTGTACAGAGGACTTTTATAGCTAAATTCAATAATTTGATGGATATATATACTAGGATATGGAAAAACATGTCTTAATTTCAGATACCTGCTCTTCTATTTCACCATTAAGCATGATCAATAACTACTAACATCACTTACATATTATCAACAAGTTAAAGAAATTTCCTTCAGGTTTTCACTTTACCTAGTGTGTTTTTCGGAGAAGGCAAGGGCACCCAACTCCAGTACTCTTGTCTGGAAAATCCCATGGATAGAGGAGCCTGGTAGGCTGCAGTCCATGGGGTCGTGAAGAGTCGAACATGACTGCGTGACTTCACTTTTCACTTTTCACTTTCATGCATTGGAGAAGGAAATGGCAACCCACTCCAGTGTTCTTGCCTGGAGAATCCCAGGGATGGGCGAGCCTGGTGGGCTGCCGTCTATGGGGTCGCACAGAGTCAGACACGACTGAAGCGACTTAGCAGCAGCAGCAGCAGTGCGTTTTTGGTCTGAAATTGGTGTTGAAGTTTATCAAATAAATGTCCTATAGCAACTCTCAAAAACCATATGTTTTTTTTATTTTATTAAACTAAAACAATATACAGAGTAGTTTAAAAATTCTGAATTATAACTCCTCTGTCATTTCCTGTGATAAGATCAGGTTAGTCATAATATTTTTTAAATTAACATATGACTGGATTTGTTAGATATTTGAATTTTCATGTTATATTTATTAGTGAAATTTATCAATGTTTTTATTCTTTTTGTGACAAGGTATATCAGATGTAACAGCTTGATAAAAAATAATTCCAATATTTCTTTTTGTTCTATACTCTTAAACATTTTGAATAAAATAAGAGTGTCTTTTACTTTGAGGTTTGAAAGAACCTGGACAACAGCATTGAAATATAGTGTTACTCTTGGGGTTATTTCTTTCAGAAACTTCAAAATTGTTTCATGGTTGTTGCTATATTTTTACACTTTTTGCTTAGTATATCTTGGTCATATATACTTCCTGATAAAATAGTCCATTGCATCATTTTTAATTTCTTATTCGAATGGAGTACAGAATTTGTATTCTTCTCTTCTAATTTTATTAAATATCATTTATTTTATCAGGATAATATATATGCAGTATGTTTTGAAAGTCATATTTACTAAGGTCATTTACTGGATAATCACAGTATCTTGATGGAAATGTCCCATTCCTTAGCCTTGTTCCTCAGATAGAACAACTTTAAACCTTAAGGTATTTCTTCTAGTGTTACCTCTGGTTTCCAAAGGAGTATGCTCATGTCATTATTTATTTAGTGATTTAGAAATTATGCATTTATTTCCAGTTATGGCATGGGAACATTTAAACTCTATTATACAAGTCAAACTTTTTTTCTTCCATCTTTCAAGTATAGTTATAATTGTAATAAAATTTTGATGTTTACATTATTATGACTGTTATTATCATTAACTTCTGAGCCATCTATAATGTTTGTTTTTTATACTTTTGAATTGTCATATATTTAATAATTATTTTATTTTCTAAGTGAATTCTTATTAGTTATTTCAATACAGAAGTAAAATACTCATCAATATTAATTTTTAAACAGTCAAATACATTGTTTAGTCTAGCATTTCTGTTTTTTCCCTGGAGATCTTTTTGATTCTTTAATCCCTCCATTCTTTAATCCTTCCATTCCACACTTTCTGGATACACTGAAGATTTGAGTGCTTTTAATCATCTCCTATGTTGTACATGTTTTCTAAGTCTCATGACTATCCAGTTTACTTACACATTTTGTTGGAGTAAATTTACCAGTAGCCTTCTGTGACATGACATGTGCAGAATGTAAATTTTTAAGTCATGGTAAGCTTGAAAATCTCCTTATACTGCCAGAAAATTTATTTAGAGGAATGATATTTCAGAATTTTAAAGACATTGCTTCATTTTCTTCTAGCAACTAATGTTACACTTGAGAACTTTGATGCTATTCTATTTCCCAGTCCTTTTAGGATCATCTCTTTTATTTCTAGTGTTCTCAAATTTTACAACTATGTGCTTTGATATATTCTTTTCCCCAGTCATTTTGTTGATAGTTCATTGCTCCTTTTCTTTAGGAGATTAATATCCATTAATTCTGTGAAATTTTCCATTCTATTCCTTTGATAATTTTGTCTTTTCTATTTCCTTAGTTTTAAATTTAAGATTTAGTAATTCTTGAATTAATCCTTCAATTAAAATCTCCTCTCTCCCATTGTCTTATTTTTCTTGTTGCTGTCAGTATTATTTAAATTTCTAGGAAATTTCCTTTGTTTTTAACTTCTAATATTTATTCTTTTAAAAACTGTGAGCTTGTTTTTAAATTCCAAGGACTCATTTTATTTTTTCCTGTTTCTTCCCCTTTTGTAGCATTCTGTTCTTATTTCAAAGACAAAGTATGTTCTCTGAAGCTATTAATTATTGACAGTTTTGAAGCTGTATCTGTTTCTTGAATTTTCTCTTTTTATCTTGCTTCATTTTCTGTTGTTTATTTGGGGGGCTATTTTATGTTGGAGAGTTTCCTGAATATTTCATTATCTTTCACTGTTGTTTTACATTTAGGAAGGAAACATAAAAGAACTTCTAAGAAACTCTGTGTCTATCAGTTCAGTTCAGTTCAGTCGCTCAGTCGTGTCCAACTCTTTGTGACCCCATGAACTGCAGCACACCAGGCCTCCCTGTTCATCACCAACTCCTGGAGTTCACTCAAACTCACGTCCATCGAGTCGGTGATGCCATCTAGCCATCTCATCCTCTGTCGTCCCCTTCTCCTCTTGCCCCCAATCCCTCCCAGCATCAGAGTCTTTTCCAATGAGTCAACTCTTCCCATGAGGTGGCCAAAGTACTGGAGTTTCAGTTTTAGCATCAGTCCTTCCAAAGAACATGCAGGACTGATCTCCTTCAGAATGGACTGGTTGGATCTCCTTGCAGTCCAAGGGACTCTCAAGAGTCTTCTCCAACACCACAGTTTGAAAGCATCAATTCTTCGGCGCTCAGCTTTCTTCACAGTCCAGCTCTCACATCCATACGTGACCACAGGAAAAACCATAGCCTTGACTAGACGGACCTTTGTTGGCAGAGTAATGTTTCTGCTTTTGAATATGCTATCTAGGTTGGTCATAACTTTCCTTCCAAGGAGTAAGCGTCTTTTAATTTCATGGCTGCAGTCACCATCTGCAGTGATTTTGGAGCCCACAAAAATAAAGTCTGACTCTGTTTCCGCTGTTTCCCCATCTATTTGCCATGAAATGATGAGACCAGATGCCATGATCTTTGTTTTCTGAATGTTGAGCTTTAAGCCAACTTTTTCACTCTCCACTTTCACTTTCATCAAGAGGCTTTTTAGTTCCTTTTCACTTTCTGCCCATAGGGGTGGTGTCATCTGCATATCTGAGGTTATTGATATTTCTCCCGGCAATCTTGATTCCAGCTTGTGCTTCTTCCAGCCCAGTGTTTCTCATGATGTACTCTGTATAGAAGTTAAATAAGCAGGGTGACGATATACAGCCTTAATGTACTCCTTTTCCTATTTGGAACCAGTCTGTTGGTCCATGTCCATTTCTAACTGTTACTTCCTGACCTGCATATAGGTTTCTCTGTGTGTATAAACAGGGCTTTAAAATAACAAACTTCAAATTACAGTGATAGTGCAGTAATCTAACTCTTTCATTAGGAAAACTCACAAATGTCTTTTCTCTAAAGTCCTATTTTTATGCAGATAAATTATCTAATTACCTGCCTCGTTTAAGCCTGGCTGCTGAAATTCTGAAAGCAGAATGACTGAGCCTAGAATTTCCAAGGTTCAGTATATTTATATTTAATTGTTACATATGGAGCTTTGCACTCCACCCCATCCTCTCTTATGCTCATAGAAACAAGTGCCTTTTTCATTTGTCATTTATTTTAAATTTGTAGTTTAATATCGTTCAGTGTAAAGTTTTAAAATCTTAGACCACTAATACACTTGTACCATTCATTGTTGTTTCGTGCAATGCCAGTTTTAAATACAAACATAAGAACATTTAAATCATATATGAAATCACAGAAATTATACAATTTGTTTTAGATCATACATGCGTGTGGATTTCATTCTTTCCACAACTGTGAAAATGCTGCACAAAACTGAACTGTTTTTATTTTGCTTATTGATATTTGCTTTTTCTATAGATACTCTCTGTCTATGGCTTACTGTTGAGTGAAAATAATAGAAAATAAATTTTTGTTTCCTTTACTTAATTGAAAAAATTATTTTCCGTGTAAGTAGTTGGCTAATTATGGAAATAAAAAAAGAAAGGATATGGTAGGATTCTTTAGTTATTCCTATTTCTTAAAATGTCATTGTCTTTTTTTTTCTGCATTTGGAGTAAGTTCTGGTTCAAACAGAAAGCGTGGTCTTTGGGAACTTTTAGCTTCCTTGCTTAGTTAACAGATATAACACATCTACCTTGTACTCACTTGGGATCTTGCTGAAGTGCAACACATCATGAGTCTACTAAAATTCTTTACTCATGGATCACCCTCAAATGCTAAATACACATTATGTGGTAATGAAGAACAGGTAGCCTGCATATTGCACCAGTCTCAGTTGCTCATGTATATGCTCCATTGTCCCATGGAGTTTCATTTATAATACCCACATTGAAAGGTATAATTATTGAGAACTTCAAGACAGCAACAGCAGCGCTTTAAACCAAAGTGCTGCTATTTTGAGCCCAAGGCCATACTTACACATGGAACCAGATCTGTTTGTATTGGTCTTTTCAAGTAAATGATTTAGAAAATTAACTTTGGTTTCTAATTCATTAATTTCTTTTTAAAAAAAATATTTATTTATCTGCAGCATGTGAGATCTTCCATCTTTGGTTTCAGCATGGAGGATCTTTTAGTTGTAGCTTGTGAACTCAGTTGTGGCAGCCTATGGGATCTAGTTCCCTGACCAGGGGTCAAACCCAAGTCCCCTGCATTGGAAGTGCAGGGTCTTATCCACTACACACTAGGGGAGTCCCATCTAATTCAGTAATTTCTGCTTTTCTTTCTGTCATTTCCTTCCTCCTCTTTCCCTTACATTTTTGTTGTTTTCTTTCTTACTTTCCCATTTGAATATCCAGTTTAGTTATTTTCATTCTTGCTTACTTAATAAAAATATATTTGAGGCTATGAATCTCACTTGGGTGTGATTGTAACCAAGGGCTTCCCAGGTGGCACTTGTGGCAAAGAACCTGCCTGCCAATGCTGGAGATGGAAGAGACGTGGGTTTGATCCCTGTGTTGGGAAGAGCCCCTGGAAGAGGGCATGGCAACTCAGTACAAATATTCTTGCCTGGAGAATCCCATGGACAGAGGAGCCTGGTGGGCTACAGTCCATGTGGTCACAAAATGTGCTTGGTTTGCACACTTGTATGGGACTCATGACCCCTTTATTCCTTTCAATTTCTCCTTTTTGGAATGGGTATGTCTGTCCTAAGCCTGCCCCACCACTGCATTTTAGAAACAGTTTCTAGTTTTATATGTCGCATGTGGAAAGTAATTTTGTCTGAAGTTCAGCCATATCCAGAGTATTACCCCATACCTGATTAGATGATTTAGAAGATGAGATTTAAGACCTAATGAGTTGACGGCCATAAAAGACAATGAAAGAATGCCATTTGCAGCAACACGGATGGACCTAGAGATTATCACTAAGTGGAATCAGTCAGAAAGAGAAAGGCAGATACCATATGATATCACTAATATGTGGAATCTAAAATATGACACAAACGAACTTATCTATGAAACAGAAACAGACTCACAGACATAGAGGTTAGACTTGTGATTGCCCAGGGGAAGGGAGGTAGGGGAAGAAAAGATTGGGAGTTTGGGATTAGACGCAATCTATTGCAACCTATTACGTATTGATGCAAAGTATTACATATAGGATGCAAACATATATACATATGCACATATATACATAAACATATATTACATATAAAGATGCAAACTATTATACAGTAGGAAGGAACTTGTTTATTCAACCTATATACTTTGCTATACAGCAGAAATTAATACAACATTGTAAATCAACTATAGTTTAATAAAAAATTTTTTAAAGGAATAAGACCTATTGAGTTGATATTTAGATGAAATTTTGGCCTTAGAGTTAATGCTAAAATGAGTTAAGGCATTATTTGTGTTGGGATGAAGTGAATGTATATATTTTGCACATGGGAAAAGTGAGAATTGTGGGAAGGAGGCAGAAGGCAGACTGTAGTGAGTTAAATTGTGTCCTTCCCAAAATATGTTAAAGTTTTATCTTTCAGGATATAGTCTGCTGCTGCTAAGTCACTTCAGTCGTGTCCGACTCTGTGGACCCCATAGACGGCAGCCCACCAGGCTCCCCCGTCCCTGGGATTCTCTAGGCAAGAACACTGGAGTGGGTTACCATTTCCTTCTCCAATGCATGAAAGTGAAAAGTGAAAGTGAAGTCGCTCAGTCGTGTCTTATTAATTGCTTCAGTTATGTACTTATTCCCAATCTTATAGAGCCTTGCTCACTACAGGGAGCCTCCTGCCCTTTTTTCCTCTGTTCCTAGCTGCCACAGGTATCTGGACTATGCTGATTGTTTCACCACTCTTGGGGTCTGAAACCAGAACCTTGGTGAGCACATTCAAAGTCCAGAGATGTTAGAGTCATACTTCACTGCTCCCCTGCTCTCAAATGAGAAGTCTCACTTCTGCGCTTTCTCCAAGTTTCGCAGAGTTATCTTGGGCTGCAGGAAGGTGTCTACTCCTTCTTTGCTGCTAGTAGCCCCAGGGGTTCAGAATGTTTTGTTGCTTGTGTTTACTGTTTATTATTTTCTTTATCTGTAAGTATCAGAGGGTGAAATTTGCTCCTTGTTTTTGTCTCCCCTGTTGTATAGGAGTCCTCCTGACTTGGTAAGGTGTTGGGGAAGATGAGACATTTTGTAGTCTTTGATTAAGTCTTAGTCTTTTAGGAAGCCTGTGTTCCTGAGCTGTGACTTTTGCAAGTGCTTCTCAGGATTTTTGCCCCTATTAGGTGGGACAAGAAGGCTTCAAGAGCCTACAGTTGGATAGTTCCCTTTATCTATGTTGGTTAGGTTCCAATAAAACTCATTGATGTGGATCTAGCAAAATGATTTCCTTTGAGGGTGGACCTTGGTAGGAAGAACAAATGCTATAGGCATATTTCAGAATGTTTACTTTTTGCTTCCTCCTGCTGGAAGAATGAAGAGATTTTTTATCTTCTGATTTTCACTGTGAGAGCTTAGTGGGCCTCCTGGAGGTTTAAATACACAAAATTCCACCTCGTCCCTAAGATTGGTCCCTCTGGTGTTGTAACTCTCAAGTGTGTCTACACTGAGCTTCTCAAAATTCTTCAAGTATAGGTTGTTTTCCTGCCTTCATTCTGGTTCCCATGAAATGTTCTGCTCTTGTGTTGTACCCTAAGTTGTCATTCTCTGTAAACACTTTGTTTCTCCAGTTTGCGGGACAGCAATTTGACCTTTAACCTTTCTTGCTTTGGCCTAAGAAGAGGCGTTGATTTTTCAGAGTGTTCTTATTTGGATCAGAGTGATGAATTCTATGCTCTTTCTGTTTCAAACTAGAAACTGGAAGGCTTCACCAATTACTTTTTATTACAGAATTAACCTGTGAACAGATTCATCTCACTATGGATGAAAATTTGACCAAATGGTAAAGTCTCCTTTGATCACTCCTCTAAATCTTAGTTCCCATGCTCATTCCAGAGGTAAATGTATGGGCTTAATTTTTAATCTTTAAAAAATGATTGTTTCATTTAAGTTTATTTAACTGTAGCCATGGAAGTTGTGTTATCATTTTATTTCATAAATATTATTTTATTTATATATTTCTAGTTAATGAAGTACCCCCAAACTTAGTGGCTTAAATCAATAAACATTAACCATGTAACATTTACCATGGAACTTGAATCTGGGCATAGCTTAATTAGGTGCCTCTGGCCCAGGGCCTCTCACAAGTTAACCTCCCTGTTGTCTCATCTCAAGTGTTAACTGATGGAGAATTCACTTTGAAGCTTGCTCATATTGAACGTTGGCAGTGCTCAGGTCATAGCTGGCTCTGGATGAAGACATAGTTCATAGGCACATTCCATAGCACCTGGCTTCTTTCACAGAGAATCAGTGAGAGAATAAGAGTTAACAAAATGAAAGCCAGAGTCTTTTTGCATCATAGTATTAGAAGTGATGTTCCACCACATTTGCCTTTTTCTATTTGTTAAATTAACTATGTCGTGTTGGGACTCATACTTTATGTATTATTTTGCAAAACGATTTTCTACATGGTAATATACAGGAGATCAGTCCATGTTTATATATATATATGTATTAATATATATATATATTATCAAACTAAGCATCCACAACTATATATAATATAGTATATATAAATATATATTATAATTATTATAATATTAAATATATATATATAGTTATGTTTGTTGTTTAGTTTGATCTCTGCATAGTGTTCCATGGGATCATTGCACATTTTATTTTGCCATTTCCCTGTTGTTAGGCATTACAATTTGTCAGTTATATAATAAGTATATACTTTGGTCTAACTTCAGCATACCTATAATTCAAGTATCAGGGTCATGGTTTATACATTTTAAATTGTTATAGCTAGTGTAAAATTGCCCTCCTCCATGGTAACTAGCATCTTGCACTATCACCATCAGTGTATGCACATATGCTTCTCTACACACTCACCAACTCTTGATATTACTAAACTTTTAACAGTTGTTGTTAATCTGCTAGAATAGTAGTGTTATTATTTCATTAAAGAATCTTGATTGCTAGTGCAAATGAACATCTCTTCATTGTTTTATGGCTATTTGCATGCCCTATTCTGAAAAATTGTTTGTTTATAGTCTTTGCTCATTTTTCTATTAGGATACTTATTTTTTTATCAATGAATTGTACAATTTATTTATATATTCTCAACACCAAATTTTTTTGTTATATATGTAGTATGTAGTCTTTCAGTCATTTATTTTCATTCATTCATTTCTTTTAAAAATTAGTTTATATTATTTTTGTCATATAAGAATTTTAAACTTTAACAAGACTTATGAATATATTCCTTTGTTATTTATTTTTCTGTATCTTGTTTAAAAATGCTTCCACCACTCAACTATACTGACTGTCATTTTTAATAGCACTTATTGCATTCAAGGCACTATTCTAAGAACTTTGCATGCTTCATTTCATCACAACCTCAAGAAAAACTCAACAAAGTATGTTTTCCTGTTGTTTCCATTTTTCCAATAAGGAAAAAGAAGCACATAGTGGTAAAGTAACTTGCTTCAGCAAATATTAGAACCAGAATTCAAACTCAGGCAGTCTAATTTCACTTTGCTGAACCTGGGTTTTTGTAAAATCATTAGTACATACATGTGTATCTCTATAGCTTTTATTTTTACTTAGGTTCTTGATATAGCTAAAATGTATTTATTTAGTAAGGTTTATGTTATGGGTTTGAATTTTTATCAGATGGGTAGTCACTTGTCTCAAGACAATTCCTTGTGCAACTTTCCAGTTTTCTTCTTATTGTTGCTTTTGTTTAGTTGCTCAGTCATGTCCTACTCTTGTGACCCCATCCACAGTAGCCCTCCAGGCTCCTCTGTCCATGGGATTTCGCATAATACTGAAGTGGTTAGCCATTTTCTTCTTCAGGGGAGCTTCCTGACCCAGGGATTGAAACCATGTCTCATGCTGGGCAGGTGGATTCTTTATGCCAAGGCACCAGAAAAGTGCTCTTTTTATGTAAAACACCAATATTTATATGGGTCTTTTTTTAGACATATTTGTATATTTTTATACCAGATCTTCTCTTACTAAATTCATGTTATTCTGCTCTTTATTTCACACATTTTAAAGTCTCCATCTGATAGAATAAAATCAATACCAATTTTATGATCTTTCATGCAAAAAAATGAATAAATTGCAATAACTTTAAAGCATATCTTATATATGATAAAACAAGTCTTCTTTCAGTGATTTTCTTTTTCAGAATCATCTTGGCTATTTATTCCTCCATATAAATTCATATAAAATATGACTATGAATTGATTTTAATAAAAAATATTATAGAGAATTACATTGTGACTGTACTAATATTTTGATACATTTGAAGAAAATTGATATCCATAAATATTTATCCCATACATTCATGAATTAAATCTTATTTTAGACACATCGTTAACTATATAGAATAACTTCTGTATAATGGTTTTATTCATTCCTAGATAGATCTATTCCATGATATTTAACTATTAATTTTCTACCATTAAATACCAGTAATGTTTCCTCAAAATTATTTTAAATGATTTATAATAGTATACAGAAAGTTTTACTTTTTGTTTTGATTTGTATATTTAACCACTATATTTTAATGAAATTTGTATTAAATAATTGTAGGTTCACCAGAAGCTGTAAGAAATAATAGATTTCCCCCCTCATATCCTTTACTTTATTTTGCAAATTTATACTGTAATATCAAAGCCAGAATATTGACATTGATGCAATCTACCAATCTTATGTAGATTTCCCCACTGTAGTTTTTGTGTTGATGTGCATTTGGTTTTATAAAATTAGCTTACATATATAGATTCATATGTCCATGATCACAGTGAGGATACCGACCAGTTCCTTAAGCACAAGGATCCCTCATGTTACCCATTTGTAACTTCACCCCTCTTACTCCTCCACCACCTTCCCTAACCACTGGGAATCACTAATATGCTCTCCATTTTTACATTTATTTTTCATTTAAAATTGTACAAATATAAAAATACAGTGTGTGTACTTTTGATATTGGCTTTTTCATATAGCACAATTTCTTAGAGATACATCCAAATTTTTAAATGTATTAATACTTTGTTCCTTTTCATCACTAAGTAGTATTCCATGTTATGGATATACCAACTTCTTTAACCATTCACCTGTTGAAGGGCACTGGAGATGTATTATGATTTTAACTATTATAAATAAAGCTGCTGTACATATTCTAAATATCCATGTATATGTTTTTATGTGAGCATATGTTTTTATTTTTATGTGATAAATGTCTAAGAGTGTAATTACTGGGTCATATAGTAGTTATGTGTTTAGTTTTATATGAAACATTAACTTGTGACTATTATTTTACATTCCCACCAATGTGTCAGTGATACAGTTCCTAAATATTCTCAGTAGCATTTTGTATTGTTCTTTTTAAAAATTTTAGCCATTGTGTAGATGTGTAGTGGTAACACTATGGATTTTATTTGCATTTTCTTAATGTCTAATGATTTGAAGATAATTATATGTACATATTCAGAGAAGGTGGTGGCACCCCACTCCAGTACTCTTGCCTGGAAAATCCCATGGACGGAGGAGCCTGGTAGGCTGCAGTCCATGGGGTCTCCAAGAGTCGGACACGACTGAGCGACTTCACTTTCACTTTTCACTTTCATGCATTGGAGAAGGAAATGGCAACCCACTCCAGTGTTCTTGCCTGGAGAATCCCAGGGATGGGGGAGCCTGGTGGGCTGCCATCTATGGGGTCGCACAGAGTCGGACACGACTGAAGCGACTTAGCAGCAGCAGCAGCATATGTACATATTTGTCATCTATATATTCTTTTCAGTGATGTGTTAACATCCTTTCCCAATTTTGTAATTGGATTGTTTGTTACTGTTGAATATTGAGATAACCTTATATATTATATTAGTTTTAGATGTGGTTTTCAAATATTTTTTCTGTAGCTTGTCTTTTCACCTCTCTGTATGGACTTTTGCAGAGAAAAAAAAATTTAATTTGGATGAGATCCAATTAAATTGTTTTTTCTTTTGTGGTTCATGCTTCTGGTAACAAGTCTAAGAATTCTTTGTACAGTTCTGGATCCTAAAGTTTTTCTCCTCAGTTGTTTGTTGTTGTTGTTATTGTTGTTTTCTATAAGATTTTAAGTTTTTGTTTGTATATTTAAGATCATGATCCAACTTTTACTTAATTTTTTATATAAAGTATAATACTTGTTTTGATTTTCCTTTATTTCTTATGGACACTTCATAGCTCCAAAACTGTTGTTGAAAACTATTCCTTGTTCCTGAATTGAGTTTGAACCCTTGTCACAAATCAGCTAAGCATAGTTGTGTGGGTCTGTTTCTGATTTCCATAGGTCAATGTGTCTGTCATCCACTAATACCACTTTCTATTGAGTAATTGTAGCTTCATATTAAGCCTTAATATTGGGAAGACTGATTACTCTGGCTTTACTCTTCTCTATCAAAATTACTGTAGTTACTCTTAATCCTTGCCATACACATAAATTTTATAATAAACCTGTCAGTGTCTTAAAAAATTTGCTGAAAAAATGACAGGATTTGCATTAAACCTATAGATTAATTTAGGAATAGATGTCTTTAATATGTTGAGTCTTCCAATATATGAACTTGATAAGTCTCTCCAATTAATTTTGTTTCATTTCTTTACCCAGCGTTTTGTCATTTTTAACACATTTTGAAGTATGTCATATTTTGTTTATACCTAAATGTTTCATTTTCTTTGAGAGATTTTACACGGTACTTTCTTTATTATTTTGTTTTCCACATATTGATTGTTAGTCTATATAATTATAATTGATACAAGTTGATCTTGTGTCCTTTTTCTTGCTGAACTCATTTACTCATTCTAGGAATATTTTTGAAAAATTCCTTGGGATTTTGGTTGTAGTTGATCATACCATAGGCAAATAGAGGTAGTTTTATTTTTTCCTTTCCAATCTGTATTTTTTTCTTCCTTTATGACAGTGACTAAAACTTCCAGTACTATTGTGACTAAGAGTGATAAGAGGAGGTTGATCCTTTTTTACCATTAGGTAAAATTATGTAAAATCTCTCTCTGTTTCCATTAATTTTCTTTGCTCTAAATCCACTTTACAGATATGAATGTAGGTACTACTGCCTTCTTAGAATTAATGTTGCATGCTTTATGTTTTGTCATTCTAGTACTTTTGACCTGCTTAAATTTTTATATTTAAAGCGAGTTTTTTGTGAATAAAGTCTAGTCATTTTTTATTGATCTAATTACCAAATTCTATCTTTTGATTGATTTATTTGAGCTGTTTACATTTAAAGTAATTCTTGATATGCTAGTGTCTGTTATTTTATTGTTTGTTTTTTCCTCTGGTTCTTGTACCTCCATTTCTATTTTCTTGCCCTCTAATGAGTTACTTAAATACTACTTTTAGCATTCCATGTTGACTTATTTATGGTGTTTTTCGATATATTTTTGTAATTTCTATACTAACTGACCCAATTATTAAAATATGCATAGATAATTTATCATTGTCTACTGGAATAAGCTTTTTACTACTTTATGTGAAGGTAAAATATTCACTTTCATTCAGGATGCTTAGTCTTTCCCATTTAAAAATACCATTTCCTTTATTATCACATGGTGCTATAATTTTTGTTTTACTCATCAAATATATTTTATAAGGCTCATAAACAAAGACAGAGTAAATTATATGTACCCATATTTCTTTTCTTTCAGTTGTCTTTTCTTTTTACCTTATGCTCGAAGTTTCTTTCTTTTACCATTACTTTTCTGTTTAAAGAATTTCTTTTAGTCATCTCTCTAACAAATCTTCTAAACGGAGAGCATAATAGTGGCTACTATGGGCTGGACGATGGAGAGGATGGGGAGATGCTGGCCAAAGGTTTTCTTGTTGTTGCTGTTCAGTCCCTAAGTTGTGTCCGACTCTTTTTGACCCCATGGACTGCAGCATGCCAGGCTTACCTGTCCTTCATTGTCTCCTGGAGTTTGCTCAAATTCATGTCCATTGAATCAGTGATGCCATCCAACCATCTTATCCTCTGTTGTCTCCTTCTCTTCCTGTCCTCAATCTTTCCCAGCATCAGGGTCTTTTCCAGTGAATCAGCTCCTCATATCAGGTAGCCAAAGTTTTGCAGGTTCAGCATCATTTCTTTTTTTCTTTTTTTTAAATATAAATTTATTTATTTTAATTGGAGGCTAATTACTTTACAATATTGTATTGATTTTGCCATACAATGACATGAATCTGCCATGGGTGTACATATGTTCCCCATCCTGAACCCCCCTCCCTCTTCCCTCCCCATACCATCCCTCTGAGTCATCCCAGTGCACCAGCTCCGAGCATCCTGTATCATGCATCAAACTTAGACTGGCAATTTGTTTAACATATGGTAATATACATGTTTCAATGTCCTTCTCCCAAATCATCCCACCCTTGCCCTCTCCCACAGAGTCCAAAAGACTGTTCTATACATATGTGTCTCTTTTGCTGTCTTGCATACAGGGTTATCATTACCATCTTTCTAAATTTGATATATATGTGTTAGTATATTCTATTGGTGTTTTTCTTTCTGGCTTACTTCACTCTGTATAATAGGCTCCAGTTTCATCCACCTCATTAGAACTGATTCAAATGTATTCTTTTTAATGGCTGAGTAATACTCCATTGCGTATATGTACCAAAGCTTTCTTATCCATTTGTCTGCTATGGACATCTAGGTTGCTTCCATGTCCTGGCTATTATAAATAGTGCTGCGATGAACATTGGGGTACACGTGTCTCTTTCAATTCTGGTTTCCTCAGTGTGTATGCCCAGCAGTGGGATTGCTGGGTCATATGGCAGTTCTATTTCCAGTTTTTTAAGGAATCTCCACACTGTTCTCCATAGTGGCTGTACTAGTTTGCATTCCCACCAACAGTGTAAGAAGGTTCCCTTTTCTCCACACCCTCTCCAGCATCTATTGCTTGTAGACTTTTGGATCACAGCCATTCTGACTGGCGTGAAATGGTACCTCATAGTGGTTTTGATTTGCGTTTCTCTGATAATGAGTGATGTTGAGCATCTTTTCATGTGTTTGTTAGCCATCTGTATGTCTTCTTTGGAGAAATGTCTGTTTCGTTCTTTGGCCCATTTTGTGATTGGGTCATTTATTTTTCTGGAATTGAGCTGCACGAGTTGCTTGTATGTTTTTGAGATTAATACTTTGTCAGTGGCTTCATTTGCTATTATTTTCTAACATTCTGAAGGCCATCTTTTCACCTTGCTTATAGTTTCCTTTGTTGTGCAGAAGCTTTTAAGTTTAATTAGGTCCCATTTGCTTATTTTTGCTTTTATTTCCAATATTCTGGGAGGTGGGTCATAGAGGATCCTGCTGTGATGTATGTCAGAGAGTGTTTTGCCTATGTTCTCCTCTAGGACTTTTATAGTGTCTGGTCTTACATTTAGATCTTTAATCCATTTTGAGTTTATTTTTGTGTATGGTGTTAGAAAGTGTTCTAGTTTCATTCTTTTACAAGTGATTGACCAGTTTTCCCAGCACCACTTGTTGAAGAGATTGTCTTTTCTCCATTGTATATTCTTGCCTCCTTTGTCAAAGGTAAGATGTCCATAGGTGCATGGATTTATCTCTGGGCTTTCTATTTTGTTCCACTGATCTATATTTCTGTCTTTGTGCCAATACCATACAGTTTGATGACTGTAGCTATGTAGTATAGCCTAAAGTTAGGCAAGTTGATTCCTGCAGTTCCATTCTTCTTTCTCAAGATTGCTTTGGCTATTCGAGGTTTTATGTATTTCCATACAGAATTGTGAAATTATTTCTTTTAGCTCTGTGAAAAATACAGTTGGTAGCTTCATAGGGTGAAGAAGGCATTGGCACCCCACTCCAGTACTCTTGCCTGGAAAATCCCATGGATGGAGGAGCCTGGTGGGCTGCAGTCGGTGGGGTTGCTAAGAGTCAGACATGACTGAGCGACTTCACTTTCACTTTTCACTTTCATGCATTGGGGAAGGAAATGGCAACCCACTCCAGTGTTCTTGCCTGGAGAATCCCAGGGACAGGGAGCCTGGTGGGCTGCCTTCTATGGGATCGCACAGAGTTGGACATGACTGAAGTGACTTAGCAGCAGCAGCAGCAGCAACTTGATAGGGATTACATTGAATCTATAGATTGCTTTGGGCAGTATACTCAGATGTCAATGGGTTTGGAGTAACTTTGGGCAGCCTGTATATTGAAGCTCAGGGCTGTGTTCCTGTGTTGCTGGAGAACTTGCGTGGTATGTCTTGTTCTGGAACTTGTTGGCCCTTGGGTGGTGCTTGGTTTCAGTGTAGGTGTGGAGGCGTTTGATGAGCTCCTATCAATTAATGTTCCCTGGAGTCAGGAGTTCTCTGGTGTTCTCAGGATTTGGACTTAAGCCTCCTGCCTCTGGTTTTCAGTCTTATTCTAACAGTAGCCTCAAGACTTCTCCCTCTGTCACTTCCAAGGCGCTTCCCTGTTTGTTTTAGCTACTTCTGTTTGCAAATCTCTTCAGTGTCTAATTTCTGCCCTGACACAAGGGGGCAGTGGTGGACACGTTTTTAGCCTCACTTGTTCAGTCGTGCTGTGGGGAGGGAGGGACGCTGCTAACAAATATCACTGGAGTGTATTCGCAGTGTCTTGGCCACACTGGGTTTGCCCCTGCTCATGGCGTGTGTGCTTTCCCAGTCTATACTGCTCAGGCTCTAGGTTGCTCTGCCGGGAACTGTCTGAGGCCAGCCGTGGGTTGTATGCACTTCCCAGGTCTAAGCCGCTCAGGTTCAGGCACTCAGGTGGTCCTCAGAGGCGCAGACTTGGCTGGGCTTGCATTTTGTGCCCTTCCCAGGCCAAGCAGCTCAGGTGACCAGGTGTTTGGCGAGCACAGTCACTGTGACTTATTGCCTCTCCCGGCCCTTCCACTTGGTTTTCTGAGTGTATAACCTGTGCACCTTCTCAGGCAGATGTCGACCGTCCAGAATCCCAAGAAGTCTTGGTTAGCAAGGAAGCCTGCTTGCAGTTTGGTAGATGATGCCTCTCTGGGGTTGTGACTGCCTGCTTCCAGCTCTGGCTGCCCTCGCCTGCCTGTCTCAGCAGGGGATGGTCTGGTCCACAGCCGGCTAGCTCTAGTCAGTCCTTTGTTCTGTGAGTAGGCCAGGCAGTGTCTTAGGTTAGGGCTTTTCGCGTGGTAGCTATCCCACAGTCTGGTTTGCTATCTCAAGTTAGTTCCCTCAGATTGCCCTCAGGGCATTCAGGCCTGGTCCTTACTCTAAGCAGTGTAGCCCATGCCTCCCTGCCCAGCCCTCACTTCCTAATGGGGGATGCGGCGTCTGCGCTGATTCTCAGCTGGGAGTTGCCATTGGGCACATAATCTATGGGTTTTAACTATTTATTTATTTTTCCTCCTGGTTATGTTGTCCTCTGATGTTCCAAGGCTTGCCACAGACTTGCCAGTGAGAGTGTTTCATGGTGTTTGGAAACTTCTCTCTTTTTTAAGACTCCCTTCCCAGGAACGATCTCCATCCCTACCTCTTTTGTCTCTTTTTTATATTTTTTCCTACCTCCTTTCAAAGACAATAGGCTGCTTTTCTGGGTGCCTGATGTCTTCTGCCAGCTTTCAGAAGTTGTTTTGTGGGATTTATTCAGTGTTCAAATGTTCTTTTGATGAATTTGTGGGGGAGAAAGTGGTCTCCCCATCCTATTCTTCCACCATCTTAGGACCGCTCCCAGCATCATTTCTTCCAATGAATGTTCAGGGTTGATTTCCTTTAGGATTGACTGGTTCGATCTCCTTGCAGTGCAAAGGACTCTCAAGAGTGTTCTCCAACATCACAGTTCAAAAGCGTCAATTCTTAGGCCCTCAGCCTTCTTTACGGTCCCATCCACTTTCGAATGCAGGGAATGCAAGAGACTCAGGTTAGATCGTAGGTCAAGAAGACCTCCTGGACTAGAAAATGGCACTCCACTCTAGTATTTTTGCCTGGAAAATTCCAGGGACAGAAGAGCATGGCAGGCTACAGTCCATGGGGCCTCAAAGAGTGGGACATGACTGAGCACACACATGTACTAGTGGTTGAAGGATGCAAGACTTCATCTATGAGTTGAATAATCTCTGAGGATCTAATGAACAGCATGGTGACTATAGTTAGTAATACTGTGTTTACTTAAAATTTCCTAAGAGAGTATACATTAAGAATTCTCACCAATTCTTTTCAACCCCATAGACTATAGCCCACCAGACTCCTCTGTCCATAGAATGCTCCAGACAAGAATACTGCAGTAGGTTGCCATTCTCTTCTCCAAGGAATCTTCCTGACCCACCAATCAAACCCAGGTCTCCTGCATTGCAGGTGGACTCTTTACCATCTGAGCCACCAAGGAAGGCCCTTTACCTGCTGAGCCACACTTTATTATTTTTCTCAACACACATGCAAAAAAAGATAACTATGTGAGGTGATGGATATGTTAATTAACCTGATTGCAAAAATCATTTCACAAAGTATGTGCATGTCAAATCATCATGTTGTATATTTTAAATGTATACAAATTTATCATTTATACCTCAGTAAAGCTGATAATAAAGGATAAATCCACTAGTGACAGTTTCTTTTTGTTTTCTCTCATGTGGGGAATGCTTTTATATTCCCTTCATTTATAAAGTGGTAGGCTGTTCTTTTAGTGTTTGAAATAATTTTTGTAGCTTCCTTCTGGCCTCCATGGTCTCAAATGAGAAGTACACTGTCATTTGCATTGGTGTTTTCCTATGGTTTATGTGTTGTTTTTCTCTGAGTGCTTTCAAAATGTTTTTCTTTGATTTAGTTTTCAGAATTTGAATGGTGATGTTTCTTGTCAGGTGTATCTTTGACTGTATTCTATTTTATATTTACTCAGTTTTATGAACTGTAAATTCTTGTTTTTCATCAAATTTGGGAACTTTAAAGCTGTTATTTATTGGAATATTTAGTCCTACTTTCTCCTCTCCCTCTGGCACTCTGACACATTTTTGTTTCCCAGATCACTGAGACTCTATTCATGTTCCCCCCCCAACCCCCACCACCCCCTGCATTTTTCTCTGTATTTAGATTGGGTGAATTCTATTGATCTGTCCTCAAGTTCACTGAGTTTATCATCTGTTATTCCCACCCTATTATTGAACTTCTCTAGTAGGATTTTTATTTCTTTTATTTGGCAAGTGTTATTTGTAATAACGTGTCTGTCCAGAAAAATAAAGAAATAAGTAAAAATTTTAAATTGTAGGGTTTCATCTAATCTTTTCTAATCATTACACTTTGTATTTATTTCTGCTTGCTTATTGTGTTGGCTAGGACCATCATTAAAATGCTTAATAGTAGAAATTATATCTTTAGTTTATTCATGACTTTATTAAAAATTCTTTGAAAGTTTTATCAGAAAGATTATCTTTTTTATGCATATTTATTTTTTTGTAGTCATCTTTTAGATAAGGAAGTTCTTCCTTTATTCTGCTAGACATTTTTTGTAATGATGATGCATTGAATTTCATCGAGTCCTTTTTTAATTCACTGAGATGTTAATAATTTTCCTTTAAATCTGTTAAAGAAGTGAACTACCTCTCTAGTGAGATTAACAAATCTGTGTGCCATCCTGCAATGTGGGAGACCTGGGTTCTATCTCTGGGTTGGGAAGATCCCCTGGAGGAGGGCATGGCAACCCACTCCAGTATTCTAGACTGGAGGAATCTGGCAGACTATAGCCTATGTGGTCACAAAGTCAGACACACATGATGCATTTGACTTTACTATTTCAAAACAGATTCAGTCATTCAGTTGTGTCTAACTCTTTGCGCCTTTGGTTTACCACATGTCAGGCTTCCCTGTCCATCACCATCTCCTGGAGCTTGCCCAAACTCATGTCCATTGAGTTGGTGATGACATCTAACCATCTCATCCTCTGTCGCCCCCTTTTTTACTATTTCAAATCTTTCCTGAAATCAGTTTGCTGGTATTTTGTTTAGGATTTTTACTTTTATGCTTATACCTGAGTTTGATTAATAATTATATATAATGCACCACTTGTTCAATTTTGGCATTAGGATTATGTTAACCCTCAAAAGGAGTTTATGTTGTTGTTTAGTCACTAAGTCACATCTGACTCTTTTGAGACCCCCGTGGACTGTAGCCTGCTAGGCTCCTCTGTTCGTGGAATTTCCCAGGGAGGAATACTGGAGTACGTAGCCATTCCTTTCTCCAGGGGATCTTCTTAACCCAGGGATTGACCTCTGTTTTCCTGCATTGGCAGGCAGAGAGCTTAGTCTTTTCTTTTTTCCTAAGCTCTTGAACATTGTGCCTAAGATGAAGTTATATGTTCCTTGAAGTTTTTGTTTGAATACCCGACAGAGACATGAAATGGTAGTAAAATATATTCTTTCAAAGATTTATATATTTTATAGCTTATTGGTCTAATCAGGTTTTTACTTCTTATTTGGAAATTCTGGTATACTTTTGTTTCTAAATTATTGTCCACTTTATGTGTGCAAATATATTGTCATAAATATGTACACATTAGTCTTCTGATGTACTAGTCTAATGTTTTTGTATTTTACCTTCTCTCTTCTTTTGTTTATACTTGTCAACATTTGTATTTTTAATTAGTTCTCTGAAATAACCTTGTTTTATGGACAATTCCCACTGATTTTTATATTTTCTCACTTTCAGCTTTTATATTTATTAGTTTATTTACCTTTATTTATATTCATTTTGCAATTCTCTTTCTAGTTTTAAATTTCAATACATTATACATGTATTTCCAATCTCCTATTTTAAGGTACATACATCATCTTCTTAATATTCCATTGGCTACGTCTCACACATAGTGTTTGTATTATCATTTATTTCTAAATTTTTTTAACACTTATTCTTCAAATTCTCTTTAACCAAGTCTATTTTACAACTGTCTTTTCCCCTTAATTTTTGAGTTATATAGGACTTAGGGACCACCTTTTGAATATTTATTTGTAAATTTGGTTAATTATAGTATGTGGACAGGGTCAGTACAATGTGATTACTTTTAATTAGTTAAGACATTCTTTGTCAACTTTTGAAAATATTCCAAAAAATTTTTTTATCCTAACTTCAAATAAAGATTATATATTTTTCCCCATTGTACTTGTTAATTTGGTATTATTGAAGTCCTCTATAAAACTTCTTATCTGATTTATTGGTTTCTGAGAAAGATCTACCCAGGTCTCCTACTGTTACATATTTGACAAAGTATCCCTTGAGATTCAGTCAATATTTGCTTTTAGTTTTGTCACTCAGTTTTGTCTGACTCTTTGTGACCTCATGGACTGCAGCACACCAGGCTTCCCTGTCCATCACCAACTCCTGGAGCTTGCTCAGACTCATGTCCATCAAGTCAGTGATGCCATCCAACCATCTCATCCTCTGTCATCTAAAGTAAATTTGCTTTACTTTAGCAAAAGTATGTTGGATACTTAATGTTCATGACTTTTACCAATGTACAATATCTTACTTTTTCCCACTTAATGCTTTGTATAGTAAAACCTATTTTATCTACATCAGCTTTTATTTTAACATTTACTTGATCCACATTTTTATTTATATTCCACATTTTTGCTATCTTTTTAAGTTGCCACTCTTATGAACACTAATGCTTAAACTTTAAAAAAAATCAATTTTGAGGACCTCTGTCTTGCAATAGATAATTTTATCCAATTAAAATTTATGTGATTACTGATATAGTTAGCTTTATTCCTGCCAGCTTAGTTTGTGTTTTCTCTTTTGTTGTTTTATTTTATTCCTTTTATATGTTGGATGATAAAATTTGTTTGACTTTACTATTATTTGTTTAGAAACAGAGTACATAACTCTAATTCTTCTAGAATTAATCCACATATTAACATACTTTTAACATCCTTAAAATAGCACCTGTCTTCTGCATTTCCTCTCTTCTCCCTTCAATGCTCCTATTTATTTGTGTCAGTTATCCATTTCTAATTGCAATTTCAAATCTTTCTGCATTTTAAATATTTACTTCCTTTATATATTTGAAGTCTCTTCTTTTGGAACATTTGTGAATTTGTTCTTTATATTTCATCTTCTATGCTATCACCTCTCATCATTTATTGTCTTTATTTTCTGCCTTGTTCTTCTGTACAATCCCAGAAAACTGTCTTAGGTGCTGTGCACATAACTAATTTATGTTGTAATAATCATCCTTGTTTGTAATGCTTTTTTGAAATATGTTACAGTATTTGTTTCCCTCTACACTTTTTTGATTATATTACCTGTATCCTTTATTGTTATATTCTACTTTATCAGTGTAGCTTTCGTCTCATCTAGAGAATTTGCTTTTTTTTGTCAGCATGATGCACATGCTGGCTAAAATTTCCTCTTATTTTAGCAATCATTTTAACAAACTATGTTCTCTTCAGTGTTACTTTTATTTCTTTATATTATTCTGAAAAGTCTTTTGGCTTTGGCCCACTTGTTAGTTCTTTCTGTTGGAAGCTTGAATGTGGCCTGATATTTGTCCAAAAATGTGGGTGGATTCTCTCTGCGTTGCCTCATTAGTCTCTAGGATACTCATAGAATCCTTTGCTTATGTCTTTAATTTTAAATTTGATTAAAATAAGATTCTGTTATCAGTATTTTGATTGAGTAACCTCACGATAGTGGTGGGATGCTATTGCAGTGAGCAGCCCTATACAGCAATTTTATTTTTTTCATAGATTCTATTTCAACAATTCACTTTCTGCATCTAGTTTTCTCCTTAGCCTGACTTTTGCTTCAGGTACATTGTAATCTATTGTCCATTTTTATGGCAAAAACCATAATATGTTTTTTTTTTTTTTTTTAATGCCTGAGAAAACCTTGACATAATGATTTTAAGACCTAAATAAATGTAAAGACATGCCTTATTTGTGGATTTGAAGACTCATTATTTTGGAGATATTAACCATTTGCAAATTGATTCATAGAGTCAAATTAATGCCAGTCAAAATCCTAGCAGGATCTTTGTTTAGAAAAACTAATTCTGCAATTCATATGGAAAGGCACAATTACTAGAATAGCCAAAACAGTTTTGGACAATATCTACTTGTAAGATTTCCCATAAAGCTAAACTAATCAAAGTATGTGGTTTTGGCAAAGTAACACATGAATGAAACAAAATAGAAAAATCAGAGATAGACTGACATAGATATGAACATATTTCTGATGAAGGTGTAAAGGTAATTAAATGGAGAAAGTATATTTTCAAGACAACGTGCTGAAACAATTGAAAATTTAAAACAAAAGAAGGAAACTTGACACGCCTCATACCTTATACAAAAACCAAAGATTAACTCAAAATGGATCATAGCCCTAATTGTAAATTTGTTTTTAAAAAAAGCATTTAAAGTTTTAGAAGAAAACACAAGATAAAATGTATGCTATTACATAATTTTAATTAGGGCACCAAAAGTGTACATACAGGTATACTGCTGGATAAAATAGAGGCTATCATTTACATCTGAATTTCAGATAAACAGTGACATAATAGTGTTAAGTGTTCCCCAAGTGCATATTTTTCTTTGCTAAATCTGGTTACCCTGCAACTGCTAAGTTGCTTCAGTCGTGTCCGACTCTGTGGGACCCCATAGACGGCAGCCCACAGGCTCCCCCATCCCTGGGATTCTCCAGGCAAGAACACTGGAGTGGGTTGCCATTTCCTTCTCCAATGCATGCAAGTGAAAAGTGAAAGTGAAAGTGAAGTTGCTCAGTCGTGTCCGACTCATAGCGACCCCATGGACTGCAGCCTTCCAGGGTCCTCCATCCATGGGATTTTCCAAGCAAGAGTACTGGAGTGGGGTGCCATTGCCTTCTCCGCTGGTTACCCTAGGGATAGAAAATAATTCGATGGTTCCCAGAATCCAAGGGTAGGGGAGGGATTGAATACAAAGAAGTAGGGGGAATTAGGGAGATAAAAGAAATACTCTATCTTTATTGTTGTGATAATTATATAACTATATAGGCATTTGACAAAGCTGGTATAACTATATACCAAAATGGGTGAATTTTCCTATATTTAAAGTATGCCTTAATAATGAAAATTGGAATAAGTTATAGTAAAATGGTAATTGTAGAATCCAGGAGGATATACAGTTATTACAGTTATGGTCTGTAAAACCTTGAAAACTTTTCTCAGTGTCTGAAATTGTTCATAAATAAAAATTGGGGTAGGGCAATTAAAGAATAACATAAGCAAAACACACAATAAATAGAAATAATCCTACCTTTTAGGGAATATGTCAACCGTATCAAGAAACAACTATGCTAGGGAGATACCAAAGATTTCTATTTGTTTTGGCCACACTTGCCTTTAAAATACTTGGAAGTAGCTGCTTTTGGTAAGTTTCTGCAAGGCTAAAAATATTCCAGGATGATGTTTTCCATTGTATAAAATACCAATCCTCATGTCTTAATATTAGGAGTATTTGTGGTGTTTTTCCAGGATCAACACAGTTCTTGTGATTCCACACTGCTTTTCCCAAGAAAGGATTTAAGTAAATAAAATATATCTTCTTTCAGTCAGGCCTTCTTTACCTATTTCAAAGAAAAATTTCTTGTAGTTTGTGTCATTTGAAGGGCATCTTTGCCCAATTTCCACAACAGGATTTTGCACATTTTAGCTGATTTGTGTCTGTTTCTAGGCAACAAGCAGAGTCAGAGGTAAAGATTTGGAACTCTTCTTCTTCTATCATTGTCTTAAGAAGGGAATACAAATCAGGTTGGCAAATATGGGAGTTTTCCCAAAAGCAAAACTTGATTTTGTTTCCTTGAGTACATGAAGATGTTTTGTCCATATTCAAATGCAAATTCAAATTTTATTAATTTGTTGTCTATGTACAACTCTATTTTCTTTAATTTATCTAAAGCAAATTAATATTTTTCTTTCTATTCTTAAGCATTATTGTTTAGGTCCAGAAAATTTTATTCCCAGTTTTTGATTCTTCCTTTCAAATGCTCTTGTTCCCTCTTTGGAACACAAACTTTATTGTTTTGATCTCCATTGTTTGTGCTCATTCACTCATTTATACTTCATTTTTTATCTTCATTCATAATTTTGCAGAATGCTGGGCAGAAGAGACAGTATTAGATTTGCCTCTATATTGCATAATTATGTTTTTTTTTAACCATGGAAGCTACAATTTGTATTTCCTTGTACTGTTTTCTGTTACCTATGTCTTTTTTCCTCTGCTTTCAGTCATTTTTAAATTTTCTTTTGATGTACATGTGCTTGTGCCTAAAAGACCATAGTTGCCATGAAGGCTTATGCTTACTGGCCCCAAAAGAGTGTAATCAATACAGAATTCTTAAAGGGCTACTACCCAAGGGCACAGCAAGAGGAGACAGTCCCATGAACCCAAGCTTTCGTTGATATGAGATTATCTTTATAGCTGTAGCCTGAGGTCCCAGAATGTAACTGTAATCCTTTCCAGAGACCTAGGAGGGAGGGTATTAACTTTGTGCTCTCTTCTGCCAGGTTCCAGAGCACAGCGTCTCCCAGAAGGGAGCTTTTGCATGTATCTGTTGTGCCAGTTTTTTCCACTGCTGAGAGAGGGATACCCGTGATCACTTGGCTCTGGAGGCTGGGGGGCTAGTGTTCCAATAGGACTGTAACAATCAGAGAGTCAATTCTTTGCTGGCTACCATGCTCAGGGCACTTCACAGAGACTGAAACCTACCCTGAGTCCTTTTGTGGTAAAGACCTATTTACTTGTCCTGGAACTTTGACCTGAGGACTACGCACCTGGTTTACACACATCTAAGGGACTTCTGAGGGTCTCTCAGGGGACGGAGTCCTGTGGATTCTTTCCACTTTCTGCTTGTCTCACTTCAGCTTTCTGGGGCCTCCAGAAAGGAGCTTGTAACCTCATCTGGAGCCCCAATTTTGGTGACTGCCATTCAGGGACTTCTGTTTGCTGTTCCCCTGCGTGTGCTAAGTTGCTTCAGTCCTGTCCGGCTCTGTGCAACCCTATAGGCTGTAGCCCACAGGTTTCCTCTGTCCATGGGATTTTCCAGGCAAGAATACTGGAGTGGGTTGCCATACCTTTCCACAGGGGACCTTCCCAACCCACGGATCAAACCTGCACAGGACTGTACATTTTTGCAGACTTTAAAAATCACTTCCTGAGGATCTGGTATCCAATCAGCCCAAATCTAGGTGCTGACTGAGATCCTCCCCTTTGGGACACTGACAGGTATTCGTATACCCTCAACTAAGGGGACTCAGTAAGCATGGGCTGCTTAGACAGTCACAATGGTTCACTCTCTGTGCTATGAAATTCAGTGAGCTTTGACATATGCTTAATGTCTTATGCCTACCATTATGGTATTAGTCAGAATAAGTTTCACTACCCTAAAAATCCCCTTGTGGCTCTTTTATTTAATCCTTCCCTTTTACCTGAACTCCTGGATACCACTGATTTTTTTAACTTGTGTATACTTTTGCCTTTTCCAGAATATGACATAATTGAAATTATATTACAGTATGTGGTTTTTTCAGATTGGCTTCTTTCCCTTAACAATATATATTTAAGGTTTATCCATGTCATTTCATGGGGTTTCCCTTGTGGCTCAGCTGCAATGTGGGAGACCTGGCTTTGATCCCTGAGTTGTGAAGATCCCCTGGAGAAGGGAAAGGCTATCCACTCCAGTATTCTGGCCTGGAGAATTCCATGGACTGTATAGTCCATGGGGTCTCAAAGAATCGGACACGACTGAGAGACTTTCACTTCACTTCATGTCATTTCATAGCTTAATGGGTAATTTTTTTTTTTTTTGGTACTGTTGAATAAGATTCAATTCTAAGAAATGGAATTCCACTGTAAAGAATGAAAGTTTGCTTATCCACTCACCTTTTGAAAGGCATTTTTGATGATTACAAATAAGGATGTCACATTTTTTAGTTCTATAATTTTATTTGGTTCTCTTTAATAACCTCTATTTCTTTGGTGAGTTTTTTAAAGATAATTTGTCGTTGCCTGTTAAGCATTTTATTATGTCTTCTTTAAAATACTTGTGACAGAATTTCAATATCTGATTCATCTTAGTGTTAGCATCTTTGTTAGTATTCATTGATTGTCTTTTCTCATTCATGTTGTAATTTTTCTTGTACTTTATATGATGGGTGATTTTTGATTGTGACATGAATATTCTTGAACATCCCTTGATTTTAGTATATGAGGAGGTTCTGGAACTAATCCCCCATGGGTACCAAGAGACAACTGTATAACTGCCTTAGGTCTAGAGAAAAGTGAAAAGAAAAAAATGGAGCAAATGGATAATTTTTATTTTTTTTAATATATTAGTTCCACACAATGAAGAAACATATACCAATAACTCTTACTTTTCAATGAGGCACATCATTCTTCAGGGTAGGAAGAAGGGGTAAGGCAATAGTCTGATACTATTAATCAAGAGAAGTCACCTCACATGGAGACTTAACGCATATATATGGAATTTAGAAAGATGGTAACAATAACCCTGTGTACAAGACAGCAAAAGAGACACTGATGTATAGATCAGTCTTACGGACTCTGTGGGAGAGGGAGAGGGTGGGGAGATTTGGGAGAATGGCATTGAAACATGTATAATATCATGTATGAAACGAGTCGCCAGTCCAGGTTCGATGCAGGATACTGGATGCTCGGGGCTGGTGCACTGGGAAGACCCAGAAGGAGGGTATGGGGAGGGAGGAGGGAGGAGGGTTCAGGATGGGGAACGCAGGCATACCTGTGGCGGATTCATGTCGATATTTGGCAAAACTAATACAATATTGTAAAGTTTAAAAATAAAATAAAATTTAAAAACATAATAAAAAATAAATAAATAAAAAAAAGAAGGAAAAAAACATTAAAAAAAATCAGTCTTAGTTTTTCCCTTATTACTGAGTTGCAAGAGTTTTTTTGGATGTATTCTGTATATATTCTTGGGCTTCCCTTGTGGCTCAGCTGGTAAAGAATCCACCTGCAGTGAAGGACACCTGGGTTCAATCCCTGGATTGGGAAAATCCTTGGAGAAGGGAAAGGCTACCCAGTCCAGTGTTTTGGCCTGGAGAATTGCATGGCTGCCATGGGGTTGCAAAGAGTCGACTGAGCAAATTCACTTCACTCACTTCACTGTACATAAAACCTTGATCAGATAAAAATTTTTGCAAGTATTTTTGTCTTAATCTGTTTGCCTCTTTATTCTTATAAGTTTTTCAGAGCTCAGAAGTGTTTAACTTTGATGCATTCCAATTTATATAGACTTTGTTTTATAATCTTCACTTAGCCCAAAACCACACAAAAAGGAGATAAGCAATCCAATAACACTTGGCATAATTAATTTTTAAAATTGCCAATGTAATAGGCAAAATGTGATATCCAATTCTTAAGAATTGCATTTGCTTGATTATTAGAGATGTTTAACCTTTCGTAATATTTTTTTAAATTAATTACCAACTTTTATGACCATCTCATCAAGGGCACATGTAACACATCTCCCAAATATCCTGTTGTGTTTTTGTTAAAAGGAATTCTGCATAGACAGAATAGACTATGAGTTTGACCAGTATGAAAATGTTTTTCCTTCAATGCAAATAACTTGCTAAATTGAGCATGTTATACCTATATATAGTTTGGGAGACTCAATCCATTTCTAAAAATTAGAACAAAAGACAGGAGATACATCATTTTCTATTATAACCATCATGTATCCACTACTAATTATTGCCTGACAGCATGTAAGTAGGACTTGATTATGTTCCTTGTTGTTAATGACCCAAAGATAAGCACATATGTGAACATTATAGTTTCTCTTCATATCTTCATGAATGTAAGAGCTGTAACAAAATTTTCATATGTATATAGAACATATGCGTTTTGCTGATATCTCACAATTTGGTGAAAAAGTTTATTTTCTGCATTCCTTTTTTTGATTTAATGTGTATCACTCTTGCCTCAACTTAAACTTTGCATTGGCTTTTATGCGAATATATAGAAGCATCAGGATACAGTGGTGACATGGCAGTATAGAGGGTTAGGAGTTAGAAGCCATAGGTGTAAGTCCCAGGTATTTAGCATATTCCACAGTCCAAATGCTATTTAATTTGAACAGCTGAAATCTAACTTTGCCTTTTGCTACTTTTGTAAACCTATGGAAGTCACTCCTTTTAGCTTTAATTTCCTCACTACAAAGTCATTAAGATTATGAAATAGGATAAAATTAAGAAACTACTTTGTACATTATAAGTACAGCATAAATATAAGAAATTGCTATTATTTTGCAGTCACCTCCCCTCTTCTCCTGAATAACTGATGTTTTCCTATGCCTTATATGGACCATCTGTAATTTAGAACACTTGTTTTTGTGCTTATTCTAAGCAGAGATGATCTCTATGTATATTTTCATATTTCCAAATGTAGCGATATCTCAAGTTTCTGGGTGATACATCATTTGTAAACTGAGAAATGTCGTGATAATGAGTGAGTCTAATTATAAATTTTCAAATACTGCCTGCAGGGCTAGTTTTAGCTTTAATAAGGAATATCTCATTGGGGAATAAAATTCATTTTCTTCTGTGATAAAGCAGGCTTTGCTAGATTAAAAATACATTACCCTTTGGAGATTGGTCAAACTTGAGACAAAATGTTCCTTCTATTAGATGATCTTTATAAAATCCTGTCATCCAAGATTTCAGAGTTTTTAGATCTCTAAGTAAATGGGGTGGGAGATAAATTTTAGTTTATATACTCTGTGTAAGAGAAAAATTACTGATTGTGCAGAAGTAAGCAAAAACCTGATTGCAAATATCCAATGAACACAGCTGACACTTGTGTCTCAGAAGCTTCAATCCTGGGAGGAATATTGATCCAATATCTGACCTTTCTTTCTCAATGACTTGTGCAAAATCACATTCATCTGAGGGGCCTAAGGCAGAATACTCCCAATGGGGCTTCCTTCTTTATCTGATAGAAAGTTATCTCCTGAAAAGTTAAGTGATATGGCTCTATTAGATACCACCATTGTTTATGTGTTTTAGAGGATGAGAAGGAGCAAGTGAAATGGAGAGGCAAATGCAGATGCAAGAGATAGGAAATGACAAAGTAGTTAAGCAGATATTTTTCAGAAGTATTGTAAATTTCCCCTTGAAATATATAAGTAATTTTAAAAGTGAGCTTTTTGAAGTATAATTTACATATAATAAAATTCACCCATTTAAGTTTACAATTTCATGAGCTTTGACAAATATATTCAGACCTGTATCCACAACCACAGCATGATATAATGCATTTCTTTTAACAGAAAAATTTCCATAGTGATTTAATTTAGTCCTCTCCTCCCATCCATATCCCTTGGCAATCATTGATCTCTCACCATAGTGTTTCATTTTCTAGAATTTCATATAAATGAGAGCATAGAGTATGTCAACTTTTGTGTCTGATGTCTCTCATTCAGCATAATACTTTTGATATTCATCCATCTTGTTAAGTATGCCAGTAATATAATCCTTTTTAATTATGAGTAGCATTGCATTGTATTGATATGCAACAATCTTTTATACATTTACCAATTGATAGACATTTGGGTTTTTCAAGTATTTGACTATTATGAATAAAGCTCCCATGCACAAGTTTTGTATGGATGTATGTTTTTATTTCTCCTATGTAAATAAGTGAGCTTCTCTGGTGGCTCAGTGATAAAGAATTCACCTACCAATGCAGGAAACATGGATTCAATCCCTGGGTTGGGAAGATCCCCTAGAGGAGGAAAAAGCAACCTATTCCAGTATTCTTGCCTGAAAAATTCTGTAGACATAGGAGCCTGGTGGGCCGTAGTCCAAGGGGTTGCAAAGAGTTGGGTATAACTGAGCAACTGAGCATGCATGCAACTAAGAGCAGGATTACTGAGTTGTTTGTAATTTTTATTTTAACTTTATAAAAAATTGCCAAACTGTTTGCCAAAAGAGCTTTACCCTTTTCAATTTCTATTATCAATATATGAGAATTACCATCGCTTCACGTCCTCACATAAATAGTTTAGTCTGTCTTTATTCTTAGTCATTTTGCAGTATGTAGTACTATCATAATAAATTTTTAATTTGTAATTCACTAATGTGCTTGCTTTGTGTGAGCTTATTTATAATTAGTGTATCTTCTTTCATTAAATGTCTGTTAAAATCCCTTGCCCATTATTAAAAATCAGGGTTTTTTTTGTCTTATTGAGTTATAGGAGTTATTTTTGGTATACATTCTGTATACAAAACCTTGATCAGATGAAAGTTTCTACAAATTTTTTTCTTAATCTCTTTGCCTCTTTATTCTTGAAGATCAGACATTTTTAATATTGATCTATTCCAATTTATATATTCTTTGTTTTACAATATTCATATAGCCCAAAGTTACACAAATTTTCTCTTATATTTTCTTTTAGAAGTTTTATAATTTTAGCTTTAATGTTAGGTCTAAGTTCCATTTCCAATCAATTTTTTGTATAGTGCAGTTAGGGTTATTTTATTTAAATTGTTTGCATGTGGATATCCATTTGTACCCATATCTCATGGGTACAAGCATGATTTTCTGAAAACCTTTCTTTCCCCATAAATTGTCTCTGCACCATTTTATGGTTGACCATACATGTACCCATTTTTGAACTCTCAGTTCTCTTCTATCAATCTATATGTCCGCTTTTATGCCAACGCCACAGTTGTTTTTCTTTCTTTTTTTTTTTTTTTTTCCTTTACTGTAGCTTTATAATAAGTAAAAGTCAGGTAGTATAAGCTTTCTAACTTTTTTCTTCTGTTTCACAATTATAATGGCTATTTCAGGTCTCTTGTATTTCCATGTAAAGTTTAGAATCAACTTGTCAATTTCTTAAAAAAAAAAAAAGCCTGTGAGAATTTTATTTGGGGTTATATTGGATCTCACATCAATTTGGGGTGAATTGATATTGAGTCTTCCATGGTAGGCAGAATTCTGGCTTTCATGATCTGTGTCCTGTGGTATTACTCCTGTAGATATGTTACATTTCAAGACAAAAGGAGTTTGGAAATCTAATTCAAGTTACTAATGAATTGACCTTGAAAAAGGGAGATTATTCTGGAATATCCAGAGAGGCATATGTCATAAATCGCATGGGCTATTAAAAGCAGAAAGCAGGGACAGAATTAGAATTATTAGATACTCAAATGTTAATTTTTCAGCCCAATATAAAAAGAACAAGATAAGGAAAAGTGTTTGTATGCTGATTTGCATTGCTTTTAAAGACTTTATCTCTTTAATCTCTGTGACAATATAAGATACTAATATTAGGGGAACCTGAGTGAAGGATATAAGGGGATATTGTGTACTATTTTTGAAAGTCTGAAATTACTTGAAATGAAAACAATTTTAGAAAATTTATACTAAGAGAATAAAATGGCTAGCACTTAGTAAAGTTCTGAGGGCATGACCATATGACAGATAATCTTCAAATGCGATGTGGTTATGGACTGAGTGCGAGAAACTTGGATATGATCACACAGTGCCCAAAGACTGAAGCAGTACACAAAAGGAATTTTTGTATCTCTATTTCAAGTTTACCAAGTACCTTGTCTACTTGAGTGGTAACAGATAGCTCAGCTGAAGGACAAATCTGTTCCAACAAGTTGATCCATCCTGCAAAGCAAAAATGCATCTTCTTAAGCCTTTCTGGGAAGTCAATGTCTTAACTAAAATAAATAACATTATGGATTTTAAGTATTGGAACAGATCAATCTATCCAAAATTTGGAGGCAGACAAGTCCTTGAAACTGTTCTTAATTTGTTTTATTCCAGGTGGCTGCCTCTTGTACTTCATCTGTATTAGGAAGTCTGAATTAATCTTTCTGTTCTGGTCGCTGTCTTATTAAATATCATATTTTTCTTTACGCTTTTACCTTTTTTCTCATGATCATTGCCTTTACATCTTCTGCATGATGAAAGAGGTACTCTTATTTCATTAATTAGAGGCCCTAGAAATGTGCCTACATGAAGTGAACCAGGTGCATTTCCATACCATGTATTATCATGGGCTTTAATGATCAGACTGTGGGACCACTCACAATTGTCTTTGCTGGGATATTATGGTTTGTGATTATTATGACATAGTGGTAATTTTGTACAGTCTTTATTTCTTAAAAAATAAGACATAATAGACTATTGAAATGCACACTTATTGAGAGAAATGTAAGAAAGGTATGAGAAGAAATAAATGTTCTTTTTAAATGCAAGGGAAATATTTAACTGGTGTTATTTTCAGAAGGCAGGTATTTTCAAGTATGAGCCAGGTTTTAATCAATAAAAACTTCCCTATTTTGGGATATATATATTCCCCTGCTCTCCACACTCCTGAATGCTACCAGGACTTTATTTTTCCTTAAAATTAGCTAAAATGCATGTTTATTTGATAATTTCATCATCTGTGGCAAAAGTCTGAAAATGGCATTCATACAGTTCTCTGAAAGATAGCAAGCACTTTGTGAAATACTCCAGCAAATAGTACCAAATACATGGTTAGTTGATTATATGTATTGGGAAGCCCAAATTGTATTATATTTTAAATTCTCAGAAAATGCAGGAAGGGATATCTATGATATCTATCTCTCAGAAACACAATTTTGCTTTATTTTTCTAATATCTGGTTGTTTTCTTTGTCAATTTCAGAAAGTTCAGCAAATGTTTGTTATTAAAATCTGCATGCAAATATGAGTAGAGGAGGACTTGATAAAGATTATCTACCAAAAGCCTAATGTAAATGTATTTAATGGGAGAGAATTCATATAATTTTCCTTTAAGATAAGGTATTGCTTGTTACTTCCATCACTGGTTAACGTAGGTAATTCTGTCACAAATATTAGAATGAGAAAAAAATACATACGTGGATTGGAAAAAAATAAAAATAACTTTCATTTTGTATAATCATTTATATAGGTAATATATGTAAATTGGCTCATTTACATATAGGAAACCCTATGGATTCAACATACAAATCATTAAAATGAAAATTTTCATAGACAAACAAAAATCAACAGTTCTTCAATACTTAGAATAGCTGTTCCCTGTATAGTCTTGCCAGTGTAATTAGTACTTCATAAGGAGACAGTAGAGACAGGAGAGTAGAGAAAGGAGAGTAGAAAGAGACACATTCTAACTTTGTATAAACCTAATGAAACAATCTCAAAACATACAAAGCCAAGAGTAGCAGAACCAAAGGAATAGATTAATCTATTGTCCTAAGTGTAGATTTTAACATGTATTTCATAGTAAATTTAGAACAAAATAACAGAAAAGATAACTTAAATTGAAATAGAAGGAGGGAAATGAAGTCAAGAGAAACATAATAAGATATGAAGCAAGTATGCAATAGAGAATAAATAAAGCCAAATGTTGGCTCATTTACAATGTGTTTGATTTTTTTTTTCACTCTGTCAAGACCAATCAAGAAAAAAAAAAAAAGCAGAAAAGAAATAACCAGTACCTGGAATGAAAAATGGGCATCACTTTAGATTCTAAGGATTATTATAAAGACATTAGCAGGGTAATTTGAACAACTTTATAAAGATAAAAATTTTTAACTAGATGAGAAGAGAAAGTTTCTTTAGAAATACATGTGAATAAACAAAACAAGAGGACATGGAAAATCTGATTAATTATCTATATTAATGAGTTTGATGTCATAATTAATTTGAATATCTAGTAGAAACCTTTCCCAATTAGCATCTGCTTATGCATAGGATGAAGTGATTTGTGTCCCTCTGAGAACTAGTGGAAATATCAGCTAAATCCTTTTCAAATCTGCTTAAAGGCATCAGAGAACAAGGGATAAGTTTCTGTGCAAAGTTTACATGTGAAACATGTAAACATAAGGTGATGATATACAGTCATTCAGTCATTTTCCCCCTAGTAGCATTTGCCAATTTCAACTTAGGGAAGAAGTTAAGAAATAGAACATTGGGAAGAGATTGTAAGACTGAAGCCAGTAGAATTCTTGGGAGTCTTACACAATGGAGCAACAAAATAGGAGAATTCAGGAGACATAGACATCTGGAGTCCTCTGAAAACACTGGTTATATTCTGAACCTGTGCTTGGTAGCACACGAAGAAACTAAACAAAAAAATGTGAAAAACAAAAATTCCATAATCTTGCTGTGCTGAAGGCTAAAGCTCATGAACCATCAACAAAAGGGACTCCAATGAACAACATACCAGATTTACATTGGGAACTTCTAGGGAGCTATAACATACCTACAGGATAAACCAGTTGTAACCTGAGCCTTACTAATTCTACAAGTCAATATTTACCTAATAATATTTACAACCCAAGGTTTATCTAACCTGGCTAGTCCATCATGACCAGAAGCAGATGTCCTAAAATTATCTTTATAATGTTGATTTTTCATATTTACTTTACGAAGTTTTCTGACTCTGAGATTATATATATAGTATGTGAAAATGTATGATGTTGGTTTCAGGGTTCTCTTTTTCCCTTCTCCATAGGGTATATGTAAAGCAACAAATCATTAGATGGAATTTAAGTACATTTCTATAGTCCTAGCTATAAAGCCATTATGGCAATGCATTTGAGCTAAAGCCATCAGTTCTAGTTCACCTACAAGGCAGAAACCTAGCTTAACTTACTTTTTTTGGTGCATTCAAGCTTAATGAATCATAGTTGTCTTGTTCTTGTACAGTTATATCTTTGTATATACACACATCTAAGTATTCCTATATAATAAAATATCACAGCACTTAAGTTACCCTGAGGATTATTCTGCTGCTCCACTGTTGGAAGAACTTAAATTTCAAGTTAAAGAATACGGGCACTAAAAACAAAAACAAACAAACAAAAAGGAATATGGGCATTTGGTAGACAATGAATAGATATTAGTGGCTACTTATCAAAGTAACACAGCTTAATGAAGCATACTTTAGGAAACTTGATTCTATTAGACATACATATAATGATTAAGATGTAAAAAAGCAATATTTCAGTTGAAATGTCATGAAGAGCCATGAGGTTGATCCAAGGAACTTGTGATTTAGAATTTTACATCTGTAAGAGTATTAGAGTTTAATTCTGTGACTTTATATAATGGAAGGGAAACTAGAAGAAAGGGAGTAAGTGGAAAGGGAATACAAATAGCACATGGTTTAAAAAAGAAGAGTTGAGGCATATAAATTATTTAAAGTACTATCTTTTAGTCTTTCATATATTTTTTTTTAAATAAAAATGTTGTATAAAAACAAATCCAGAGTTAGATAAGGAGAGGCTTTACTGAGAAGAAAGACTGTTGCAGTAGGGAGAGCTCTCAGATCTCAGAAATCTGAAAGTGTCTCAAAAGCAAGCAGAAAGACTTTTTTTTATAGAGAGGGGTGAGCAGTAAGTATGGGCAAGTCAAGCAAATGAGAGAAAATGATTAGAGGGCTCTGTCGGGAAATGTGTCTCACTGTAGTCAGCCGATTCTCACGATAAGCTGAGAGGGGATTATTTTTGGCTTTTCAGTGCTTGATCAGGTTGGAGGATAAGCAGAGTTCAGAAACATTTAGTGAAGAAACAAACCTGACTAAAGTTGGTCAAGACAGCAGAGGGTGAGTGTGAACACCTACCTGGTCAGGAGCCAGGAGCACATGGGGATATACCATTACTAGAAGTATTCCAGTGGATAATAAATAGCCTCTTGGTAGTTATGCAAGAAAATAAATTTATTAGTCAGGTAGGAATTTGGCTTGGGTGACCTTCAAAAATTTATTCTCACTTGAAGAACAATTCTTTGTATGATTCAGTGAATATTTCTACAAAAGCCAAAGAGGTCCCCTTCTTGTACATTCCTGGACTATAAGATTTGCTGCATCATCTAGTCACTTTATATAGTATCTTTCAATAAAAGTTAGTAAAATCCTTTAAAAGCAAGCCTTGCAATCATCATTTTGTAGACTGTGTAAATGAATTATTCAGGACTCTGTACTTCCAAATATCTATTATTTCAGACTGAACAAAATTGCTGTGTACAGGATATGCATTTCTTCCCTAGGATTGCAGTAATAGTATGGAAAGGATGTGCACTATTAACATTTAGATAAGTATCACTGGAAAAGCAATGCTTAAAATTTACCTAGTGTGGAGAAAAAAGAGGAAAGGTTTTGGTTAAATCTTATCAGACTCACCACTAGTCCATCAATTCACAGTTAGCTTGGGGCGTGATGCTGCTTTTCAAGCTCCCATGAAAAGACTTCCTGATTGTAAAGGAGGCAAATTTATTTATGTAAATTGACTATTTGGCAGTACTTCTGCCTCTTTTAGTGTTGACTGGTCCCGCCTCTGATAAGGCAGATCTAATTTCATTTCCATTAAAATGCAATGAAAGCACATTTATGAATTTAATAATTTCTTTCCTGAGTTTGATAGGAGTTTAGAATGGTTAGCTGTGGAGTGTTATTAATAAATATTGCTTTTTAAAATTAAAATAGAAACACCTAGCTGGTCAGGGAATTTTTTTTCCTGCTATAGATGACAAAAATTGAGTTGGTAAAAGAAATAGTAATTTGGCAAAGGGCTTGTTTAATTGGACCCTCTTGCTTATCTCATTGTCAAATTATTTTCAAACCTTTCTCTATATAATTAAAATATTGATGTACTTTGGTTTGCATAACTTATTCATCTTCCTGAAAGGAACATGAAGCAAATATAAATTAAGGCTTTTTAACAAAGCATGGAAAGAGGAATATGATGTTGTGAATTGTTCTGCTAATTTGTCTTTCAGAAGGCTCTCTTAAAATTTTATATTTTCCCATACTGCTTACATTGTTATATGAACTGTGTCAACTAAAAAAAGATGCACAACTTGACAGTTGCAAACTAAGTTTTATTTGTGGCAAAATGAGGACTGCAGCCTGGGAGATGGCACCTCAGATAGCTCTGAGAGACTGCTCCAAAGAGGCAGTCAGGGAAGGTCAATAGATAAGATTTAGGTGAAGGCGGAGTTCAATGCAAATCAAGTGCTTACTTTACAAGGGGCTTTCTCCTGGTCAGGAAGATCTGATGCCATCACGAAGGGATTTAGAGCTTTTCTAGATATGAGGAGATGCAAGGATTGGGACTTCATGGCATATAGATGGGGAAACAATGGAAACAGTGACATACTTTATTTTCTTGGGCTCCCAAATCACTGATGACAGTGACTGAAGCCATGAAATTAAAAGACGCTTGCTCCTTGGAAGGAAAGCTATGACCAACCTAGATAGCATGTTAAAAATCAGAGGCATCGTTTGCCAAAAAATGTCTTATCTAGTCAAAGCTAAGGCTTTTCCAGTAGTCATTTATGGATATGAGATTTGGACTATAAAGAAAGCTGAATGCCAAAAAATTGATGCTTTTGAACTGTGGTGTTGAAGAGTCTTGAGAGTCCCTTGGACTGCAAGGAGATCAAACCAGTCAATCCTAAAGGAAATTAGTCCTGAATATTCATTGGAAGGCCTGATGCTGAAGCTGAAACTCCAATACTTTGGCCAACTGTTGCGAAGAGCCAACTCATTAGAAAAGACCCTGATGTTGGGAAAGATTGAGGGCAGGAGGAGCAGGGGACAACAGAGGATGAGATGGCTGGATGGCATCACCGACTTGATGGACATGAGTTTGAGCAAATTCCAGGGGATGGTGGTGGACAGGGAAGCCTGGTGTGCTTCAGTCCATGGGGTCAGACTGGTCTGAGCAGCTGAATAACAATAACAAGGATTGGGATCATAAAATCTGTTCCTAAAAAACATCCAACTATCTAAAGACCTGTCTCACCAGATTCCCTGGAGCACTAGTTCCTCACTCCACTCTGAACTCCCTCAGGGAGTGTTGAAGGTCAGTAGCTGCAGCAGCACAGGGTTGAATCTCCACAGAGGCAGATGACAAATGCTCTTGTTGTTCAGTCATTTGCAATGCTCCTGGCAAGTGCCAATTTGTAGTTGATGACTTCCTATATAACTATCATTATTTCTAATAACTTAGTGCAGATACTTGATCTACAGTGCTTCCTGATGAAGTAGTATTTGCTTGAAGTGCCACTGTATAGACTGTGTAGTCAACAACCATTTACAAATTAAGAAAAAAGGGGATATATGTGTGAACATTTTTAAATATGCAAAAGGGTTTTAAAGATTATAAGAACCACTGGTAGCAGAGCTTATCCTATTTTCCTGTCTAAATTAACTTTCTAATTTCACCTTCCCAAGGGTGAAAGTGAAAGTGAAGTTGCTCAGTCGTGTCTGACTCTTTGTGACCCCAGGGACTGTAGCCTACCAGGCTCCTCAGTGCATGGGATTTTCCAGGCAGGAATACTGGAGTGGGTTGCCATTTCCTTCTCCAGGGGATCTTCCTGACCCAGGGATCAAACCCAGGTCTCCTGCATTGTAGGCAAACACTTTACTGTCTGAACTACAGAGCTCTAAGTTCTCCTAAGGGTGGGCAGATGCAACTTAACCTTTTATTCACTAACAAATACTTGATTGACTTGTTAGGTCAGATAAAATAAACAACTTTCTTGACATCAAGAGCTGTGTATGTTGGAGAAGAATACGGAGAAAATCTTTATAACAAAGTAGGAAGAGTGGGTTGCATGGATTCAGAATACTGAAACAGTGTGGCTACAACTTAAGAGTTTCTTATGCATACTTAAAATACTGAATTTACAAACTTAATTTCTTTGACACTGCTGTCAGGCAAGTCCAGCCCATCCTTTATTAAATGACAAGTAAAGTCTGGATTGGAGTATAAAATACTATCTGGTGTCAAATATTTGTAGATGTCTTCCTATGACTAGAACTTCCAGTTTAATGAAAATGTTTGAGATCTGTTAATACTTCTGTACCGGCTTTTTTATTTTATATATCTTTAAATTTAAAATGCCATTTGTACCACTTTCTAAGTACAATCTAAATTTATCATGCTATTTAAAATTCACAATCATTTTTTTGTGCAGCCCTGGGTAATGTTTTGTATATGGAAAGTAAATCCATTTTAATCAAAATATATTGTTATTTAGATTACAAAAATATTATAAAGTGAAATAAATTCAATACCTAACAGCAATTATTTGAACTATCATCCTTATGCATATTAAAAATTCAGAGCAAATTAAGAAAGAAGAAAATATCATTAGATAAATGTAGAAAACCTAGAGCAAAAACCGTACTTAGTGGTAGGATATTAATAATTCATCCCAAATGGAGAATAACACTATTGGTACTATAATTATTTTACTAGAATACCTAACCAGTGCATTAAGAAAAAGAAAGAGATATAAACATTGGAAACTTATATAAAATTGAAGATGCTTTCAAATAATTTGATCTGATAATTAATATTAGACTAGAAAGAAAAACATATCAGCGGCATTCAAATGATATATTGCAAACAGAAATATAAAGATGCATATTAAAACAGATAAGAGCTTTAATTTTATTTTGGAATAAACTTAAGTTATACAAAGAAAATGAGAAAGTTGATTGATAGACATTAAAGTTTCAACTAGGAAGACCAAACATTTTCCTTTGATTCCAAAGATTCATGAGTTTCAGCTTTTGGAAATTTACTTATACTAATTCTTGAATATAATTCTTTACTATCATTTACTCTAATATTTACTATCATATCCTCTAATACCATTTAATATCATTTCCTCTAATATTTTAGCATTTCTAATAGTAAAATATTCTCTCTATGGGATTAAATCCCTATGTCACTACTGTTTCTTTCTTTCTTTTCTTTACATTTTCTTTCTCTCTATGGAAACACATGTATTTCTCCAGCATTTTCCCCAGCAATTCTATTGATTTACTTTCTTATAATAATGACTTTTTTTTTCTGATGCTTTTTTACAACAGTCAATTTCATTTTAAATTGTTTTTCATTTTGAGAAAGTTAAATCCACATGCAGTTTTAAGAAATAACAGATCCTATATGCTCCTTACCCAGTTTCTCCCAATGATAATACCTTGCAAATCTATAATATCACAACAGAGATATTGCAATAGATACAGTTAAGATACAGAACATTTCCATCACCAGAAGTATCCCTCATGTTCTCCTTTTATAGTCATATCAATTTCCCTCCCACCTCACTCTTTTCTTAATCCCTGGTGACTGTCCATCTCTTTTCTATTATTTTATAGAATTAATTTTCAAAAATTTTATATAAATCTTATATGTAAATACAACATTTATATAGTGTGTATTTGGCTCTTTTTACTCAGCATAATTCTCTGGAGATTCATACAGGCTGTTGCATGCATAATTAGCTGATTGCTTTTTAATGCTAATTAGTATTTCATGGTATAGATGTGCCACAGTTTGTTTAACCAATTGTCCATTGTAGGATATCTGCATTGTTTTCAGTTTGGGACTATTACTATTAAAGCTAGCATATACATTCATGTACAGCTGTTTGTATGCATATAAATTTTTGTTTCTCTTATATAAACACCCAGGAGTGCAATTGCTGGTGTATGGTAGTTGCATGATTATTTACTTAAGAAACTCAAGCTGTGTTTCAGAAACTGTACCATTTTACATTCCTACCAACCATATAAGATGTTCTCATATTTCTCTGAGAATACTAATTAGATTATTTTAAACTTTCTCCTCTTTTTTTGAAGTATATTCTGGGCTCAATATTCTGCTTCTTGTTTTTAAACTTAATGTCTTATTCTGTTGAGTGTTATTGTATGTGTTAAATTTTAGTTGCCTGTTCATGTACTGCAGAATGATTATTGCAGGTAAGTTGAAATTGGTTTTCTCTGCTATTGTGTGGGCATACATGTTTCCTGACAGGCTTCTCACCTGATTGGAAGTTTTGTTTCTGGAGACGAGTTTGGACATTTTGAAAGGCAAGCTTCATTTTAAAATGCCTGTATGAAAAGTTAGAATGTTTGGCTCGGTCTCCCCAAGTTTCAGGCTATGGAATTTATACATGATATCTCATTTTTGTTTTTGCATTTTTAAAATGTAGGTAGAGAGATTTTTGTTCCAAGTGTACAGTTAAGGAAATAAGCTCAGAGAAGGTGAGTGACTTGTCTGAAGTCACACAGCTTATAGTGGGATGAACTGAGACTCGAGTCCAGGTTTTCTGGTTCCAGAGGTAGTGCTTTTTCCAAAGCAAAGAGTTAAAGCCTGGTTGGTGGCAGGGAAATGGCCTTCCCATCTCATAACTCTGTATGGAGGAGTAGGGCAGGATAAGGATGAGGCTAGAGACTGATCAGGATTCCATAGATGGTTACTCCATAGACGGTTATAGACGGATATTAAAATCAATATCTTGTCTCACTTTTCACCATGTCTCTGTGTGGAAGAATTGGATAGAATGGGATGATGGCAGAGACTTGGCATAATTTTTTAATAGTCATTCAAGTTATATCTCTGTATCCCTCTATAAGTTCTTACTTCAGAGATAGACCCTCAGTGGGCTTTTCCCATGAAGACCAACTTGTATTTCTTTTTTAGGTACCACATTCATATATTTAGCAACACATTTATAACAGGACAAGAGGGTAACCTGTCCTGATATCCATGTTTTGGATGATCGCATTGATAAACATACACAGAATTAAACTTATTAAAGAACATCTAGCAACTTCTGTCCCTTAGTATCTGCCACTCAGACCTGCAATGCTAAGCAAGCTGTCTTGTGACTAATATTGTTTAGATCCAAGAAAAAACATTTTCCCACCTCTTGCCCTGTGCTGAAATGTATTCAAATACCCAGCAGTTTTATGTGTTGGATACAGATGCTACTTCAGGATATGAGAAACATTTAAATGCCTTATGTAACAGAAAACACAAATTAGTTAAGTTGTTCTATCTTTTCTCTCAGATGATATGAATCCAATAGATTCTTGTTTAAGGAAGTTTTATTTCACAGTACTGCCAAGCATCTTTCCTTCTTTTCCTTGTGTTCCAATCTTGTTTCTATAGATACACACATGGTTTTTATAATCATTATAAAATGCAGCTGAGAAACATTTTGCTAAATACATTTAACAGTTCATATTCCTTTTAAATGTTTCTGTATGTAGTTTGTTATGTTGGCAAGTAAGTCGGCATTAAAAGGTAGAATTGCAAATATCTTTGCATTTATAATAATATTTGAAAAGATTTGAGTAAATTTTCAAAAAAATACATTTCAGCTTTATTTAAATGTAACAACAATTTTGGTATTCAATAATTAAGAAATATTAATTTATCTGACTTTTAATTTAAAATTTTTGAATTTGATATAAAGTATATTGAAAGCATATACTAACTGTTTTAATATTTTATAGTAATTTAATTTTATGAACATAAATTTTAACATTTGTATTTTTGAACATGATCACCTTTTACATTTCAATCTTTTATAGCATTACTACTAATAGGAAAGTATTTTAACAACACTAAAGAACAGGAAAATAAATTGAATAAAATGAATATTCATAAATTATGAATTATATATATGTATTTTTATTATTCAACTAAATATCACTGCCTAATCAATATACAATCAAGTTATATATTAATGATTAATACTTTTTTATATTCTGCCAAAAGTCAGTCATATAAAAATCATCCAGGCATTTAACATTTTTCAAGACAGGACAATGGATATGTTTTACATCACAGACTGTTAGCTTGACTTAGAAGTCATATACTTTTGCCAGGTCCCCAAATTTTTAAGGATGTATCCAAGGTTTTATTGGATTTCTGGTTCCAAAAATGTGTTTAAATCTTTCTGCTCTTTTTACTTTACTCTTTTTAGTTAAGATATTTAATATGATGCTTTTAGAAAATATCACACAAAAACAGTTCTGTCCCACGGTCAGTAAGTGCCTTCACCTTAAAATAAATGCCTTCTTCTATTGTGCACTTGACTGCTTTTTTCTCCTCCAAGCCTCCATATTTTCCTATGAAAATCCTGTTGTATAAATACTGTGTGTGTGTGTGTGTGTGTGTGTGTGTGTGTGTGAATGTCAGAATGAAGATGTTCTTCCATATTTGCTCTCTGTATCCTTGCTATTTAAAGTAAAATCTACTGATCAGTAACTACTCCATGTCTTGGGAACCAATGAGAAATGCAGAATCTTGGGCTCTACCCTAGATTTACTCAATCAAAATTTGCATTTTTAGTAAGATCACCTGGTAATTTATATCCACATTCATGTTTCAAAGACACTGTTCAGTATCTTGGCTATCATAATTTCTTTTTCCCTTAATTCTATATTTTGAGAGGATTCATTGGGATGAGTATTGAGCTTTTCCAGTTCTGTGGCCATGGCTGGGTCTTCCAAATTTGCTGACCTAATGAATGCAAAATCTTGATGGCATCATCTTTTAGGGATTTGAATAGTTGTACTGGGATTTCATCACACCCATTAGCTTTATTAACAGAAGTGCTTCTTAAGGCCCACCTAATGTTGCAATCCAGAATGTCTGGCTCTGGGTGACTAACCACAACATTGTAGCAATCCAGTTCATTAAGATCTTTTTTATGCAATTCTTCCATGTATTCTTTCCATCTCTTCTTGATCTCTTCAGTGTCTACTAGGTCTCTACCGTTTCTGCCCTTTATTGTGCCCATCTTTGGGTGGAATGCTCCCTGGATGTTTCCAATTTTGCTGAAGAGATCACTAGTTTTTCCCCTTTTGTTGTTTTCTTCTATTATTAAGCACTGTTCATTGAAGAAGGCCTTCTTGTCTCTTCTACCTATTTTTTGGAACTCTGCATTTAACTGGATGTACCTTTCCCTCTCTCCTTTGCTTTTCCCTCATTCTTCCGCTATTTGTAAAGCTTACTCAGAAAACCACTTTGCCTTCTTGCTTTTCTTTTTCTTTGGGATGGTTTTGTTCACCACCTCCTGTACAATATTACGGACCTCTGTCCATAGTTCTTCAGGCACACTGTTAACTAGTTCTAGTCTGTTGAATCTATTTGTTACCTCTACTGCCAATTCATACGGGATTTGATTTAAGTCATACCTGGCTGGTCTATTGTTTTTCCTGGTTTTCTTTAGTTTAAGCCTGAGTTTACTCTTTTACTAGTGCTCTTATTGTTCAGGTTTAGGTCATTAACTTTTAAATCTTTTTCTAGCATTTATTTATATTGATAAAATTCTAAGTATTGCTTTGGTTACATACCATAAAATTTTATACTTTGATATTCATTGTTGATATATGTGGTAGGTGTTCAGCTCACAATGGTCACTATTTTTTCTTGTGATTTCTTCTTTGATCCATGTATCATTAATACATGTTGTAGAAATTCCAAATTCTGGGTATCTCTCCATGCTATTTGTCACGGGTTAAGATATGTTCCCACTTGTGAAAAGGGATATGCTGATGACCTAACCCTCAGTACCACAGAATGTGACTTTATTTGGAAACAATATCAATGTAGATATAATTAAAGATAAGGTCATATTGGAATCAGGTAAATCCTTGGTTAATATGATTGGTGTCTTTATAAGATAGCCATGTGAAAATAAACATAAGGAGGAAGTCATATGAAGACAGAAATCAGAGTGATGCAGGTACAAGCCAAAGAATGCCAAAGACTGCTGACAAAGCACCAGAAGCTAAGAAAAGGAAGAATTCCCCTGCAGGTTTAGAGGGAAGTTGCCTCTGGTGACACATTGTTTTCAGACTTCTTGCCTTCAGAACTGAAACGGTAAATTTCTGTTGTGGTACTTTTAATTTCTGTTGTGGTACCAGTTTGTGGTACTTTGTTATGGTGTGCTTAGTTGCTCAGTTGTGTACCACTCTTTGCGACCCCATGGACTGTACCCACCAGGCTCCTCTGTCCATGGGGAGTCTCCAGGCAAGAATACTGGAGCGGATTTCCTTGCCTCCTCCAGGGATCTTCCCATCTGCCACAATGCAGGCAGATTCTTTATCATCTGAGCCGCCAGGGAAGCCCTTTGTTATGGCAGGGTCTAGGAAACTAATCCAGTGTTACTGTATATTTTCAATTCTTTTAAATTTGTTGATGACTTTGTCTTATGGCTCCACATACCTTTTATGTTGATGAATGTTCCCTGCACTTGTATGTTGCAGTTGTTGGTCTAACATTCTTTAAATATCAGTTAGATCAAGTTGACAGTGTTTTCAATCTTTTGTATCTTCACTGATTTTTTTCCCTACATTTTTTTTTAAATCAGGTACTGAGTGAGGGAGTTAATTTCTATGAGTACTGACTTTTCTATTATAGTCTATCAGTTTTTAGTCAATATAGCTTCTTACATCAACTTTAATATGATTTGTATTCATTTTTTATAATTTTAACTGTTTACTGTTACTGTGTGCCTTTTTTATTAAATCATTTTTACTAAGGACTATATAGATTAGTCTTGGTTTTAAATCTAGTCTGACAATCTCTGCCTTTTGATTCTAGTGTTCATCTATTTATTAACTGAATCAGTACTTGTATTTATTTTCTCTTTGCTGTTACTTTGTGTTTACTGTTCCAATTTTCTGTCATATATAATTTCTCTACAGCCAACTGAACTTCTTTTATCATTTATTATATTGTATGTACACTTCAGACAAATTCTCTCAACTCTTACCTACTTGCTGCTGCTGCTGCTGAGTCGCTTCAGTCATGTCCGACTCTGTGCGGCCCCATAGACGGCAGCCCACCAGGCTTCCCTGTCCCTGGGATTCTCCAGGCAAGAACACTGGAATGGATTGCCATTCCCTTCTCTGATGCATGAAAGTGAAAAGTGAAAGTGAAGTCGCTCAGTAGTTTTTATTTTATATTCATAGGTTTCAAAGATGATATTTTGTATTTTTTCCAGCAGGTATATAAGTTATGTTTTTATGCTTATGTGTATGATCATCCATAAATAAAATTTTGTGTATTGAGTAAGATATGATCCAAAGTCATTTTTTTGCCCAAATGATATCCAGTTGTCCCAGTACCATTTATTGTTAAGAAAGACTTTCTTTTCCCCATGAAATTATAAAAATATGTTAAATATGTTTGTGGAAAGTCAAGTAACCATATAAAATTAGGTATGATTCTGAATTTCTTATTTTATTCCATTTGTTGATTCTTCTATCCTTATATCAATACCATTTGTCTTAATGAAGCTTTTTTGTAAGTCTTGACATCTGGTAGTAAATGTCCCATAATATCACTCTCTTTTTGAAAACTAATACTGTCTCTTCTGTAGCATAAATTGTAGAATCCAATTGTCAGTTTCTTCAGTACCACAGTGATAGTCTCTCAATTAATGAATATAAATTATTCCTCCATTTGTTTAGAGTGAAAGTGAAGTCACTCAGTTGTGTCCAACTCTTTGCAACCCCATGGACTGTAGCCTACCAGGCTTCTCCGTCCATGGGATTTTCTGGGCAAGAATACTGGAGTGGGTTGCCATTTCCTTCTCCAGATCTTCCTGACCCATTTGTTTAACCATTCTTTAATACCCCTTAACTGTTCCAAAAATCTCCCAACAAAGAAAAGCCTGAGTCAGATGGCTTCACTAGTGAATTATTAGGAAAAAATACCGATTTTCTCAAACTCTTCCAAAAATTAAAGAGGAGGGAACACTTCCAAACTCATTATATGTATCCATCACTACCATGATACTAAAGCCAAGTGAAGACCTACAGGAAGGTAGGTGAGAGAGAGAGAATCTTAAGAATGTATTACCTTATCAAAAATAAATTGTAGAAGAAAATTGGAAATAGCATGACAGCAAGAGTCAAAACTTTCAAGTAATATTTTTACTATTGCTTTCCATAAAGGTTTGTAATATATGTTTCTTGTATAAGAACACCTTCCTAGGCTGAATACAGAAATTTACCTGAATTTTTTTAAAAATTATTAAATTTTGCTTCTCAAATGTCAGTATTTAATATACCTACAATTGAATTTTTACATATGTTCTGAGAAGGAAATAAAAACTAATTTCCCCCCATCCAGAAGATTGTTCTAGCATCATCTATCTATTTCTATTTTGAGATACATTTTACATAAATAATACTGCATAAAACACAATGTAAAGAATATTTATGAAGTATGCGTAGTTTGTAGCAACCAAGGTGAAAACAATGGATCATTTTCAGCACCTCAGAAATCCCTCATGTATCCATCATTTCCCCCATTCTAAATATTTTTACTTTTATGATACTTATTGCCTTGCTTTTTTTAATAATTTTACTACTTATGACTATGTCTATAAATATTTTTCCTTGATTTTGAGCACTATGCAAAGTGAGCATACTACTCTATTACTTTTTTATTTATTGATCAACATTGTCAGAATCATTAAATATACATAGTTATTTCATTTGCTTTGCCATATACTATTCTATTGTATGAATATCTCCAAATTTGTTCATTCTACTATTGATAGAAATTAGAAGTTTTTTCCAATTGAAAACTATTACAAGCACTGGGAATATGTAGCATAAGCTACAAATGCTATTTACATATCTACTAGTGAGCATGTGCAAAAGGCATTCTAATCTATGTACTTAGATAGGATATTGCTATATTACAAGTCAGTTGTTTGTTTAAAGTAGTAGATTATGCTAAAATTTTTTACAACATAGTTGAGCAACTTACACTCTACTAAGTGTAAATGACATTCTCCATTGTTTCACAATTTTACCATCAATTAGTGTCATCAGAGTTTTCAGTAATTGCCAATCTAATGTGTATGCATTGAGATGTTGAATTGATATTTTCTTTTTTATTATATATTTAATTGGAGGATAACTGATTTACAATATTGTGTTGGTTTACATGAATCAGCCATAGGTATACATATGTCCCCTCCTTCTTAAACCTCCTTCCCACCTCTCACCCCATCCCATCCCTCCAGATTGTCATTGAGCACCAGGTTTGAGCTCCCTGCCTCAGGCAGCAAATTCCCATTGGCTATCTTTTTTACATATGGTAATGTATATATTTCAATGTTATTCTTTCAATTCTGAGTCTCTATTCCTGCAAATAGGTTCATCAGTACCATCTTTCTAGATTCCATATATATGTGTTAATATGATATAAGTTTTTCTCTTTCTGACTTGCTGCACTCTGTATAGTAGGCTCTAGGTTCATCCACCTCATTAAAACTGACTCAAATGTTTTTCTTTTATGGCTGAATAATATTTCATTGTATATATGTACCATAACTTCTTTATCCATTCATCTGTTAATAACATCTAGGTTGCTTCCATGTCCTGGCTATTGTAAATATTGCTGCAATGAACATCGGGGTGGATGTGTCTTTTTCAGTTATGGTTTCCTCAGGGTATAGGCCCAGTAGTGAGATTGCTGGTTCATAGGGTAGTTTTCTTTTTTTTTCTTTTTATTTTTTTATTAATGGATAATTGCTTTACAGAATCCTATTGTTTTCTGTCAAACCTCATCATGAATCAGCCATAGGTATACATATATCCCCTCCCTTTTGAACCTCCCTACCATCTCCCTCCCATTCCATCTCTCTAGGTTGATACAGAGCCCCCGTTTGAGTTTCTTGAGCCATACAGCAAATTCCTGTTGGCTATCTATTTTAAACATGGTAATGTTAGTTTTCATGTTACTCTTTACATACATCTCACCCTCTCCTCTCTTCTCCCCATGTCCATAAGTCTATTCTCTGTGTCTGTTTCTCCACTGCTGCCCTGTAAATAAATTCTTCAGTTCCATTTCTCTACATTCCATATATATGTGTTAGAATACGATATTTATCTTTCTCTTTCTGACTCACTTCACTCAGTATAATAGGTTCTAGGTTCATCCACCTCATCAGAACTGACTCAAATGTGTTCCTTTTTATGGCTGAGTAATATTCTATTGTGTGTATGTACCACAACTTCTTTCTCCATTCATTTGTCCATGGACATCTAGGTTGCTTCCATTTTCTAGCTATTGTAAAAAGTGCTGCAATGATCAATGGGATACATGTGTCTTTTTCAATTTTGGTTTCCTTAGGGTTTATGCCTAGGAGTGGGATTGCTGGGTCATATGGTGGTTTTATTCCTAGATTTTAAGGAATCTCCATACTGTTTTCCATAGTTGCTGTATCAATTTATATTCCTACCAACAGTGCAAGAGCCTTCCCTTTTCTCCACGCCCTCTCCAACATTTATTGTTTGTAGACTTTTTGATGATGGCCATTCAGACTGGTGTGTAGTTTTGATTTGCATTTCTCTAACAATGAGCAGTGTTAAGCATCTTTTCATGTTAGCCATCTGTATGTCTCCTTTGTAGAAATGTCTGTTTAGGTCTTTTTCCCACTTTTTGATTGGGTTGTTGGTTTTCCTGGCATTGAGTCCTATGAGCTGCTTGTATATTTTGGAAATTAATCCTTTGTTGGTTGTTTCATTTGTTATTATTGTCTCCCATTCTGAGGGTTGTCTTTTCACCTTGTTTATAGTTTCCTTTGCTATGCAAAAGCTTTTAAGTTTAATCAGGTCCCACTAATTTACTTTTGTTTTTATTCCCTTTACTCTAGGAGGTGGGTCATAGAGGATCTTGCTTTGGTTTATGTCATCGAGTGTTCTGCCTAAGTTTTCCTCTAAGACTTTTATAGTTCCTGGTCTTACATTTAGGTCTTTAACCCATTTTGAGTTTATCTTTGTGTATGATATTAGAAAGTGTTCTAATTTCATTCTTTCACATGTAGCTGTCCAGTTTTTCCAGCACCCTTTATTGAAGAGGCTGTATTTGCCCCATTGTATATTTTGACTCCTTTGTCAAAATGAAGGTACACATAGGTGCATGGGTTTATTTCTGGGCTTTCTATCTTGTTTCACTGGTCTATATTTTTGTTTTTGTGACAGTACCATACTGTCTTGATGACCATAGCTTTGTAGTATAATGTGAAGTTAAGAAGGTTGATTTCTCCAGCTCCATTCTTCTTTCTCAAGACTGCTTTGGCTATTTAGGGTCTTTTGTGTTTCCATATGAAATTTTTTTCTAGTTCTGTGAAAAATGCTATTGATAATTTGATAGGGATCACACTGAGTCTGTAGATTACATTTGGTAGTATAGTGATTTTCACATTATTAATTCTTCCTACCCAGGAACATGAAATTTCTCTCCATCTGTTTATGTCATCTTTGATTTCTTTCATCAGTGTCTTATAATTTTCTGTGTACAGTTCTTTTGTCTCCTTAGGTAAGTTTATTCCTAGATATTTAATTCTTTTTGTTGAAGTGGTGAATGGGATTGATTCTTTAATTTCTCTTTTTAATTTTTGCATTGTTAGTATACAGAAATGAAAGTGATTTTTCTGTACTGATTTTATATCCTGCAACTGTGCTGAATTCACTGATTAGTTCTAGTAATTTTCTGATACTATCTTTCGGAGAAGGCAATGGCAACCCACTCCAGTACTCTTGCCTGGAAAATCCCATGGATGGAGGAGCCTGGTAGACTACAGTCCATGAGGTCGCTAAGAGTTGGACATGACTGAGTGACTTCACTTTTCACTTTCAAGCACTGGAGAAGGAAATGGCAACCCATTCCAGTGTTCTTGCCTGGAGAATCCCAGGGACGGGGGAGCCTGGTGGGCTGCCATCTATGCGGTCGCACAGAGTTGGACACGACTGAAGCGACTTAGCAGCAGCATGAACAGTATGAAAAGGCAAAATGATAGGATACTGAAAGAGGAACTCCCCAGGTCGGTAAGTGCCCAATATGCTACTGGAGATCAGTAGAAAAATAACTCCAGAAAGAATAAAGGGATGGAGCCAAACCAAAAACAATACCCTGTTGTGGATGTGACTGGTGATAGAAGCAAGGTCCGATCCTGTAAAGAGCAATATTGTGTAGGACCTGGAATGTTAGGTCCATGAAATTGGAAGTGGTCAAACAGGAGATGGCAAGAGTGAACATCGACATTCTAGCAATCAGCAAGCTAAAATGGACTGGAATAGGTAAATTTAACTCAGATGACCATTATATCTACTACTGTGTGCAGGAATCCCTTAGAAGAAATGGAATAGCCATTATGGGCAACAAAACAGTCCAAAATGTAGTACTTGGTTGCAATCTCAAAAATGACAGAATGATCTCTGTCCATTTCCAAGGCAAACCATTCAATATCATGGTAATACAAGCCTATGCCCTCAACCAGTAACGCTGAAGAAGCTGAAGTTAAATGGTTCTATGAAGACCTACAAGATCTTTTAGAACTAACACCCACAAAAGATGTCCTTTTCATTATAGGGGACTGGAATGCAAAAGTAGGAAGTCAAGAAATACCTGGAGTAACAGGCAAGTTTGACCTTCAAGTACAGAATGAAGCAGGGCAAGGGTTAATAGAGTTTTGCCAAGAGAATGCACTGGTAATAGCAACCACCCTCTTCCAACAACAGAAGAGAAGACTCTATACATGGACATCACCAGATGGTCAACACCAAAATCAGACTGATTATATTCTTTGCAGGCAAAGATGGAGAAGCTCTATACAGTCAGCAAAAACAGGACTGGGAGCCAACTGTGGCTCAGATCAGGAACTCCTTATTGCCAAATTCAGACTTAAATTGAAGAAAGTAGGGAAAACCACTAGACCATTCAGGTAAGACCTAATCAAATCCCTTATGATTATACAGTGGAAGTGAGAAATATATTTAAGGGACTAGATCTGATAGACAGAGTGCCTGATGAACTATGGACAGAGGTTCAAGACATTGTACAGGAAACAGGGATCAAGACAATCCCCATGGAAAAGAAATGCAAAAAAGGAAAATGGCTGTCTGAGGAGGCCTTACAAATAGCTGTGAAAAGAAGAGAAGCGAAAAGCAAAGGAGAAAAGGAAAGATATAAACATCTGAATGCAGAGTTCCAAAGAATAGCAAGGAGAGATAAGAAAGCCTTCCCTAGTGATCAATGCAAAGAAATGGAGGAAAACAACAGAATGGGAGAGACTAGAGATCTCTTCAAGAAAATTAGAATATTTTCTTGAAGGGAATATTTCATGCAAAGATGGGCTCGATAAAGGACAGAAATGGTATGGACCTAACTTAAGCAGAATATATTAAGAAGAGGTGGCAAGAATACACAGAAGAACTGTACAAAAAAGATCTTCATGACCAAGATAATCTCGATGGTGTGATCACTGACCTAGAGCCAGACATACAGGAATGTGAAGTCAGGTGGGCCTCAGAAAGCATCACTATGAACAAAGCTAGTGGAGGTGATGGAATTCCAGTTGAGCTCTTTCAAATCCTGGAAGATGATGCTGTGAAAGTGCTGCACTCGATATGCCAGAAAATGTGGAAAACTCAGCAGAGGCCACAGGACTGGAAAAGGTCAGTTTTCAATCCAATCCCAAAGAAAGGCAATGCCAAAGAATGCTCAAACTATAGCACAATTGCACTTATCTCCCACGCTAGTAAAGTAATGCTCAAAATTCTCCAAGCCAGGCTTCAGGAATACATGTACCCTGAACTTCCAGATGTTCAAGCTGGTTTTAGAAAAGGCAGAGGAACCAGAGATCAAATTGCCAACATCCGCTGGATCATGGAAAAAGCAGGAGAGTTCCAGAAAAACATCTATTTCTGCTTTATTGACTATGCCAAAGCCTATCAATGTGTGGATCACAACAAACTGTGGTAAATTCTGAAAGAGATGGGAATACCAGACCACCTGATCTGCCTCTTGAGAAACCTGTATGCAGGTCAGGAAGCAACAGTTAGAACTGGACCTGGAACAACAGACTGGTTCCAAATAGGAAAAGGAGTACGTCAAGGCTGTATATTGTCACCCTGCTTATTTAACTTCTATGCAGAGTACATCGTGAGAAACGCTGGACTGGAAGATGCACAAGCTGGAATCAAGATTTCTGGGAGAAATATCAATAACTTCAGATATGCAGATGACACCACCCTTATGGCAGAAACTGAAGAGGAACTAAAAAGCATCTTGATGAAAGTGAAAGAGGAGAGTGAAAAAGTTGGCTTAAAGCTCATCATTCAGAAAACTCAGATCATGGCCTCTGGTCCCATCACTTCATGGGAAATAGATGGGGAAACAGTGGATACAGTGTCAGATTTTGTTTTTTGGGGCTCCAAAATCACTGCAGATGGTGATTGCAGCCATGAAATTTAAAGACGCTTACTCCTTGGAGGGCTTCCCTGGCGGCTCAGACGTTAAAGCGTCTGCCTACAATGTGGGAGATCTGGGTTTGATACCTGGGTCGGGAAGATCCCCTGGAGAAGGAAATGGCAACCCACTCCAGTATTCTTGCCTGGAGAATCCCATGAATGAAGAAGCCTGGCAGGCTACAGTCCAGGGGGTCGCAAAGAGTTGGACACGACTGAGCAACTTCACTTTCACTTTACTCCTTGGAAGGAAAGTTATGACCAACCTAGATAGCATATTGAAAAGCAGAGACATTACTTTGCCAACAAAGGTCCATCTAGTCAAGGCTATGGTTTTTCTAGTGGTCATGTATGGATGTGAGAGTTGGACTGTGAAGAAAGCTGAGCGCCGAAGAATTGATGCTTTTGAACTGTGGTGTTGGAGAAGACTCTTGAGAGTCCCTTGGACTGCAAGGAGATCCAACCAGTCCATTGTGAAGGATATCAGTCCTGGGTGTTCATTGGAAGGACTGATGCTGAAGCTGAAATTCCAGTACTTTGGCCACCTCATGTGAAGAGTTGATTCATTGGAAAAGACTCTGATGCTGGGAGGGATTGGGGGCAGGAGGAGAAGGGGACGACAGAGGATGAGATGGCTGGATGGTATCACCGACTCAATGGACATGAGTTTGGGTAAACTCCAAGAGTTGGTGATGGACAGGGAGGCCTGGCGTGCTGTGATTCATGGTGTCACAAAGAGTCGGACACGACTGAGCGACTGAACTGAACTGAACTGATGTACAGTATCATGTCATCTGCAAACAGTGAGATCTTTGCTTCTTCTTTTCTGATCTGGATTCCTTTTATTTCTGTTTCTTCTCTGATTGCTCCGGTTAGGAGTTTCAGAACTATGTTGAATAATAGTGGGGAAAGAGGACACCCTTGTCTTGTTCCTGATCTTAGGGGGAATGGTTTCGGTTTTTTACCATTTGAATTGATATTTTAATTTGAATTTGTCTGATTTACTAATAAAGTTAAAGATATTTTTATATGTTTCCTGATAATAGGTATTTCTTCTTTTGTAAAGTCTAGTGAATCTTAAGACCCATTTTCAAAAACTGGTATTTGAAGTTTTTCTTAACGGCTTCTTATATTTTTTGTTTGTCAAGTTATATATAAATATATATATTTTTTATTAAATATGAATGTTGCAAACATCCTCTCCTTATTTTCTTTTAACTTTTCTAACAGTTTTATTGTGGCTTTAGATGAAGAGAGATTAATTTTAATATAATTGAGTTTATCAATATTTCCTTCATGCATATGGCTGTCTTCATCCAGTTTAATGCATCTTTCCCTCAAGTTGAAATCATAAAAATATTGTCTTATGCATCATCTAAAAGTGTATACTTGCCCCTTTTATGCATTAGTCATTTCTCTGCCTGGAATTGACTTTTAAAACATTTGTAAAATTTGTGATATATTTCATATAGCATAAAATGCAGCATTTTAAAATTGTACACTTAAGTGGTTTATGGTATATTTACTGTGTTGGACTT